>NC_091125.1:23440936-23792811 GCF_040183065.1 Periplaneta americana
TCTATTATAACTCTAAGTCAATCCGGCATGGATGTCACGAGATTGTGGAATAAGTTCTGATCCCCGGCGAGATCTTCCCAGGTGTCAACAACTTGATTCCACAATTCGTCTCAATTTTGAGGCGTCGCACAGTGGTTCATTTTCCCAATTTCTTGGCCCAAACCTCTAGAGATGTTTGAATTAATTTGAACGTAACAAAGTTGAAACAAATCTTAAAAGTAACATAATTAAGAATTAAATATCGAGTAAATTCACATAAATAGCTATAGTATATGCTTTTTTTGGCGTGGATGATCATTTCATTGCTTCTTAGGGTATTCAAAGTTATATTCTATTTTATCTATATACATAAATCTATATATAATGTGTGTATAGTACAATAATTATTTCATTCGCTAGCATCCTAGTCTGCGGAGATAAGGGAGTCATCTTTATCAGGGGCCTGAGTGGACACACCTAAATGTGTAGATGCATCTGGAGCTGACAGAAGTGACATTACATCTGCAGACAAATGCTTCAGTTTCTTTCTTGGGACATTCAATATTCTTTATGAAGTATGGTCCAACAATGCCTGCAGATCAGTTTCAGCAGACTTTTCTGTTATTTGAATGGTATTGGTATCGGAATAGCATGTCTTTTGTGCTTCTAGCACCGTTCTGTATTGCTGAAAAATGTAGGCGATGGATTTTTAGCCTCGGACCTAATCAGGTTATAATGGAATTTTGTTAATTTAACTTCAACTAGAATGTACAATGCTTTCACTCCAGATAAAGATATACAACGCTCTGAACTAAATTTATAAGCTTTTCTGCATGTTGACGTACTGATTGGTGTTGAAAATTGTACGACTTTTATTGCAGCAGCAGTAGTAACAATCTCTCCTGCTTCACGAAGACTCATTTGTGTGGCATATGCGAGTTCTGAAGGACCTATGTTTTGTGTAATCCCTGTGCTTTTCGTCTTTTATAACGTTCACCACTTTACTAAATTCTAGTAATGGACGTTCGACTCTCTATTGCGTTTCAGTAACGCATATTGGAAAATTCGTAGATTTTCAAGCCATTTCTTATTCTGTGGTAGGAATCTTTCAACTGTCCTATTTGACCGTTGCCATCTGGTTCTAAAATGATATATTAAATGTTTTAACACATTCTTTAGTTCAGCGGATGATGTTGCAGGGGAATCGGTTATGATTCTAATGCGTTCTCTTAAATAATCATACTTTTCTTCAAAATTAGATGATGAACGTTCCTGTAGTATAGTAAACAATTCACGCCTAGTGAGGTTTATGTGATGACTTTCATATCCTGAAAGGAATTACAGAAATAATTCAAATTTTAATAAATTGATGAAGGATTAATATACAACACAACAATTTTTTGTGGCAATGTATTTCAGAGGTAAGCAAAATGAAATAATGCACAAGGAAGCTAGAGGTTTCATCTATTCTTCGACATTAGAACCAAGTCTCTCGACAAATTTCTCCTATCGTGACACTTTTCAGTACACCTCGTTCATAAAACTCTGTTTTTTGGGGCGTATAGCCAACTGCACACGACCGATTTCACTTCTTCATCCCAATCGAAGCGTTGTCCTCCTAGCAATTTCTTCATTGGTCCAAAGAGGTGAAAGTTAGACGGTGCTAGTTCTGGATTGTAGTGTGGGTGATTGCCGCCTTAATGATGCCTCTGACATTGGGTGGTGTTGCAGCGGTCACTGGTCGGCCGGAACGTGCTTCGTCGGCGGACTTCTTCGAAGAATCTGCACCACCTGGAGATGTTACTATGGTCCAGACAATCAAGCGCCATACACCCCAAATATTTCCCTGTGGTTTTCACTCGAATTTTTTTTTTCGCAAAAAAAAATGGACTACACCTCGCTGCCCTTCACAAGTGAATGATGGTAGAAAAGGCGTCATTTTTATTCAGTAGTTACAGCTTGTTTAAACAGGATGAGATCGAATCGAATCACTGCTGTATGTAGTGCAAGATTCAAACTAACTACCTCCCAAATTTGAACGTCCGATAAATAATTAATTGTTGTGTGTTACTTTCCGATCCTTCCTTGTATTACAACGCAAAGACGCTGTGCGCACTTCAAAACTAAATTCGAGCTAGTGGGCCCAGTGGCAGTTGGGGGCAGACTTTCTTTATTGGTACATGAAAAGCATCCACATAGGTATGATTTGTAATGAGTACACTTCGTTGAATTGCCACACGCAGCATGCAATCAGGTTGCCGATGTACGGTAGTATACAGGAGGTCAGCGACCGCCCGGTCTCGTAGTATAAGCAGTTCATGTTAAGAGTTGTGACCGGTCCAAATAGATAGAGTAGCTACAGCTAATGTGTACCTATGTAAGCACTTGTTTTTGCATTACTGTGGCTGGAATAGTCAAACTTAACATTTGTTCAGTGCAGACAAGAATTCAGTCAAACATACTACAATGAGAGTGTTGCTGTTCCAAATAATTGCCCCTGGAATACCTTTACCCCGTTGGGGAACGTGGTTGGATGCTGTTAATTATTATGCATAACATTACGGCAAAATAATGGAGGTAACTGATGCATTGGATAGCACAGACTGTTCCGCTGTTACAGCTGTAAAATCATTGCTTTCTGGACAGTTATTGGAAGATATTCTGTTCATTGATTCTAATTTTAAAATCGTGTCCAAAAGCATCATTCTGTTAGAATCGTCTAAACTACAACTCTCAGAAGCCCTTAATATAGTGGATAAAGTATCACAAACGTTATCCAAAATAACAATTCACTAATTTAAGAAAAAGTGAAATGTAAGTTGAGAAACATTATTGCTAAAAATTCTGCCTATTCACAACTTCAAATGTAAAAAAAAAAAAAAAAAATGTTGATAACGCGGAGACTTAAAAATCTCATGTATTAAAAAAAGAATCTGTATGTAATGAGTTGCAATGTAATGATCCTCATGTTCTTAAATACTGCAAGAAGTACAGTGTAATTTATCAAAAATTATGAAAGAGGGAAATAGAATACATTTGAATAGAAAAGTACAAAATTCAGATAATGCAATTAAAGATATTCCGAATATTATTAAAGTTAAACTTGTAGATATCCTAAGAAAGAAAATATTTTTTCATTAAAACCAGTGATTATAAACTAGAGGATCCCAAATCATTGCAAGTTCCTTTAACGTCTTACAGTATATAGTACAAAAATATTATTGACAACTTAAACATTCAATATTTTGTAAAAGATATTGCAATTGGTTACTTAACAGATGCATTTCATAATTAGTATTAATATATGTAATTAGTCAATAACTGCAACAGTGCTTTTTCATTCAATCATAACAGGAATAAAATTGAATGCACATTAAATTAAACACTGTTGTCAACACGTAGATAAAGTAATTAAAATCAACTGAAGGGGTGAGAATGAAATAATCCAAAGCCACACATTTAACAAAAATTATTTTGTGCGAGTGCATTTCTTACACATATGGGAAAGCTACTAATAAAATATTGTAATAATTACTCAGCAATTGATATAGCCTAAGGACTCTAAACCTTTGTAAAAGTTTTCCTGTGTGGCTTAGGAATATTTTTTAATTTCATTTTAATTGTTAGTTTTTAATATATATGCATTTACATTGTGTGTGTGTATATATATGTGTGTGTGTGTGTGTGTGTGTGTGTGTGTGTGTATAAATGCATTCATTGGATTAACGTTTATAATATTATAACTTGTAATTTTGTATTGTCTGTGATTATTAACACTTAATCTGAGGACTTTGTAAACCTCTATTTCAACGTTACTTAGCTATTTCAACGTTATTAAGACAAAAAAAAATCGTTGATGTAGACTAAGAATCGAACTCGCGCTCTTCTACACAACATGCAGAAGTCTTAGCGTCTGAGCTATTGAAACGGCACGCAAGCTTTCCTTTCTGTGCGAAGTGTCGATCTAGTCATGAAGGTCCATTGTCGATTTAACTACACGATTTATGTATATATTTGTCTTTTATTTACGTAATATTGTCATATTTTTTGCAGTTTTTGAAGTGAATTTCGGAACGATGCTAGTAACAAACCAAATAGCCTGAATTTAAGTAACACAATATTGGTTATCTTGTGTATCAGTGCTCTGGTCTCCGATCATGCGCAGGGTCTTACATCTGAGACTTAAGAATATTCAATCGTCTCATTCTTTTCCAGGGAAACTGTACATGCCCAAATTGGAGTCAGGCCACAAAGAGAAAAACACTGGAGGATGGGAGTTCTATCCGGTGCTCTGGATTGGACTTTGGCTAGCTCAATAGTGAGAGCGCGTGATACGTAGAACCAATAACCCGGGTTCGATCCCCGGTGGCGGAGTGAATTATTCATCTCTAATATTAATATTAACTATGGAATTGGCAACACATTTTTAGCTTGAAAATACTAGCTAATTAAAGAAATGATACTCCTGAATAATTCATTCTTTATCAGTGATATTCTTTCAACCTTAAAATTAAAAATAATGATATTTTACAAACAACTTCAAATCTATGTAACTCTGAAAATATTGAGATTAGGACACATGTTTATATGAAATTTTTTTGCTCAGAATGTCTTCAGAAATGAGCTTCGAAAGTGTCGGTAAATCCTCGTGAATAACCCAATATATCTGAGTTTTATTAAAAGATACATGTGTTCGAAATCGAAAAGTTCATTGTGGGAGTCCTGTATATCAATATCTCTTGGTTTTAAACCATGACAAGACTCCCAGTAGAGATTCGACTATTGAAGAGCGTAAATACGTTTTATAAGCTTCAGTTTTGAAGAACTACGCTCGCCACTTGCAACCACCATGGCAATAATATGCTATGCTCAAATCGGCAGCGACATTACAAGTGAAGTTAAATAACAGTACGTCTATAATGCAGCATTAATTATAGGCGTATTTTCTGATGCTAAGTAGTGAACTGCCTTCAATTATTCATTACACAGATAATTTTCTTCATGGTCTTAAAATGCAATCTAGATTTTTGCCTTCGTTTCACAACTCATGTCATTTCAATATTTTCATAGGCTATAGGGAATTTCTATAAAAGGAAGAAAAGTTAACCATGATATTTCAATTGCTCATATTTTTCTGAATATAAATTAGTTGCAACATAAATAATAAAAAATTAAAATTCTGTTTCAAATTTAGTTTTATAATCCAAAAAAGGTTTTAATTTTGTTAGTTCTTCGTTAACCTTCACGTTCTCCAGACCTGACACTATTTGATTTCATGTGGGGATATGTTAAAGACAGAAATGCAACTTCAAAGTTTTTAGCTAATGTTGTAGGATCAACAAGATACTTTTGAAGTAATTCGGCATTTGTGATATTTTAAAGGACTTTGGAGAACATTGCTTAATGTCATGCAATAATACACTATTCGATTTTTTTTAAATAGTTTACTATCAATATCAATTTAATTATTTAAAACAGACGACATAACAATTTCAAATTTCTGAGTTTATGGACAAGTACTTCATCATTCTGTCTCGGAGCTTGGTCACTGACTAGATATCGGCAATTTTTACCATCAAATTAGTCAATATGATATCATAAAAAAAACAAATGGCTTCAATTCCAAATTCCTAGCTTGTGCTAAACAGTGATGGGCTATGTTTTAAGGATTCTCCAACGCAAAGGTTACTCTGATAAAAACACGTACAATTTCTAAACTGTTTCAAAAAATAAAACCTGTTCTCTAGATTTTATTGTGGGATCATTGAAAACTGTTGAGAGAATGAGAACGGCAAGGGATCAAAGAGCTCTCTGGTTCAAATCCTTAATACGTTGTTGAACGTCTGAATGTTCCCCTTTCATGTTTGACCAATTGTCGTAATCCTAGTCGTGCAAGTTTGCAACTGGAATATTCATGTCTGTGAATATTCAATGAATAGACCTACATTCTATTCTAACAGAACCTTTAATGACTTCTATATGAATTAGACTAAAAAATTAGCTTGAATATTAATATCACCTAGACGCATACTAACAAACCTTACAAATGTGTTAATTGTTCAATATGACTTATATCAGATTATAATATGCATCTATCTACACCACAATATTTAGCTTTCTATAACACATAAAATTATTTCTTTTTATAGTCCTCGAAAGAAGAGAAAATCAATTAATTCTCAATGCTTGCTCCGAAAGGTATTATTGGCCCTATCCACGAGCTACTTTCAGCAAACTTTCGGACAATGTATTACCAAATCTGAAGATTAATTCAGCAATATCCGTCATTAAGAACATATTATAAGTGGACATTGTTATCCCAAAAATTGGACAGTTGGATGTTTTGTTGTGCTCCTCCAGTATAGAACTTCTATATGTTTTTAATAATTATTTCATTGAATTAATAAAATTGTTTATTATAATTTCTTTTAGTATAGATCAGGGGTCGTCAGTACAGAGCACGCTGGTGCTAGCCTCTCTTACCCGTTGAAAACGCAGTGCACTATAGTGCTCTCATAGCTGCTAGCGGGTATGCTCTCTATCTCTCCCCGTTGCACGACCGTACACACTGGACGGCACCGCGTACCCGTTTCACATTTCGGCGAGTGCTGACGACCACTGGTATAGATGATAATTCAATCCACTTTTTTAGGCCTTGATGGATACCTACATAAAACAATCGAAAAATATATGGATGGATGACTAGGTATTTTTAATTGGGTTATTTTACGACGCTGTATCAACATCTCAGGTTGTTTAGCGTCTGAATGAATAATGCCAATGATAATGCCGATGAAATGAGTCCGGGGTCCAGGACCGAAAGTTATCCAGCATTTGCTCGTTTTGAGTTGAGGGAAAACCCCGGAAAAAACATCAACCAGATAACATGTCCCAAACGGAATTCGAACTCGGGAAACCTGGTTTCGCGGTCAGATGCGCTAACCGTTACTCCACAGGTGTGGACTCTTCAGTTTTAATTGTCTATTTATTGTTTATTGTTATTGTTTATTGTTAATAAAATAACACGGACAGAAATACAATCTTAGTTCTTCCCTGAAGGAGTAAAAAACTCGTGCTCAGGGAGATATCTAAACACAAAGATAAACACAAAGATAATTTTTGACACAAACTGGGTCAAGAAAAAAAAATTACAGGAATAAATTAAATTTAAAAATACAATTTCAATTTTAACAATTTAAGTCATACAAATACATATACATATTAAATCAATATATATTCTTTAAAAATTAAATTCCTAACGCTATTTTTGAAATTCCTGATACTAAAATTTTCCAAATTTGGGTACTTATCAATTATTTTATTGTATAACCTTGGACCAAAGTAGGTACCATGGTTCAGAGCTGTGCTTGTGAAACACTTTGGTTCCTCTAGACGTATAAAATCGGATCTTTTAGTTCCATATTTATGATGATACAATTTGAATTTATTACGGTTTTTATGTATGAAGATTAATAAGGCAATATAATAAATCTGTTTAATTTTCAAAACATTAAAATCAGTAAACAAAAGCTCAGAAGAGTAATCAATTGGTTTATTAAGGCATATTTTAATTATTCTTTTCTGAATAAGTATTAGTGGAGTGAGATTAGAATTACAAGCATTTCCCCACCCTAAAATTCCATACTGGAGAATGGATTGAAATAAAGCTAAATAAATGAGACGTAAAATATTAATTGGTAAATATGACCGAAGTATAACAAAGATATAAATTGTTTTACGTAATCTATTGCATAGATATGTAATATATTTTTTCCATTGTAAGTGTTGGTCGATCGTAATGCCTAAATACTTAACTTCTGAGGATTCGGTTAATATGGGACATTCACAATTTTGAGAAGAACAATCTGAATGATGAATTTTGAGCCTAAAGGAAGATTGAGGAGATTGAAGACCACTGGACCTTAGTGAAAATGGAACAACAGTTGTTTTGGATGTGTTTAAGGAAAGAGCGTTTGAATCAAACCACTCTTTACCTGTAATCCATTATTCGCATTAATATAAGTGTCTTCCCAAGATTGTTCACCAAAAAGAATTACGGTATCATCCGCATATGAATATATAATCCCATTATATTTGCGTAAATCAGTTAATAACAAATCATTTATATAAATCAAGAATAAAATTGGACCAAGAACTGTGCCCTGAGGACCCCTACTTTTATGTTTTGAGTAAAACTAAATTCATTATCAATTTTAGTTACTTGATTTCTGTTATTCAAATATGACTTAAATAAACTTAGAACATGACCATTAATGCCTAACAAGTTTAATTTCTCTAATAAAGATCATGGTTAACGGTATCAAATGCTTTTCGAATATCCAAAAATATACCCAAGCATTTATTCCCTCGGTCTAACTCACATATGATTTTGTTTGTAACACATGAAATACCGTCATCTGTGCCAAGTTTATTTCTAAAACCGAATTGATTTGAAGAAAGTACGTTGTATTTGTCCAAATAATTTAATAGACGACTTTTTATGCATTTTTCTAAGAGTTTAGATATACATGAGAGTAAAGATATTGGTCGGTAATTGTTCATGCATTTTTTTATCTCCTGATTTGAAAATAGGGACAATTATAGCATTTTTCAATTTATCTGGAAATTTAGCATGTAAGAAGCACAAATTAAATACATGAACAAGCGGTTTAGCCAAGAAAATACTGAACAGTTTAAATATTTTGGAGGGTATAGCATCTTCACCAGGGCTTATGTTATTTTTTAATTCTCATGTTAATTTTAGGGTAATGATTCTGACATTTACTTAGCCCTACACACTTTAGATAAAATGATTATTAAATCTATTAGACTAAGAAATTCAGTTTATTAGCGTGGAAGAAAAACTTACAAAATTAAATAATGTCATACAGCACATTTCTCCTGCGAGGGATAGTAGTAGACTTAGCATTTTTATGTTCAATTCCTGAACGCAATATGTACAGAATCACAATATATTCGATATGCACTTAAAACAGTGAACGCGACAAACAAATTGTAATGACCAACAAATTTCCAAGCCAAATTTAATTAAAATGGACGGCAAATATACATTGTAACTTCTGTGTCTGCGTACAGGCTATTCAATTTAATGCATGATATAGGCCTAATGAAACTCTCTGGATGGTAATACGCTACTGGAAATGTTTGCACATTATGTGGGTTGCATTTTCATTTGGTGAACTGTTGTTAAATAGGAAGTCAATTCTAAGACAACTCTGCCAGGTTAAATAAATCATTATTATTATTATTATTATTATTATTATTATTATTATTATTATTATTATTATTACGAGACAGATTATATGAAAAGCATGGAATTCTAAACATTTCAGTGTAAAGATTCTTATGGGTTTCTGCGATCTATGAAAGGGCATTTTCAAACGAAGAAAAGTAGACATGAATTTAAAAAAGAGGAATGTTTAGTGTTATTATGTGTTTAGGTGAGAAGTTTGGACTTTTTCCATTGCTGGTTGTCACAATCAAAAAAATTAAGACACAACGTTTCGAAGGATGGTTCTCCCTTCGTCTTCAGGTGGAAGGAAGGAAGGAAGGAAGGAAGGAGAGAAGAGAAAAACCTACTGTTGGGATCGTTACGTACAGCTATTCTCTATGACTGATCGTCGATTCCTGGCTTCGGTGGAGATTATAATTAAGAAAGACCCGAAGTCATTAGCAGTATGTTGGCTGTTGGCTGTAATGACTTCGGGTCTTTCTTAATTAATCTCCACCGAAGCCAGGAATCGACGATCAGTCATACAGAATAGCTGTACGTAACGATCCCAACAGTAGGTTTTTCTCTTCTCTCCTTCCTTCCTTCCTTCCACCTGAAGACGAAGGGAGAACCACCCTTCGAAACGTTGTGTCTTAATTTTTTGATTGTGATAACCAACAATGGAAAAAGTCCAAACTCCTCACCCAAACATTAACAATCCACCATTGCTTTCCAACCCCTCATTTAGATCAATAATGTTATTATGTGTCATTGCTTATTATTTCATGTGAGTATATACATGGAATATTAAGATTACTGTTGTATTAAGACTCTTATTGCATTAAGATTATTATGACTTAAGATTTATATTCACTACAATTTGACTGTTACGTTTCAACTTCTGTTCCTTTATATTTACAGTATATATAATTAATGTTGTCTTTGTCTGAATATATTTTATTTGTAATTTTTATATCATTAATATTGTAACTACCGAGCGGGCTAGGGGAGTGGTAGAGGGCTGGCCTTGCATTCGGGAGATCCGGGGTTCGATCCCAGGGGCCGACAATCCTAACTGAGGTTTTTCATGGTTTCCTCAGTTATTTCCAGGCAAATGACGGGATTGTACCTCTTGAAAGTCCGGCCATGGACGGCGATCCTTCCCTTAATCCTTTCGTATGTGTGAGTGAATGCTGTGTAATGTCTTAAATGTTTGTGTTGTATCGGAGGCGGCCCCGGCACTCAGCTGATCCCTTGTCCGGGGAGGCCCTCCATGTCCTTGTTTGGTCAAAAAAGTATGTATGTGATCCATAGATTAATTCGTCTCCCGACAGATCGCGGCCCTGTAAGGCCCGTGTGGCATGGGTCGTGTAAAATGAACCTAAAAGGGAGAGGTTAAACTATTTTCAAGACACTTTAGTATTTTAGTAAGTCAATTAATATTTGTTGCATTAGAGTACTTTATTTCTTATAATATTTATATACTCTCTTCTAATCGTGTAATAGTCAATCAAATCCCACTCGAGTTTTGATTTTCTCTAGGTAAATCAAAACATCTAGTGAGATTACTGTAGATAATTATTATTCTAAGCAAATGAAGCATACATTTGATTTATTTTCTAATAGCCAGGGTTACTTTAACTTTACAAATCGATTCGTATATAGGCCTACATCTTTAGACCCATTTTATTTTATGTCTGACAAAATGTCCGATTAGCGATATAACTATGTAAATATTGAGTAAATTCTCCTACACAAATTACTACAAAAAACATAATCATACCGCCCATGCCATTTTCCTCGTCTGTGGTTCAAGTGCTAACGCGCTGGTCTTGCATCCATGGGGCCCGGTTTCGATCCCCGGGATGTTCGTGATGGAATTTGTGGTGGAGATTGCAGACGTTGGAGTACTCCAGTTTCCCTCTATCATTCCACAAATGCTCTTCATCTCCCCCCATTTCATCTATCATCTGCAATAGTAAAAATAGCCTGGAGTGATGTCTTCGGAGTACTACGGGCTTCTGATGCTGATATAGGAAGTTCTTGGGGCTCCGGACCTCTGAGACTAATCTGATTACTCGTATGCGGACGGGACCTGGCTCTATCAGGGACTAACGCAGAATGGTCAACCTGTCAGCGTCGGATTCACGAACGTCACCCAGGACGCCTGTAGGATTTAGACAAGCATCACATATAAAGTTCGCACAATGGAGCAAAGCGTGCCTAAGTGTACCACCCATCTCGGGTCCAGTCCTCGTAAAACCAGGCAGCCTATACCATTTATCACTTTATCTTAAATAAGGGAAAATAATAAAAAAAAATCGTTACAGCCAACTTTAAGTAAATCGACATTTTTAGTGTAAATAATATTTCACGTAGGCATTGAATTTACTTATAGATACTGAATAGGCCTAAGCTACATACATCACTTTAGTAGAAATTGCCTTCGGTATACCCAAGAGTCCACACCTGTGGAGTAACGGTCAGCACGTCTGGCCGCGAAACCAGGTGGCCCGGGTTCGAATCCCGGTCGGGGCAAGTTACCTGGTTAAGGTTTTTTCCGGGGTTTTCCCTCAACCCAATACGAGCAAATGCTGGGTAACTTTCGGTGCTGGACCCCGGATTCATTTCACCGGCATTATCACCTTCATTTCATTCAGACGCTAAATAACCTAGATGTTGGTAAAGCGTCGTAAAATAACCCAATAAAATAAAAATATACCCAATCAGGTTACATGCCCAAGCGACCCTCTCGGTAGGAGAGTAGGCTTAACTAAAAACGTATATTTCCATAATGTTGACATTGATTTTTGCAGCATCATAAAACTTCGTTTTCGTATTTCGGGAAATAAGATATTAAAAAGGAGTGAAAGAGAAGCGGGAGCCTTTTGTTGACTGGAAATAGAGCTAGAGTTGACGATTATGAAGAATGGATAATTGTTGAAATAATAACAAAAACATTAGTAGGTAGTACGAAGTTTTCGTTACCAAGAATTATTCTCTATATAACTTCAAGTCCTTTGTTCTTACTCAGTTCTTAACTGGACATGGTAAGTTTGGTAGCTATTTCGAAAGGTTCAAGATAGAAAGAAAAAGTGGAAATATTTGTGCATGTGATGACTCCTTGCAAACAGTCCAACATTTGTTATTTGAGTGTCACAAATTTGAACTACAACGTCGAACTAGTTTGTCGATTAGATAGTTGTGACACCAAGTACTCCCCACCGTTACAATTGTTTCGAAATAAGTGCTGTTATCAAGATTTTATAAGATATGTGAATTATGTTCACAAAAGTTGTAATCTGAACAAATGATATAATTTCTCATAATTAATGTATTTTAAAATGCACGTTTTTCTGGAAAACTATTCAAAACATAGCAAAATGACATTCTTTGCTCCGGTATTCTTATAAATACAATATGTACAGATCATTATAAGTGTTTTCTTTCGCTTCTAATTTTGTTTTCCTGGCTATCTGTCTTTCTATTAATACCTTAGCTTCTCACATGTTCTAATTTGAAAATTATTTCTCTTCTTTGCAATTAAGACAATTATTCTACTGACATCTTTTCCCTTTTTAAAAAATCTGCACTTAATACCCATATTTCACTTTCAAATCCAAATATAGTAATGTATTTGTAATGCAATACATACTATGTATTTGTATCTAATGTCTTGTTTATTTGGTATGTATGAAACTTCCATGTAATATGTCAGTTTTGTGATAATATGTATGTAATTTCTATGTAATATACTTTTGTGCGAGATCGTGCGTATTTGCTTGGTTTCCGCACAAAACCAATCCGCGGAAAGTCTAAAATTCCACATTCAGTATTCCCAACCTAACACACATAACAATTTCCCTCTTCTTACAGCTTAAGTGACATTGATTTTACTGCTTTAGGCTTTTAACATATTATTTTTAGAGACGTTCAATATAGTAATAATTATAAATTGGAAACTTACCACTGCAATTTGACCTAAATTGCACTGTTAATTATTGTTTTTAAATATTTGCAAAAATTAAGTAAAACTGGTGGTTGTGCTCCAGTGACTCCGAATAACTGCACAAAATAATGTAACAATTAATTTAAATGTGCAGAATTAGATGTCAAAGATATTTTCCATTTCTAAACATGTCCTTGACCGGCAAAATTAAACTTGCCGATGTTATTACTGCAATATGTTATATAAATAATATTGTTAAAATATTAAAATGAAAAATAAATCATTACATAACCTTACCGTTTGTTTTAAGTTCGCATTTATAGACTGGGTAAAAAAAAAAGACAGAAGTATGTCACGGCCTGCAGGAGTATAGTAAACACAGAATACATTTTAAAGCAACAATGTTGAAGATAGATATTTTTGTTTTGCAAATTTGCCGTCATTGAACAGAAACCAAGATGGAGATTTCATTGCAACTAATTAGAAATTCCTCTTTCAGGTATGTAATAAACGATCTTCGCATAAAATAATGTACGATACACGAGCGGTATGTTTTCTTTCAATTCTCGGAAATTAAAAAAGCTCAACTACGTTTCGCTTTTTCAAACTTTTCCTCGAACATGAAAACTTCAACATACCGCTCTTGTAACGCATATTACTATTGTATGTCATATGTGTGTAATTTTTATGTAGGCCTACTATGTATTTTTTTCTCCGTCGTGTGTACATTAGCTATGTACTCGTAATATGTCTGTTCTTATGCCATATATATATATATATATATATATATATATATATATATATATATATATATATATATATGTTTGTGTCAGTTTAAATTTCTGTTAAAATTGTTTATTATTATTATTATTATTATTATTATTATTATTATTATTATTATTATTATATTACTATTATTATTATTATTATTATTATTATTATTATTATTAAATATGTACTGCTTTATACATAATATGTTTTATGTCATATGTATGTAATTTTATGTAATATGTCTTCTTTTATGTCATACTAGCCGTACCTGTGCGCTCCGCTGCACCCGTTAGAAATAAATATAAAGTAATTACATAATTAAAATAGAACGTTTGATCCAGGGAGCATTCGTGTTTGATAGAAGAATAAATCGTTTATTATGTTACTTAATTTAAATTGTATTTAGAAAATTAAAATGCGATCATTTTGATCCAGAGACCACTGATTTGGTCATAAAAATTATTTTAGGAAATACAGGAAACGAATGTACAGGCTATGTTTCATAGCTTTCGATTGTTGTTGTCCAAGGCCCCTTATAGACGAAATCATTTGCTTTTTATTTCATTACACCGCCTTAGATGGCGTTGTTATTGTAATTTTTAAACTCATTTATCTCATTAAATATCAGTCCTATCAAATTTTTGCATAGAATAAAACTTATCGGAAATTATTTTTAAAGAAACTTTTGGTATGTAATATTTTTCATGAAAATTAATAATAAGGGAGATATTTCGATTTATTTCATTCAAGCCACATTATAACCCCTCTTTTAAATGAAATATTTTGAATGCCATACAGCCTAAACGAACTTAATTTATATTCCAATTTTAATATAAATCGGTTCAGCTATTTTCGCTTGAAAAAGTAACAAACAAACATCCAGACAGACAGACAGACAGACAGACATACAAACAAAAATTTAAAAAAAGCGATTTTCGGTTTCAGGGTTGTTAATTATATATGTTAGAACCAATTATTTTTGGAAAATCGAAAATTACCAGAAAAATTTCGGCTACAGTTTTATTATTAGTATAGATATATGTTTCTGTGTGTAATATATTCTACATACTTACATATGTACTGGCATGTGATGTAATTGTCTGTTATAAGTTATATGTATTCGTTAGCATCATTTGAATACTTATTTGTATCTGAAATGTGTTTAATTATAACCTCAATATACCTTATGGTAAAATAGAGTTCAATAAATTTGGATATAAAAAAAAAGTTGAAAGTTTCTGCACCTAGGACACGGTACAAATACTTAGCACTAACCGCGAAATTTCAATTAAAGTACGTTGAAGATTCCTATACTCAAAACAATATATCGATAGACAAGGTCAAAAGGGAAACAATTAAAAATTTAAAGTTCTGATAAACGTGCATTTTAAAGTTTCATGTCGCTGTGAAAAATCCAAAAATCACTATAATTATTCCAAATAATGTTTATGATGCTTTAGTCCACTGCTGTGGAGTAACGTTTAGCACGTCTGGCCGTGAAATGAGCGGGCCTGGGTTCAATTCCTGATTGGAACAAGTTACCTGGTTGAGGTTTTATCCAGGGTTTTCCCTCAACCAATTGAAACAGAATTCCTGGGTTCTTTTGGCGTTGGACCTCGGTATCATTTCGCCATCATTAATTCACATATCATAATCATCATCATCATCATCATCATCATCATCATCATCATCTATACCATAGCCTGGGTTAAGTTCACGGTGCGGCGTACTGTACGTCTTGTACAGTAGTAGTGGTAGTGGTAGTGGCAGTGGTAGTAGTAGTGGTAGTACTGGTAGTAGTAGGCCCATTGAGTGGCTAGGGGCGGGTTAGGAACGACCCTTCAGCACGTCGGCTCCATAGTGGCCTATTGTGTACTCCGAATTATGGGAATTATGGGCTCCCGCCTTAAGTTCATACCGCCAAGGTGTCCAAGCAGCACAGGATCCATTCCGACAGCCCTTCTAAGGTGTCGAAGCGTCCTCGGAAGTGCTCTTAAGGAATGAATCCTGGCAGAGATATTAGGAAAGCTCGGAACCCAGAGACTGTTTCGGAGAGGACACCCCGCCTGCAAGCGGACAAAGACATGCATCAGACCTGAATATGCCAATGGAATGACATGATGAAGATGGAGTGTTACCTTATTGGTATCAATTATGAGCTTCAGACCTGTCTTCGGGCAGTTGACTAAACAACAACAAAGATATGATATGAAATCTAAATTCTTTTTCTACAAACAAGAGGAAGAGAAATACGAGTAGACCGTGGCAATGAAAATTTCAACTCGGCATTTGCCTAAGTAACTGTAGAAAAGCACAGAAAAACCACAGTCAGGTTGATCGGTCCGGATATTAGAACCATAGACCTCCCGAATGCGAGTCCCGTGCGAAACGCATGAGCCACCTAGCTCGGTTACGTCTTGTACAAGAGCGTGGCTGTTCGGCTACTCAATCATTCACAGAATAGGAGTGGTAAGCACAATAAGTCTCAGCTTGCAGTGTAAGCCTTCGGGTCCCTTCTCGTATAGGCCTACTATAAGTTTTAAATTAGAATGATGTTAATTGGATTTTTCACATCAACACGAAGCTTAAAGACGCAGTATTCTCTAAACTTTTTAATGTTGAGTTGTTTCCTTTTTGAATTGGCCCGTCGATATGATTAGATACTGACGATCAAAGATGGATGGCACTTCAATGCTACCAATTTTGAATCAAAAGCACTAATGTAACAAAAAGTTGTAATATGTGATCTGATGAAAACTGTAATTTCACACATTTTTTGTTATATAAAGAAATAATTATACTTATATTCGCAATATGTTATATTATTATAAATGCGATACAAAATATACACGCAATATGGCATCTGAATAAAATTGGTGAAATTATTTTGAATGGCTTCCCTGGCCTGAAAAATATCTCAAATTGCGTCAACTTAACAGTTACAAAATGACTAACAACCGTGATATCTGTAACATGCATGTATTCGAGTAAGTGATGTCATAGCGAAATGGATGTAACAGAAAATCACTCAATTTAACCCCTTCAGGCCTGATGTACATTACAGTGTACATTGTTTCTTTTTTTTTCTTTTTTGGAATGTCTTTGATACTTTTAAATATTTTGAAAAATTCATTGTCATGGGAGAAATGGAGAATATTATTTTTTAAACATTTCTATACCTGAATTAAAAATACAATTTAAAATTTCGGGGCTCCAGGGGTCAAAATTGTCCTCAAATTTTGATTTTCTGTGAAGACTTGATTTGGGAATTTTGGATCCCCAGAATTATTATGTGACCAGTTTTTTTAAGTAGCTATAATTTCCGGACCGAAGGGGTTAAGCAGGTGATCAAGTAGGCCTAATGGGAGAACAACGTAGAAGTTAAAACTTTATACTTCACGTTACATTGTACCGACTAAACCACAGTTTTTCTTCATCCACCACTAATTTCATTTATTCTAGCCGGGATTTGAAGTCATTACCTTGACCGTGGAAATCCGATGCTCTAACAAATGTTTTATCATAATTACTATCTTTCGGAGAATTCTCTCAACTTCAGTACTGTGTAACAAACAATTTCTAGCTTGTTAAATCATAACGAATTGCTTCTTTTCCTCTTTATCATGGATGAAATATTGCAGACAAGTAAAAATATTCTTCAAACCAGCAGCTCCCTTTGTAGCAGGTAATACTTGATTTATTATTTCATTCTCGTTATAAATTGTGTGGCAACAAGATTATGCTGTTGACGAGCCATTAGAATGCAGCTTTGGTCTATTGTTATGTATGAAGAAAATATAATTCAATGGGAAACGTGTTTCATATCAACTAAGTTAATAACGAGTTATCAAATAAATACGTATAAGCTTACCATTCAAACAGCATTACGTGGGAGTATCCGATTGAATGAAATGTAGACGTGCATGATTTATCGATCCAGTTCAAATACCACAGGCTAAACGTGTAGTGAGAATGAGCTGTCTACCAGGCGTACTTTTCAAGAAATACACCGCAAACGAATATCCTAGCGGGAACATTGACTGTAGCTACCTGTTTGAGCAGCATTTATGATTTGTTTGCACAGGTATTATGAACGTGATACCTGTTATTGTCAACATCATCCCTACCTTATTCCTCTCGAAGCCTCTTTGTATATCGTTCCCGTATCTGAAGTCTCGGCCTTTCTTTTGTTGCCTGGCTTATAACTTGCGGTAGTACATAAATCCTTCCACAGAATATTGCAATATATGCACTCTAGCATATCTCAATTAATGCTTTATGTAACAAGCTCATCCATGTCATAGTCTTATATTCTTTCAACAACTAACTCTAAACATATGAAATTATTCTGATTATCAGTTAAATAAAATACCCCTACAATATTGTTAGTTATACAGATAGAGTCCTCTGAGTTCAAATTCCCAGTAGATATACTGCAGGTAAGTGATGGCATCACTTAACTTTTTTTAACTACCAGTATCTTTTTTATTGTATTCAGATCTTTCATTTATTCTGGTGTAGTTAAGGCAATCAGGCATTCTTTTCCACACCACCAGAAATACAAATACAAATACAATAATAGAAAAAAATCACACTATAAACGAAGTAAAATCACACGAAAATATATAGAGGTTTCAGCAGCGGCGGATTTTCAGGGGAGGCAAGAGAGGCCGTGCCTCACCTAATATTTTACCAGAACACAATATGGCAGTAATAATTCCAGCTGAATTAAGATCACAGACAAGTTATAGCAAATGACGAACATTTTTCCTTTTATATTAATTTTACTATTTACTACGACTAAGATGTACAGTAAGTTACGTAAAGTCGACCACATCCAGTTGGTGATGCCCGCTCGCTATACTGTAGATAGTACAAATAATTCGTACTGAAAAATAACAGATAGCGCTGTAACCTGTATGGTCAACATCTAGCAGCCTGCAGTGACTATGCGAGAGCGGGAGAGAGGAGTCGGCTACATGACGCTACTCCCCGGTTACCATGACAGCAGCAGTTGTTAGTTTTGTCTCCCTGTGTAAAAGTTTTCATTTATGTTGTTAGATTTTCTCTTGTTTGCGGGTGTTCTTGTTATTTTATTCTTTTGTGTTACGAGATGTATTTACTTATACAGTATTTTAAATATATCGAGAGTTTAGAAACAAATGCAGATTTGTCTCTAGCTTTTTCTAGTAGTAGTTATTCAGTATGTTGTGACCTATTTGATCAGTTTGCGAAGAAAGAGGAACATCGAATTAATTTGTTGTAAAATTAGTCTATGTAATAGTAATGAGCAAGCCCCGGATTCTTAGGTTCGAATCATTTTGTTGTTATCTACTTACTCTCGAAATATTGCTTTTCTTATTCGTTTTATGTAGCAAAGCGTAACATTCTTAAATTCAATATGACCTAAAAAGACCTAATTCGTAGGTTAGGACTTGGAATGTTCTAAAGAGAGGTAATCTTTACCAAGCCGTTGTAATATGTTAGTAGTATGTTGTTTAGTTTTATTTTTTCCCCGTAAAATCATATAAATTCCTAAACATAAGATTTAAAATCCTAAAACATAAATTCGAAAACATAATTTCAATTTCTTAAAACCTATAACTTCTCTTCTTGGTAATGAGGTACAACGTCATAGGCCTTACATTTTTATATTCTCATCATTCACGTCTTGGCCTCCCCAACTTTCAAACCCACCGTCCGCTACTGGGTTTCAATCACAGAAACTTTGAATGAATGAATGAATGAATGAATGAATGAATGAATGAATGAATGAATGAATGAATGAATGAATGAATGAATGAATGAATGAATGAATGAATGAATGTATATTATTATTACTACTATTTTGGTTATTTAACGACGCTGCATCAAGTACTACGTTATTTAGCGTCGATGAGATTAGGGATAGCGAGATGGTATTTGGCGAGATGAGGCCGAGGATTCGCCATAGATTATCTGGCATTCACCTTACGGTTGGGGAAAACCTCGGAAAAAAGCAAGCAGGCATCGAACCCGCGCCCAAGCGCAAATTCAGACCGGCAGGCAATCGCCTTAACCGACTGAGCCATGCCGGTGGCCTTGTATGTATGTATGTATGTATGTATGTATGTATGTATGTATGTATGTATGTATGTATGTATGTATGTATGTACGTACGTACTATACTAAACTATAAAGCATACCTATGCAAAAGAAACCTAACTTATATGTAGGTAAACGTATTTCTATTTAACTGAATCATTAACACGATGATTAAGTATAGATAATATATTCTAATTAATTAACGAGTATAAACAAGAAACTTGTAATTTTAATCTAGAGTAAAAACACAAATCAACACATCTAGCAATTCTTAAAAACCATGGAATAAGACAAAATTTTCCAATTTAATTTTGAATTGTAATAAAGTCCGGCAAGCTCTGACGTCAATAGGTAATGAAGTCCAGAGGCGAGGTATTTCTACAGTGTAGGAGGATGAGTATAAAAAAGTTCTGTGATGAGGGATAGAAACAAGTGAGTGATATCGGTTTCGGGTTTAGGCCTACCATGAAAGAGCATGGAAGACATGGAGATAGAGCTCCATGCTTTCATGACCTTGTCACTAGAAAGAGATGATGTGGTCAGCACCACGCTCTGACCATCTTTCACTCCCAGGAAATACTCTTTACTCATTCTGACAGAAGGTGAGTTAAATCCTAATTGTTTTTTTTTTTTTTTTGTTCTAAACGCCTGGCTCGGGATCTCACCAAGTGAGAGTGATTATAGAGTATGGTGGAACGATGATGATAATGGTATTGGGAAGCGGGAAAACCTCGAGAAAAAAAATCCTCGCGCCCGCTTGGTTCACTTAGACGAGGATCGAACACAAGTCCCCACGGTAGAAGGCAGAGAGGCTAACCACTCCTGCACGGCTGAGTCTAAATCCTAATGAGATGAAGTTGAATTGAAATCTACAGCCTTTGACACAAAAGAATTGACCTGTAGAGTGAATCTGTCTAAAGCGGTGGTTTCCAAGAGCCACGGAGCCAACGCCACGTGCGTGAATTTATGTTGACGCTTGCGGTATATAGCGTCGACTGTTTTCATAACAGTGTCATTGCGTCGTTTTAAATCAAAATGGATGACAACTTGGATCTAACAGTTATTCCTTTGATAGAACATGAGGCAGATATAGACGACATTCTAATAATAATGTATCTATGTAGCTTAATGCATTTTCCGTTTTCAACATTGATGTTTTAAATAGTAAGTTAACCTTTATTAGGCCTACCCTTTGTTTATCCTTGTTAGCCATTATATTATTATTATTATTATTATTATTATTATTATTATTACTGTAGAATCAGCAGCGATAAATTCATTTTATTGTGTATAAGAAATACATTAATGTTAATTACGCCAAAATGAACTTGCAGAAATTCAAAGAGTTATCATAGTAATCTCACATAATAGGTATCGGGATGTCTGATTTAGAACAAAAATCAATGAAGAAGCAATGTGACTGTGACAGTAATCAAATTGAGATTAATATTATATATATATACATATACATATATATATATATATATATACGGTATATTATTTTTAATTAATCATTACTATTTCTGAATATATATATATATATATATATATATATATATATATATATATATATATATTGCTAAATTAAACAGCCCGGATAACCTATCAAAATATGTAATAAGAGACGAATTATTAAGTTACATTAAACTTACTAGGTTTTCCCAATCGTTTGCCGTACATTCTCTTCTAATGATATGTTTTTATAATTATTATTCGATAAATTGTATAATATGGGATACTTTCATACTAAATATATCAATTTTAATTCATATCGTTACTGAACTCATATGCCATTTTTGTAACAATCCCGGCGTCACACAGTTGCCGGCTATTCAAGCGGACCGTGACGCAATCTTGTGCAGACTGTGTGCGCTGTACCGTGGAATATTAGAAACTATCATCACAATCTAGTATATACAGTTGCGAAGCTCAATACGTAGTAAATATGCAAACATTAGGTAGTTGCTCACCACTAGGATCGCTAATATCGCCTCATTACAGGCAATGCAAAATAGTACAGTCACAGTCTATTGTTTCTAGCACCCTCAAAACTCAAGCTTCGTGACTGTATATAGTAGACTGTGCTATCATAACGTATTGTCCATAAGAGATGTCTATGCGTGGAAACGAAATTCCGTCCTCGCATTCGGAAACCACCGCGTAAGTCCACTTCGGGCAGAGCCTGGTTCACGCGACTAGAAAGAGGATGTTTATTTTGCACCTAATTTACCCCTTGAACATACAGAGTGAACCGTAAGTAATGCCATTAATTTCAGGGGCTTCTTTTTTTTTTTTTTTTTTTAGATATTTCAAACAAAAAAGTTTAATACAATTTTGCTCGTTTTTGCTTCCTTTTCCAGATAAAAATTGCTTCACATGAAATATTTCATAGCGTGTTTGAGAAACCATTTAATTCCCAATATGCTTAGTCAGTTTAAAAGAGCAGTCTATTATGATAATAAGTGATTGAAAGAATTTTAGTTTTGTCCTTTAAATGTGCAGAAATTTGATCCAAACAAATTTGTAACATTTTAAAATTCCTTTGCAGAACGAAAAGTTACATTTGTTCGGATTAAATTTCTACGCATTTGAAGGAAACAACTAAAATTCTTTCAATAATTTAATATCATAATACACTGATCTCTCAAAGTGACTGAGCATATTGGGAATTAAATCAACTGCTTTCACAAAATACGCTATGAAATGCTTCATACAAGACAATTTTTACTTCCAAAAGGAAGCAAAATTGTATTAAACTGTTTTGTTTGAAAGATCTCAAAGAATAACGCCCTGATATGAATAACATTACTTACGGTTCACCATTATATCTTTGTTATAGATTAGTTAGGCCTAGAACACTTGATCTACTCGTATAAACGGACAGGAAGAGCAACAAACAAACAAAACAAAGGAAAAACAGAGCTGAGTCGTGAATAAGAAATTCGTTCACGTGTGAACCTAAGCTGTCACCGAATCAACCGAAGTCTTCCGAAGGTGATTATCGTGTGGCAACCAGTCTATTTTTTTTTTCCTAAGATTATGCAACAATGTTTTTCAATTCATTATTAACTCTCTAGGATTTTGTAGTGCTTTCTGGTTAGAGTCATATTAGAATGGTATTACTTTTGTCAACAAAGTGACGTGTGTTCAGGTTTTGGCCCAGCGAGAGTCTTGATATAATATAATCAGGATTGTCTTCACGACCAGTTGTTAACTCATCCACTCACAGTTACACTAACATAAATAGAAATTTCCAGACTCTAGAAACTTTTCTTCTGCAAGGAAAATTCCCCTAGAGCAGAGCCCGGGATGTCTAGATCTAGAAGCCAGTATGCTGGCCACGAGACCACGAAGGAAGTCAAAAAAAAAGTCACGGCCGGGGACTGAACGCGGAACATTTTCTTAGCACGCTAACGTGCTATCCATTCAACTATGAAGGATATGCTATAATGGTGTGGGAGAAAGTTTTCTCGGGGTGCCTTTACTTTCGTTGTAATCATATTGCCCCAATCTCTATCATCCCATTAACACTTTCCTCCCAGCCATTAGGTACTGTAAAATAATGCGATAAATAAAATGCTTACATCACGAGAAAGTGCCACAAGTAGCCTATATACGCTGGACGGAATAGTTTCAATTTGCATTGTTTTACCTTTTGAGAACTGCATGCATAGGCGACTATATGGGATGTTTCTTCACCCCAACTGATTATTTGAGACAATAAGTATTTCTATTCCTTTCTTTAAAGTATATGTATTCATAAAATAATAACAGGATATTAAATGAGCCTCAATAATGAACATTGTTCTAAAACCGAGACTACCAACAACGCTAACTAACAACGATATTTATAAACGATTTTATTTCTTATTACATAAAATAAGGAGAAAAACACCATACAGTTTATTATTTCTATGTACTCTCAGTGACTGAAGCTCACATTGAACTAATGTGGACACATAGCTAGTAGATGGGGTGTTGAAACACCCCATATAATATTTATCGTTACTTTATGATCATTATTTTTTTAATGTTTTGTAGATTATTTATGCTAGTCTGTCATTCAGAATTGTGTACAATGGAGCGCCATAATGAGCCACCCTTCCCTATTATCTCCTGGCTTAGTTGCCTCATGAGTGATGCCTTATTAGTATTACTTGTGAGGTTCAAATCTGTCTTCGGACAGTTGACTAAACAACAAAACAGAAAAAATAATATATTTTTAAAATTGTATTTATTTTAAAAGCAAATGATAATTAATGTTTATTGGAAATACTTGGAACATTCTTAAAACTTTTCCTTTCCCTTGCTTAGATCTATATACGTTGAGACTCATTTTTGCCTGCCAATTAATAACTTGACCACCTCTTGGGAATATTGTCTTCGGTTGTATGAATATTACAAGAGGAATTTTTAAAGTTACTTCATACAATGAGTGTTTGTCAAACAACTCCACATATTACAGCATAAAAGAAAGAATTTTATGCTACCGTACACCAGGCTATGAATCCTTGCAAATTATTCTAATTCTACTTAGTAGGTTTAACAGTTAGTTCCCAAAGTGAACTGGTGGTTTGATAGGATGGAAAACAGAAGTAAGTGTGTCATCTGGTGTGGGAGTTTTATTTAGGTGATAACTATATCCCTTTCAAATCATAATCTAATATTTACAGACAAAAGATATTCAGTGAAATCGGAAAATATTTTAACTAGTAAATTTTATATATTATTTCAATGTACCGAAGTACATATGATATTTCCATGCAGATATTCTGCGTCATCATACGATGAAAGAGTAATGGAACGGAGAAAAATTTTCTCCGGCGCCGGGATTTGAACCCGGGTTTTCAGCTCTACGTGCTGAAGCTTTATCCACTAAGCCACACCGGATTCCACCCCGGCGTCGGAAGAATGGTGTCAGTTTTAAGTTCCAACTCTTGGGTTCCCTCTAGTGGCCGCCCTCTGCACTACGTCATAGATATCTATGAACCTAGGACCGAAGTCCACACATGTGCTGAGGTGCACTCGTAATGAGTGACTAGTTGGCCGGGATCCGACGGAATAAGCGCCGTCTTAAATCACGAAGTGATTTACGCATATCATATATATTATTTTAATGTACCGAAGTACATATGATATTTGCATGCAGATATTCTGCGTCATCATATGATGAAAGAGTAATGGAACGGAGAAAAATTCTCTCCGGCGCCGGGATTTGAACCCGGGTTTTCAGCTCTACGTGCTGACGCTTTATCCACTAAGCCACGCCGGATTCCACCCCGGCGTCGGAAGAATCGTCTCAGTTTTAAGTTCAAACTCTTGGGTTCCCTCTAGTGGCCGCCCTCTGCACTACGTCGGATCCCGGCCAACTAGTCACTCATTACGAGTGCACCTCAGCACATGTGTGGACTTCGGTCCTAGGTTCATAGATATCTATGACGTAGTGCAGAGGGCGGCCACTAGAGGGAACCCAAGAGTTGGAACTTAAAACTGAGACGATTCTTCCGACGCCGGGGTGGAATCCGGTGTGGCTTAGTGGATAAAGCGTCAGCACGTAGAGCTGAAAACCCGGGTTCAAATCCGGCGCCGGAGAGAATTTTTCTCCATTCCATTACTCTTGCATAGTAAATTTTAGTTCGGTGATTTCAATGATTTCGAGTTAACAGTAAGTTAAAGTTATAATAGGCCTATTGTGTTAATTATTTCAGTACATCTTACATCATATTTCCTTTAACTAAATAATATATCACATATAATAAACTTAAATTAAATCCGTTGATAATAATAATAATAATAATAATAATAATAATAATAATAATAGCAATAATAATTTATACAAATATAGGGTACATAGAGTTTATTTTCATATGACATGTTTAAATTCATTTTTAGCGTCCAAACAAATTTGGTGCTGGGTTACTACACAAACGACACACATACCGGTATTATTTTATTGCGTCATTATCGCGAAACTTTATTACAGTACTTCCTTCAGCATCAGAAAATGAAATTCTAAAGATTATTCTCGAAATTTTAAGAAAATTATCGCCTAAGTTATGCTTCCCTTTAACTCTAAGACAAGTTATGTGGGGCCTATTACGATACAATTTGCTTGTCAAATATCCTTTCAGGAAGTATCCCCTCGTATGCCATCAGATCAGGGGTCTTGGCAACCAGTTGATGTCGCCAAATTCGCGAAGTGATGCGTCCAGGAAAGGGGATTTGTAGGCAGTTCCCGCACAGAATAATTAGACATATTGTCTCCACAACAATGATGGGAGACATTGTGTAACTTGAAGTTTACATAGACAGGAATGCTTTCTCCCACATAAAAACGCTAGAAACAGCTGCTTTCTGAAAATCGTCACATTCCATTGCCTCACTCGGCATAAATTTGCAATTGATATAGTATTGTTAAATAACTAATTAAAACATCTTCTCGTTCGTCTTTCAATAACACTGTCGCTGAAAATGACATTAAATAAAGAACTGGCAGTTACCAGTTACAGTTATCAGCTTTTTATTACAGTTGCAACTGGCCAATTCATCGGCCTATCTCTTTCCATTATGCATCTCATTAGCCTACAAGTTTTCTTTTCAAGCGATCGGGCGGATTTTGTTCACAGTATCTGCGAGTCAATCCATCCAAGAAGTATGCACACGAAATGGAGTTTTTGCTAGAAAGATAAGAAGTATAATTTACTTTTGATCTTTACCAAATATACAGTGTGTGTCGTACAAAACTAACACATTTGAAGAACAAGAATGATGCTAACCACACTTTGTTATACCTCAAGTGTACAGTATCTTTGGGAGATTACTAACCTCTATAAAAGTGCTGAAAATGTTATCCCTCCTGCTCAAGGCACAACTCAACACAATATATTTGGCTCACCTATATATCGTCTAGTTGCCCAACAAACTCCATGATAAAGCGACGGTACTCTGCAGTGTTCACAGTCTGGTCGAAGAAATTGGTCCACTATATTCTGTGCGGAAATTGCGCACCAAACCCCGACTTTCGCTTAGTGATTAGATGTTTCATGAATGACATGTGGATTTTGGATATTTTCAACAAGATGGCGCTACATACCATACTGTACATACGAATCCTAATTGGAAGTTTCTTTGACGACCGGATAATTTCCAAGAACTTATGGCCACCGAGATCTCCGGATTTGACAAAACCAGACTTCTTCCTATGGTATGTAAAGGATAGAATTTACGTCACACGACCTCAGACAGTGGACGATTTGAAGCAGAACATTATACACGGGATCAATGATACTGACAACAGCGGATGGGAACATGAAACGACATCTTGAATAATTGTGTCTTGAGCAGGAGGGAGGATATTTTCAGCATTTTCTATAGAGGTTAGTAGTCTCCAAAACTACCTATATTTCAAGTAGACTATAACAAATTGTGGATAGCATGTTTCTTGTTGGAATAAATAAGTAAATTTATTAGTTTTATATGAATCACTCTGTAGAAAAATATATCCTCATTAGGTGTTCTAACCGTCAGTTCCCTTTTTCAATGCAAGAGAGAGCAATGATAAATAGATTAAATTGTGTATTAGCAAAAATATTTTCTTGAAATGAATACTTTTGCTAGGAAATTTGTGTAATGCGATGAATTTTCTTCAACCATTTTCTTGTTACGTACTGTTCTTTTTTAAGTTATTCGTAATTTTGGAATTATCAGGCCTACTAAGGCATAAATCTTGATTGATGGTAAAGAAGAATAAGAAGATGATAATGTGATAATGACGATGATGATGATGATGATGAAGAGGACAACAATGATGTTGATAATGATAATGAACAAGAAAGAAAAGAATTATCTTTATCCAAAACTCATAGTGCTTCGTGACACTTTCCTATAAGCAGCATCTGTAACTTGGAAACCATGTGGTTACCTTACTTCATCAAACTTGATTATTAATTTATTCCTTTGTTCTTACTTCTAATTATAAAATTTTGCTTCAAAACAAGTATCCTTACAGACTCTACGTTATTAACACCATTTTCTTGTGTTATAAGATAAAAATAATAACCTTAGAATCACTACCTAGTCGACTTTATCGGATATATACGAAATATCAGTAATATCCAATAAAAAAATACCATACCGATAAATACGTGTCAAATACAGACACAATCCTCACAACAATTGAGGGGCTCAGTGGAAAAGGGACCCAAGCCACACAAAACTAGGCCTAAATTTTGTATGAGAAGTAGGCCTATTTGTTCCGCTGAGATTCTCTCTCTTCAAATGAAGAGGAGTCATTTTATAAACGCTTACTATGTCTGATAGATACATGCCACAAGACTGGAAGTTCTTAAAAGAGGTCCTACATGGCAATATCTGTCGGATTATCGAAAAAACTAAAAACAACAGAAATGTGGCATGGGCCCCTTTTCCACTGGGCCCCTCAATTTAGAGGCGGATGCTGTGACATACAGTATAGATGGCGGCTTGAAATCCTTCGTTTGGTCATGTTTGGTGTTTACGTGATTGCCATGCTACCATAAAATCTGGAGTCCGCGGGTTCAGACTCAACCGAGAGTAATGGATTTTAAGGGCTATAAAATCATGAAACTTAGGAAGACAGTAAACAAGCCTTGTCTTTGAAAGAATGGCTCCAAACAAGTTCTATTTTCCCGTTTTCCGATGGTCTTTTATTAGTCATTTAACGACACTGTATCAATTAGAAGGTCATTTAACCCTTAAATTCGCAAAGTATCCTGTAGGATACAACAGGTTAATAGGCTATAAATGCTATAATTTTAATACAACAATAGAAAAAATTGTAGGAAAATTAAAATTTCACAATACTATATATAATATTGTCGTTGTCTGCCTAACAAGTATTAGGCCGAGTGGCCTGTTACGTTCTCAAACTAGAATTTTCAGTCCATCTCTTCTTCGGACGACCCAGAGATATTTTGCCATGCGGATGGTAATGAAACAGTGCTTTTGGAATTCTGCATCGATCCATTCGTTCGAGATGACCCTTCCAATGAAGTTGATATTTGCTGATGGGTTCTATTTGAAGTTCTTGCATTATGTCCTCATTTTTTTTATGATTCCAGCGAGTATATCCAGCTGTTGCGCTCATGAACCTCATCTCACTTGCTGTTATTGTTCTACTGACACCTTTATTCTACACGGTCCACGCTTCACTACCATAGCTTAATACTGGCTGTGCTAAGGTTTTATACAAGGCTATTCTTGTGTGTCTTTGTATTAGTGAAGGCTTCATGATTTTATTAATGATCCCCATTGTTTTATTATATTTACATATTTTTTCAGCAATATCTACTTCCTCATAAGGTGATAGTGTATAGTCAAGTTAAGTGAAAGTATTTGCTCTTTCTATTATTTTATTATTCAGCGAGACTGAAACACTTGACCACGTACTGGGGTTCTGTACGAAGGGAGAGCTACTGCGTAACAACAGACACCATCGTGCCCGTACAGCAATTGCCAACCTGCTAAGAAACAGAGGATGGGAAGTACATGAGGAGATTCATTGTGTGAAGATGATTCTCATAGAAGAGTCGATATAATTGCCATCAATAGAAGAACCCAGAAAGCGATGATCTTAGACCCTACGATTTGCTTTGAATGAGACACAAATCAAGCACTCCAGATAAATGATGACAAGCGAGCTAAATATGTACCTTGTCTTCCATACTTCAGTGAAAAATATGGCATTTCGCTTTACAACTGGGATGTTACAGGCTTACTATTTGGAGCGAGGGGTTGCTTACCAAAATTTACATCTAATATTCTTAAATCTTTCAAATTCCCTTTTATGAGGTTCAGAAGATTCTACACTATCATCTATATGTTAACACGTAAATTTTTGTTTTAATGTACAAATCGAATCATTATTTTGCTCGTTTCATTTCCCTTAATCTTTTATGTTTGTTAATTGCGGATCCCAGTGGTCAACTCACTTGAGGACGGATGATTTGTAATAAATCTTAGTAGTAGTATAAAATATGGATATTGCGATAGTTGTTTTCTTTACAGTCCGACACGGTTTAATAAACTAGTGTGAGAAATGAAGTTTTGGCAATTTAAGGTTAACACAGCGAATAGGGATTATAAAGAATGGATACTTCGCGTCGGTACCTTTGATGTAGCCGGACTGATTTCAATGACCTTCAAGCCAGTTAAAGCGTGAGATTTTGCTTTCTCCCTAGAGTTGGCGCTGACATTACACCAAAGCAGTCGACAAAGCGGAAATATAACACATATAATTAATACATCTAGGTACATTATGTACTCAAATAAAATAAATTGGATCCATAAAATAATAAATCCGTCATTAACTGTAATGTCTAGACTCTTGAGTTCCTTTATAATGAGAGTTGAGACGTTGACCCCAACAACAATTAAAATATGTAATGATTTGATAGAGCTGAAAATGGAAAAACAAAACTCTTACCAAAAGTAAAACCATATACCTATATTATATTATATTATATTATATTATATACAAATATTAAACGAATTCGATACTTAATTTTATAATGTATTATATTATTTTGTAATATAATTTATGATATCTGAAATATAAAATATTATTATTACAACTAGTTTGTCACTGAGAAATAAGGAAAAGCTGTTAACTTGAATTTATTTCAAGCAAAGCGTTACTGGATTATGCAATAAGGTAGGCGATGTTTGAATTTATTTGAAGCAAAGCGTTACTGGATTATGCAATAAGGTAGGAGATGTTTGGATCCTGTGTCTCAACTCTATTCTCAATTATTATCTTAGCGTATGCTCGATTACACTAACCTCTAGCGCTTGAAAGTGGAACTATACGCTGGCGTACAGAGAAACAAAACACAGGAAAATTCGCTCAGTGTCCATTCTTTATAATCCCTATTCGCTGGTTAACATGTGTAGATGGTATACGTAATTGCGAGATGGTATTTGGTGAAATGAAATAGATAATTCACCATGGGAAAATCTAACATTCGCCTTAACGTTGGAAAGAAGCTTGGAAAAAACTCAATCAACGTTGGAAAGACAGCTTTGGAAAAACTCAATCAGGTTATCAACCAAAGTGGAAATAATTGAATCCACACTCGAGCAAAACTGTGCCTCAGCAGGCGAACACGTCTTCCGCCTGAGCTACGCTGGTGGCTCTGGGTTCAAAAAGGGAGAGACTCAGATCCATCGATGAATAAATGAGATTTGCACTGGCAACGATTCCAGCACTGATCAGCCACCTGTGTGCAGCTAAGCAGGCCCTAGTATCAAATTGAAGATATGAGTAGAGCTATTTACTTTAATATTAGCAGGACGAATATTTCGTCCTGCTATTAGTAAAGAGAAATGTATATTTTCTACAGTGAAATAAAGTTCATAAATTGTTAATAAATGCAAGAGTCGATTTCTGTTTAATAATAATAATAATAATAATAATAATAATAATAATAATAATAATAATAATAATAATAATAATAATAATAATTGCACGCATTGTATCCTTCACCTGACATAATTAGGAACATTAAAACCAGACGTTTGAGATGGGCTGGGCATGTAGCACGTATGGGCGAATCCGGAAATGCATATAGAGTGTTAGTTGGGAGGCCGGAGGGAAAAAGACCTTTGGGAAGGCCAAGACGTAGATGGGAGGATAATGTTAAAATGGATTTGAGGGAGGTGGGATATGATGGTAGGGACTGAATTAATCTTCCTCAGGATAGGGACCGATGGCGGGCTTATGTGAGGGCGGCAATGAACCTCCGGGTTCCTTAAAAGCAAGTAAGTAAGTAGTAGTAATAATAATAATAATAATAATAATAATATTAATAATAATAAATTTGATTACATCATTAATTATATTAAGGGATGTCACATCATATGTTTCTGACGGATTAACATTATGATGTGCCGTGTTGAGTCTAGCCCCATCTATGGTGTGCCGAGAGTAGAGAAAGGTTGCGGAACACTGGCCTACGATATTAATTTAAAACAGTAATGAAACATATTATTAGTATTAAATCAAAAGGAGGATAGCAATGGCAAAGAAAGCTTTTAATAGAAAAAGGAGCATTACAGCGTTGTAAAATAACGTACTAAAAGAAAAGAGCATCTGCTGTGGAAGTCTGGAAAAAGCACCAAGGAAGAGACTAATGAAGTATTTTGTGTGTAGTGTGGCATTGTATGGGGCAGAAACATGGACATTACGACGAAGTGAAGAGAAGCGAATAGAAGCATTTGAAGTGTGAATATGAAGAAGAATGGAACGTGTGGAGAGAACAGACAGAATAAGAAACGAAGCGGTGTTGGAAAGAGTAGGTGAAGAAAGAATGATGCTGAAACTGATCAGAAAGGGAAAAAGAAATTGGTTGGGTCAGTGGCTGAGAAGAAACTGCATACTGAAGGATGCACTGGAAGGAATGGTGAACGAGAGAAGAGTTCGGGACAGAAGAAGAGTCACATGATAGACGCCATTAAGGTAAATGGATCATATGCGGAAACTGAGAAGAATACAGAAAATAGGAAAGATTGGAGAATGCTGGGTTTGCAGTAAAGGACTTACCCTTGAGCAGAACACTATAAATGAAAATGAATGTCTAGAATTTGAGCTCGGGTTGCCTAAGCCCAGATCGCTAGCAATGAGCCACAGTAGCGATTTATTATTATTATTATTATTATTATTATTATTATTATTATTATTATTATTATTATTATTATTATTATTTTAAATTGGCGTGGATTGGAAAGAGAGGAGGCTGTTCAGTAATTTGTATATGAAACAACGAGTCAAAGCTAAGATAGAAGAAGAAATGTCTGAAGGAAGTGAAATAGGGAGAGAAGTATGACAAGGATGTCTTTTATCACCTACCCTGTTCAACATCTAGTTGGAGGATTTAGTGAAGAAATGTTTTCAGAACATGGGAGGAATGATAGTAGAAGGAAGAAGAATAAGGTATATAAGATTTGCTGGTGATATGGCGTTGTAAGCAGAAGAGAAAATGATACTAAAGGATATGCTACTGGAGCTAAATGACAGCTGCAAGCAGTATGGGATGAAGATAAATGCCAACAAGACGAAGACCATAGTCATAGGAAGAAAAGTAAAGAAGATAAACTTGCGAATTCTAAATGAGCAGTAGAGCAAGTGAACAGCTTCAAATACTTGGGGTGTACTATAAGCAGTAATATGAGCTGCTGCCAAGAAGTAAAAATGAGAATAGTAATGGCAAAGGAAGCTTTTAATAGAAAAAGGAGCATCTTCTGCGGACCTCTGGAGAAAGAACTAAGGAAGAGACTAGTGAAATGCTTTGTGGAGTGTAGTATTGTATGGGGCAAAAACATGGACATTCCGACGAAGTGAAGAGAAGCTACTAGAAACATTTGAAATGTGAATATGGAGAAGGATGGAACATGTGAAATGGACAGAGAGAATAAGAAACGAAGCGGAGTTGAAAAGAGTAGATGACGAAAGAATGATACTGAAACTGAGCAGAAAGAGGAAAAGGAATTGGCTGGGTCACTAGTTCAGAAGAAACTGCCTTCTGAAGGATGCACTGGAAGGAATGGTGAACGGGAGAAATTCGGGGCAGAAGAAAATATAAGATGATAGACGATATGAAGAGACAAAGAGGAAGGCAGAAAATAGGAAAGACTGGAGAATGCTGGATTTGCAGTGATAGATCTGCCCTTGGTCAAGAACACTATGAATGAATGAATGAATGAATGAATTACTTTCGTGCCATGACAGGACCAACTTGCCGTTATTCGTCCCATCTCTACGAGTGTGGCCCTTCGACGTCCCACACTGTAGGTCTCTTGATGAAGGATGATGATTGAGAATTATTGAGATGTCATAGAGAAACCAGAATACCAGGTAGAACCCTTGCGTTGCCTGGACTTCCCCAATACAAGTTACATATTCAAGGTGGATTGTCTGGGATTTGATCTCGGGTTGCCTAAGCCCAGGCCGCTAGCAATGAGCCACAGTAGTGGTTTATTATTATTATTATTATTATTATTATTATTATTATTATTATTATTATTATTATTTTACCATTATTATAATATGGTTTTTATGCGTTACTACGTCTTCCGCAATCTCAATTTCCAAGTTTCCCTGTCTTCCCATAGATTTTCAGAAATATCTCTAATTTACTCTTCATTTCTTCATCAATATTTCTCGTGGTCGTCCTCTTCTTTTCCTTCCAATGAGTTTCCAGTTCATCACTCTCTTAGGAAACCGTCTGTTTTCCATTCTCTTTACATGCCCATAACATATGAGTTGTTTTGTTTTAATTTCCTCCACTACAATTTGTGTTATTTTCATTTCTTCTCGAATTATTTCATGTTCTATTCTTTCCATTCTTTATATCCTGTTTGCTCTCCTCCAAAAGTTCATTTCCGTCGCCAATAGTTTCCTCTCCTACCTTTTTTTTTAATCTGCCCAATTTCTGACCCATATTACGGTATATAAATTTCTTAACAATTGCATTATAGATATCTATTTTTCTTCTTTTGGTAATATGCTTATCCCATAGGACGTTTTTCAGTAAAGATACTGTCTTTCTTCTTTTGACATTTATGCTTTGGATTTCCATTTCTCCATCTTTATTAAACATGACTCCTAAATATTCGTAACTTTCACACCTTTTTATAATCTGTCCATCCTCTAATATTAAACCCTGAAGAATTTCCCTTTAGCACATATATTTTGTTTTCTTCTCTGTAAATTTTTAAGTCACCTTTGGCATATTCTTTCACTAATATTCTCATCATGTACTCGGTATCATTGTAATCTTGGACTATGATAACTTGATCATCAGCAAAATGTATGAAGTAAATCATAATTTCCTCAATTGGTGTACTCATTATTAACAGTCTACAGTCTACTACTTACAATTGACATGTGTGACGTATCTCTCCGTCTATAATCTTCTTCATATTATTTAATATTGAAGTTGATTAGATGAATAAACCTTAATAAACTAATTTTTAATTCATTTAACGCTTTTAATCAAGAATTTCACTACATTGAAATTATCGTATCCGTTATTAAAGTAACAAATAGGTGGGTTTTTTGTTGTTGATGAAGATGATGATTATGATGATAATGATGACAGTAGTACTGTAATCTCTTAATAATAATAACAGCACCCAAAATAACAGCTTCTCTTCACCTTTCTACTGTTAATATTATTATCCTCCTTTCTTCTTCATTTTCTTATTTATTTATTTATTTATTTATTTATTTATTTATTTATTTATTTATTTATTTATTTATTTTTTGAGAAAAATAACAGCTGGTTCATTGTGGTCTTTCGCTCATAGTGTAAATACTTTACACATTTAGGTTTCGGTGTTGGGTGGCGGATAAACATAAATTCTTACAATGTAATGCATAGTTACTTTATATTTTAAGAAATTCTTACGAAAGGCCTATGTTACAGTACAATAAGGAAATTTAATACGTATTCAATGTCAAATAACCATGTTCATTTTAATTTTTTTTATATTACCGATACTTGCTAAATACAAGTAACATTCAGCAATTGTACATCTTTATAATACTGGATTACGATTGTGTACAAGTTATGTTGTAACCAAGATTAATCCATGAGACTGTAAAACAATAATATTAAGTAACAATGTGACTAGTTTGAACATCTCTAAACAATTGCAACAAAAGTAAACGTAGTCCACTTTATCGTTCACTTCATTATGATAAACTGCATATCAATGTTTTCGTTTCTTCTCATTTTGGCAAAGTAATTAGACACGTACAATCCATGGAGTCTGTTGGTTATGAAGTCAATGGTCATCTTTGAAGCATATAAAATTATATGGTTCAAAATGTACATGAAGTCATCAAGATCAGTATCATGTAGGCCTGAATTATGTCGTTCCTACTCCCAGAAAAATTAAATTATTATTATTAGTATTATTATTATTATTATTATTATTATTATTATTATTATTATTATTATCTCTCTCCTTATTCTCCACAAATATCGTGTGGGTTACGCATAGAAATTCAACTACAGTAGGCTATACATTCAGCTTTGTCAGTAGCAGATTCGGGAAGTCCGATTTTCTTGTATAACACTTTTCGAAAAATATGGACATTTCCATACAGCAACTAGTTTGAGAGGCATTGTTATTATTATTATTATTATTATTATTATTATTATTATTATTATTATTATTATTATTATTACATAATTAAGGACATTAAATCCAGACGTTTGAGATGGGCAGGGCATGTAGCACGTATGGGCGAATCCAGAAATGCATATAGAGTGTTAGTTGGGAAACCGGAGGGAAAAAGACCTTTAGGGAGGCCGAGACGTAGATGGGAGGATAATATTAAAATGGATTTGAGGGAGGTGGGATATGATAATAGAGACTGGATTAATCTTGCACAAGATAGGGACCGATGGCGGGCTTATGTGAGGGCGGCAATGAACCTTCTGGTTCCTTAAAAGCCATTTGTAAGTAAGTAGGTATTATTATTATTATTATTATTATTATTATTATTATTATTATTATTATTATTAGTCTTAACCAGCCATTATCAATCGGTTTGCAATGAATGTTCCGCTGGTGTGCCGCGAGAAAATTAAAATAGTAATGACTGTTGTAGCAACATTTGAAAAATAAAAGTGAAAAGAGTAGTAAAAAAAGTGAATCCACAAGAGCCAACATTCAGTTAACACAGTGTAGATATGCAGAGAAAAGAATGACGCTCAGCCAGGGTTGCCAGGTCAGTAAATTTATAATATCATACCCACTTTGAATTGAATTGAATTTGAATTTAAGAGGGGGGCCACTACGTTCTATCATTGCGATATTATGAGATCTATTGTGGTGACCCTCAAGCTAGGTACATTCCCAACACACCTCGGCTGACCATAGGCTTACTACTCGTAAGGTTCGCTGCGTACCCAGTAAGCTGGAGTGAAAATATTAAGTTTATGGAATCAAAATGTAATACCTGGGAAACGTTTTGGGGTGATATAATTAACGACAATGCAAAATATTTTTTCTCTACCAGTACCTTAATATTTAGAGATGCCCCAAGAGCACCATATTTTTAAATTTTCACAAAATTTGGAGGTTCAGATTTTTAAGAGGGAAAACTTTCTCCAGTGGTTTAATCTGAACAGAATACCAGAAAAGAGTAAATACCAGGAAAATGTAAAAAAAAAAACACACATGTTAAAAGACTCTGCACATTTTTGGTCCCCTGTTATTTCATTTTTAAGTGTCACAGAAACCTTAATTTATAAGGAAATTGGGCATAATCACAAAACTCTTAAGTATTATATAATTAATGGAAATTTATTCTTCTTATGTTGCGAGGTATTTAAATCAGAACAATGACTCTAATTAAGACAAGAAATCTGACCTTCTGCCCTGTATTCGGAATGCCGGAGGAGTTGAACCCAGCACAATTACCCATCTATCACCACGTAATGAAATATTATCTATGTGTCAAAATGAATTATAACCTGACTTCAAATCAAAAGAACCTGCTATTGGACAGATTTCAGAAAGAGTTGCTATCAAAACTAAGGAAATCTGGGTAAAGGCATCTATTCCGACAGTCAGTCATACAAGAATATTACAACTGATTCATGCTTCCATGATCAATACAGGAAAGTACTGTATACTGCAATCCTAATTTAGAGTCGTCCAAATAAAATGTAAATATATGATTTTACAGCAATTCACTAGATATATAATGGAAAAAAAAATAATGGACCAAATATACAAAAAAGCAAAAAAAAAAAAAAAAAAAAATTATAATTTTAAGAAATTTCAAAGTCCTTGTAGCACCTCAAAAATTGAATATAAGAACTCCATGTTTTTCACATTCCTAAGTTAAGTGAAAAGACATATTTTTGCAACTACAGGGACATCATTTTATTTTTACTAACATTTTTAATATTAACCTGTCTATACCTTTAGAGAACCGGAAACACCGCTTGCTCCCCCCTCCAAGACTGGAGTTCGATGATACTGGCGTAAAACATAAATCACTCTACTAGGTATAGGAAGGGAGAAAAGTAGTTCATCCATTTACGTAAACTAGGAAATATCGCGATTTTGAGTTTGATAATTTTCATTAGGTTTTTCTTTAATCAAAGTACAGTACTATATTAAAAATAAGTGCTTTTACTCACGAAGTGAGTTATCCATGCGAACGTATTCATTATGCAGTGTATATTATACTGTCTACAGCACATTAGCGTACAATACAGAGAAAGAAGTTAAATTGAAAAATAATCATAATATGAATATTTAAACACAATTTTGAAAATGGTGGCCGTTCATTTCGACACAGGCTTCAGTTCTTTTGTGCATATTATTGCACTATAGACTATTGCATCTAATTCCAATTGCCAGTTTCGTCCTTCGTACTAGTAACTCATGTTGAAATAATTCTATACCTACTCTACGTACTGTAAATTCAATCTTCACTTCTGCCCGACCCGAAAATATAAAATTACTCAGACATGCTATCTACTGTCCGTCCAAGTGGTTATGCCGCAGGATTGTAGAAAGGGAGGAAATCACGTGACAGTTAATTACTTAACGAGGCCCTTTTATTTAAGTTAAATTAAACAGCTGTATAATATTACGTAAATGCCCAATTCCTAAGAGAAATTAATGTTTTCAGAAAAGAGCTAAGACAGCCCAGCTATTACAGAGGGGCGAGCAGAAGCAGGTGGGGGAAATCGGGATGCGACGTAGGCAAACGGACAGTACCTGTGCGAAAATATGATTCAATATTGAAAGCTCTTTCGTCACTGGAAAACGCGAACGTATTTCTGGAACGTACTATACTCAGTAACTCAGCACTGCTTACTATCTGCGGTCTTGGTTCTGTGTGGAGTTGGAACTTCCGTAGTAGAAGGGGTGGGAGTGAAGTACATTCAAAAACTCAGGTACAATAAAAATTGAAGTAAAAATAAAATGATATCCCTGTATTACATTTAGAAAACAGATAAAAACAATTTCATGTATAAATTCACTCCACCCTAGTACCCAGTTTTCGAACAGGCAACCCCACTCGTCCCTATGCCAGCCAGCTCCATGCGTCGCTAGCCTGCATTCGGAGAATGCTATGGAATGATGGCGGAATGGAGAAATGTTGATGCATAATATGTGGAAACAGGAGAAGCCGAGAAAAAAAACAATTTCTACATTTCAACTACAAGCGTCACTATGGATCTACCTTAAAAAATTGTATTTTACTTGTTTTATAAAAAATTCCACCCTGGTTAAGAACCACTAGTTTAGATTAAATGAGTGTGCCCCGGAATTTTAAATTACAACTTCAGTCACACCTGATGCAGTGAAAGAACATTCCATTGCAAAGTCAGAACTGACATATTTCTCAAATTCTGTAACACAGCAGTAATTATAATAATTTCAACTCATAGACCTGAAGTTTCATTACTAACAGCTAAGCAAAGACCAAGCGACTTTGAAGAGTCATAACAGAATATTGTACACTGCACCATTTTTGTAAAATTCGTAGGTGTTATTTTACGTAATACAATACAATACGCGAATATTGTTTCATTTTAAAAGGCATTTTATATTGTATTGTGTTCTATATTGCAACATCATCATCATCATAATCATCATCATCATAATCATCATCATCATAATCATCATCATCATCATCATCATCATCATCACCAAAAACTATCAAGATAGGCCATTTCAACTGTTTCGTCTACAAGCTCATCTTCCCAGCTACGACGTCTGGGTCTTGCTATATTACTGTAGGTATCTCGTTTTCCTTTTAGGTCATAGTGCAAAACTTGTTCTGTTGGTCTGTCTTCAGTCATACAGTTAGGTGTGATTGAATCTGTTTTGTTTGTTGTCTAAGATTTTATTACACATACATAGTGTTTTCCCAAAAGGCAGGTCTTTCACTGCAAACCCAGCATTATCCAATCTTTTCTATTTTCTGCCTTCTGCTTTGTGTCCGTATATGGTCCATATACCTTAATGTCGTCTATAATGTGATATCTTCTTCTGCCCTGAACTCTTCTCCCGTCCATCATACCTTCAAGTGCATTTAGTACACAGTTTCTTCTCACTCAGTGACTCTTTTTTCTCTTCCTGATCAGTTTCACTATTATTCTTCCTTCACCCACTCTTTTCAACATAGCTTCATTTCTTAATCTGTCTGTCCATTTCACACGCTTCATTCTTCTCCAAATCCACATTTCAAATGCTTCTAGTCGCTTCTCTCCACTTCGTCGTAAGGTTCATGTTTCTGCTCCATAAAATGCTACACTCCATTCAAAGCACTTCCCCAGTCTCTTCCTTAGTTCTTTTTTCACATCTCCGCAGAAGATGCTTATTTTTCTATTAAAAGCTTCCTTGGCTATTGCTATCCTCCTTTTGACTTCCTGGCAGCAGTTCATGTTACTGCTTGTAGTACACGCCAAGTATTTGAAGCTGTCCACTTGCTCTAGTTCCTCATTAGTATTCGCGCTTTAATCTTCTTTATTTTTCTTCCAACAACCATAGTCTTCGTCTTGGTTGCATTTCTCTTCATCCCATACTGCTCACAGCCGTCATTTAACTCCACTAGCATATTCCTTAGCATCGTCTCTTCTTCTGCTAACAACACCATATCATCAGCAAATCTTAGGCACTCTATTCTTCTTTCTCTTATTATCACCCCTCCCATGTTCTGGAAACAGATACTCACTAAATCCTCCAAGAAGATGTTGATGAGGTTAGGAGATAGGACATCCTTGTAATCCTCTCCATATTTCACTTCCTTCAGACATTTCATTTCTTATCCTGATTTTGACTCGTTTCATACAAAGATTACTGAACAGCCGGCTCTCTTTCCAATTCACACCTATTTTCTTCAGGATCGCCATCAGTTTGTCGCAATCCCTCTGTCAAACGCCTTTTCTATGTCCACAAATACTTTATACACTTCTTTATTCTTCTCGAGGTAGATATCTTTCGCCGATTGTTCGTAGTAGCCTAATTGCATCCCTGGTACTTTTTCCCTTTCTTGAAGCCAAAACTACTCTTCTTCTAACTGTTAAGTTGAATATATACTGAGCTGCTCTTTATGATATAAGGTAATATCCACGCTAAAACTGTAATAGTTCTTCAAAAATTTGGTAAATAATGTTGTTTCTCATCTGGAAACTCATTTCTTCTAGTACCGTATTTAAAAATTTATAACTTGTATCCATTATCTCAATAGTTTCATAATTATTTAGACATAATTTATAGTATAAGCGCACTATACTTTCTATACCTTACGCCGTGTTCAGGGTCTGTTTTCTCCTATTTCACATTTTCTGAAATTTATTATTCTTCCGAAGGACAAAAAGTATACTTTCAATTGGACAAAAGACTTCTTTGAGGTACCAAATTAAAGCTTAAAGTGTGGCTATGTTATAAACTAAAACTATTATTTTCAATCGATTGTAATTATTCTACCCCAAAAATATACAAGTATTGTTTACTGAAGTGCTTATATAATATGGTAGGCCTTTATCTTTTCAATGGTTCAAGATAAATAAATATTTTTCGTATGTAACATTCTCCATATGTAGGGGATCATTGTGGCGAAATAAGTTTCAGCCTAGGTCAATTTCTAATGAAGTTAGTTCAGTTCAAATTTTTATTAATATTTTTTTCCGGCAAAAAATTTTTCTTTGGACCTCCAAATTCGATTTTCAAGTTTGAATTATAGAAATTGTTTAGATTACTCCCAAGGATCATATCACCAAAGTTTGAAAGACATTAAGGAAAAAATGTGGATTATTATCCTAGAGTCGATGTAGGCCTATACCTTAAATTGTATTACTTCGTATGTGATCTTTGAGGGAACATCAAGGAACGTATTTTTATAAGAATCTCATTTCGGTCGTTTCGATTATACTTTCATCAGATCGATTTATATTATACTGTATTGCATCGTATTGTATTATATTACATTAATTTATATTATATTATATTATATTATATTATATTATATTATATTATATTATATTATATTATATTATATTATATTATATTATATTATATTATATTATATTATATTATATTAGGGCCAATATTATATTCAAGTTACAGGAGAATGGAGAAAGTTACACAACGCAGAACTGCATGCATTTTATTCTTCACCTGACATAATTAGAAACATTAAATCCAGACGTGTGAGATGGGCAGAACATGTAGCACGTGTGGGCGAATCCAGAAATACATATAGAGTGTTAGTTGGGAGGCCGGAGGGAAAAAGACCTTTGGGGAAGCCGAGACGTAGATGGGAAGGATAACATTAAAATGGATCTGAGGGAGGTGGGATATGATGATATAGACTGGATTAATCTTGCACAGGATAGGAACCGATGGCGGGCTTATGTGAGGGCGGCAATGAACCTGCGGGTTCCTTAAAAGCCATTTGTAAGTATATATTATCATATTATATTTTCATTTTATTGGGTTATTTTACGACGCTGTATCTACATCTAGGTTATTTAGCGTCTGAATGAAATGAAGGTGATAATGCCGGTGAAATGAGTCCGGGGTCCAGCACCGAAAGTTACCCAGCATTTGTTCGTATTGGGTTGAGGGAAAACCCCGGAAAAACCTCAACCAGGTAACTTGCCCCGACCGGGATTCGAACCCGGGCCACCTGGTTTCGCGGCCAAACGCGTTGATTGTTACTTCACAGGTGTGGACTATTATATTATATTATATTATATTATATTATATTATATTATATTATATTATATTAAACCCGAATCCATGCACTTACCGAAATAAAGTATTAACACTTTACTCAACAACTCTGCTACATGCAAATTTTTTATTTAATCGGTAGAGTTAGGAATTGATTTAACATGGCGATGAAAGAGAACGGAGAATACAAAAAGGGCTGGTGTCTTAATAACATAGGCCTACTAGCATAATTTCATTGTTTTTAATATTCAAGGATGTCTCAAATTCTTACAATCAGAACATGTAGAGTTCAAAAGCATGTCTCTACTTGGTAGTCCACTTGCTTCACCTCACATTCCAATTCTTTCGTTTAATATGAATTATTTGTCGTTAGAAACTCATTGGAGTTTGTGGGTTAACGGGACATAAATTTAACTTTTCGATGTTATTCTATTTTAAACACTACCAGGAAATAAACATATATCATTATACATGGAATATTTAGAAATTAATAAGCAGTCTAATGCTGAACGCACATAATGAATTGCGATTATGTAGATCTATGTGTGAAATAGTATGTAAAGAAATAGTTTAAGTTAAAGTGCTATAAACTAATCATCTTAATAAACAAACCTAATCTTTATTAAATTATACTAGCATATTTGGAATACCATTCATAACTGAATTACAAATAGACACGCACAATCCGTCACATTTTCCTTCACTAAAACACCACAACTACCATCATAATCATTACCGTATCAATATAATCTCGATCAGAATGTTTAAATCACTTTTATGTACGTAACTAAATATATAAATTGTTTGATGTTCATATTTTCTAGGTAATTTTGAGCCAGGTAACAAATTAAATAATAATCCTACAGCGTTTAATAGATTTCTAGCCAACTCACGACTGATTTTGTTCCTCAGGGGAAGTCTTTTGTTACATTAAATAATACCGAATGGATAATAATAATAATAATAATAATAATAATAATAATAATAATAATAATAATAATAATATAGAGAGAGAGAGAGAATGGGAGAGAGTTTTATGAAACTGCCGAATTTATTTTTTCATACGTAATGGCGATGTAGATAGATTCTGAATATTCTGTTAAGTTGTATGTTACAAATGAAATTGTAGAGGATTATTTTATTCACTTCTCTGTTATTGCGAACTAATGGTGTAGTGGTATAATCAGCATCAAGACATAGCTAATATTTTTGTGGAGGAGGAGGATCCCCGATGCTGTTATCTTGGCTTCTGAAGAATGACTGGCGTTCAGGCTGGGATTGGTGGCTCGCGCGCGCCGCCGAACATGCGCTGCTCAGTGCTGCCGCGTAGCGGGCACTCCCGCCGCCGCGCAAGCAATGCTATATAGTGAACCGCGAGCGCCGGACGGCCAGTCAGTTGTTCCGGCGCATCCAAGTCGGCAGCGTGTGTGGCGGGACCGTCCCGCGCGTAGCACGCTCTCGTGCAGTGTTTCCTGTGCAACTGTGTGTTCATGTGCGTCTTGTATTACAAGTTCTCGTTCTGTTGATTGTGCGATGTCTAACACACTAGACAGCTACAGAACCTGTCGTACCGGTAAAGTCACGTTTGAAGCCTATAGTCACAACAAAGTTCTCATCCTTTCGGAGTGCGAAATGTTTATTCTTCATCTCGTACGCGCTCAGAGTATCGACTGATGGAAGCGAGCGCCGTGTGTCTGACACTGGTTTCCCGTGCCATGTAATGACACTGTGTTCTCACGTGTGTGCATGACAATAGGGATGCCGGCGACCTCGTGATAGCTTGCTGCGACTCTGTAAACATGGCCTGTCGCCGGCGTCGAGTGGAGGATCTCGCGGCGGCCACGGGGCTTCTGCTGCTGTTGCTGTTGTCGCCCAGCTGCAGCAAGTACGAGACGCCCGACCAGTGTACGTGGAGCGCGGACAACGAGACCAGCCCGGCCCGCGTGTCGGTGTCGTGCCGGGTGCGGACGCTGGACGGCGAGGGTACGAACCTCAGCGCCCTTCAGGCGGAGGGCACCACCCGGCTGCGGGTCCAGTGCAGCCAAGTGCTGCTCTTCGAGAGCTCCATGCCTCCCCACGCCTTCCAGCGGCTCAATCAGCTCGAGGAATTGATAATCGAGGACTGTAAAATCCTTCAGTTACCTCCGGACGCTTTCGACGGACTAAGAGATCTGAAACGTTTATCGATTAATACGCATAACGCGGAGTGGGGCTCGGGCAAGTCGTTAGAACTGGCACCCAGTAGTTTGCACGGACTCAAAGAGTTGCAGATTCTCGATCTTTCGGATAACAACATCCGCTCTCTGCCAGAGGATGCGTTTTGTTACCTGGCAAACCTTCAGACTTTAAATCTGACGCGTAATCGCATTCGCGATGCCGAAATGCTTGGGTATGTGACGAGACAAACTCAATACGAGACGAGCTCGAGTGTTCCAAGGGACGAATGTAGTGGCGGGATGGACGTCAGATTTCTGGACGTGTCATGGAACCAATTGCAGATTCTCCCCGCCGAGTCGGGTATCACTCGTCTCCGACAACTACAGCACCTGTATCTGCAACATAACGAACTGGCGGAGGTCTCCGGAGACGCCTTTTCTGGGTTGACGTCGTTGAGGGTTCTCAATATGTCCAACAACAAGTTGGAATCACTACCAACTGGATTGTTTGCTAGTTCCAAGGAATTGCGTGAGATTTACTTACAACACAACTCGCTGTATGAAATGGCGCGTGGCCTGTTTCGTCGCCTGGAGCAGCTTCTCGTGCTTGACTTGTCCGACAACCAGCTGAGTAGCAGCCACATCGACGACGGTACTTTCGTCGGTCTCATCAGGCTCATAGTACTCAACCTGTCGCACAACGCACTTACCCGCATTGGTGCGCACACTTTCAAGGATCTCTTCTTCCTTCAGATCCTCGATTTGAGGAACAATTCCATTGGTTACATTGAGGACAACTCTTTCCTTCCCCTGTATAATCTCCATACTCTAAATCTGGCCGACAACAGACTACATCACATTAGCGCCCTTCTCTTCAATGGCCTGTTCGTGCTCAGCAAGCTCACGCTCAGCAATAATCTGATAGTGAATACTGACACTCAGGCCTTTCGAAATTGTTCCGACTTGAAAGAATTAGACTTGAGTTCCAATGCTTTGTCGAGTGTGCCTGAAGCGCTTAAGGAATTGTCATTCTTAAAAACATTGGATTTGGGCGAAAATCAAATTACTGACTTTCATAATGGGTCCTTCAAAAACCTGCAGCAGTTGAATGGTCTCCGGTTAATCGGTAACAATATTGGTAACTTGACCCGTGGCATGTTCTGGGATCTAACAAGTCTTCAAGTGCTTAACCTAGCCAAAAACAAAGTCCAGCAAATTGAAAGGGGGACATTTGAGCACAATACCCAACTGGAAGCCATACGTTTAGATGCGAACTTCCTTACCGACATCAACGGTGTTTTTAATACACTTTCAAGTCTTCTGTGGCTAAACTTATCTGATAACCATTTGGTTTGGTTTGACTATGCGTTCGTTCCCTCCAATTTAAAATGGCTCGATATTCATGGAAATTTCATTGAACGATTGGATAATTATTTCAAGATTCAGTCAGGACTTCATATCAAAACTTTGGATGCAAGTCATAACAGAATAGTTGAAATTTCAACCATGTCCATTCCCAACAGTGTTGAACTTTTGTTTATTAATAATAATATGATCTCTTTGGTCCACACGAACACATTTCTCGACAAGCATGATCTCGTGAGAGTTGACATGTATGCTAATGAACTTGTCAAGCTAGATCTTAATGCCCTACGCTTGTCTCCGGTACCTGAGAACAAAACTCTTCCTGAATTTTATATTGGTGGAAATCCGTTTCATTGCGACTGTTCTATGGAGTGGCTTCAGATGATAAATAACATGACACAGCTTCGTCAGCACCCCAGAGTAATGGACTTGGATAACATAATGTGTAAGATGACGTACTCTCGTGGCCTTCCAACACTACCTGCTATCGATGCCAAACCTTCTCATTTCTTGTGCACTTACGAAACCCACTGCTTCGCTTTGTGTCACTGCTGTGATTTTGATGCGTGCGACTGTGAAATGACGTGTCCATCTAATTGCACTTGTTACCACGATCAGACATGGACAACCAACGTAGTAGACTGCTCTGGTTTGGCGACAAATCAGATTCCACGGCGGATTCCAATGGATGCTACCGAGCTGTACTTGGATGGCAATAACTTCGGTGAATTGCAGAACCACGTGTTTATTGGTCGTAAAAATATGCGAGTTCTCTACGTGAACGCTAGTCGTGTTGAGACGATACAAAACCGCACATTCAATGGTCTGAATGCACTGCAAATTCTCCATCTTGAAGACAATAGAATCCATGAACTGAAAGGATTCGAATTCGAGCACTTGTCTCATCTGAGAGAGCTTTATCTGCAAAATAACTTGATAGCGTTCATTGGTAACGTGACTCTTCTGCCGCTTCGATCGCTGGAAATATTGAGGCTGGATGGAAATCGATTGATAACATTCCCTGTCTGGCAGTTAACATTAAATTCATACCTTGTAGAGATATCCCTCGGCAACAATAACTGGTCCTGCCGCTGCAAGTTTTTACAGGAACTTCAGATCTGGGTAGCAGACAACGCTCGCAAAGTGATTGACAGTGAAGATATTACGTGCTATAACAACGAAACTAAACCTCCCGAGAGACGTGCGGTGGATCTGAATAACACGGCCTGCAGTGACTATTATTCTGGCGGATCTGTCATCGAGAGGTTCATTGTGTCCGATTATTTGCCCATGGTTATTGTTACTCTGTCCGCTTTCATTCTGGTCCTCTTGCTTACCGTACTTCTGTTCGTATTCCGAGAACCGATGCGGGTGTGGGTTTACTCGCGCTACGGAATCCGATTGTTCCAGTTCAAAGCAGGGTCATCTAAGCACTACGGTGAGGACCGTGAGAAACTGTACGATGGTTACGTATGTTACAGCCCTAAAGACGAGGAGTTCGTACTTCAGTCTATAGTTGCAGAGTTGGAACATGGAAACCCTTCTTTCCAGCTGTGCCTGCACTACCGTGACTTGGCGCACCACGCCTACATGCAACATTCGGCTTCGCCTGTTGTGGTAGAAGCGGCCGAAGCCAGTCGCAGAGTCATTTTGGTTCTATCTCGCAACTTCCTGCAGACAGAATGGTCTCGGTTTGAATTCCGTTCGGCTCTACACGAAGCTCTAAAAGGCAGAATTTTTAAATTAGTGCTTGTAGAAGAAGGCAGTAGCTTACCAGAAGCTGAACTTGACCCCGATCTGAGGCCTTATCTTAAGACTGGAGCTCGCGTGAAATGGGGGGAAAAGAGGTTCTGGGAAAGACTGAGGTACGCGATGCCTAACGGCGACAACCAACGCAAAAGTTCCATGTACCGCCGCAACATCAACAACTACACTCTGGACTCCGGAGTCGGCAACGGCGCCCACCATCACTCGTACCTCGAGAAGACGAAACAGTCGCACTCGGCATCTCCTAGTCTTCAGATGCACATCAACAACCACCCGCTGTTCCAGGCGGCGGCGGCCACCAATAACGATGCCGGCCATATCGTGGCACCACCCGCCTACACTTCGACGACGACGCTGCCGCGGACGCCGCTCAAGCACCAGAACAACCACCAAGAAGTGCGCCACGAGAACGACGAGGCCAACTACTCGTCGGCCACGACAGCCACGCCGTCGCCGCGCCCGGCCCACAGGCACCCGCAGCACCACCACCAAGTCCTGCCGCACGGCTACATGCTGGACCCCTCCGAGGCCGCCTCCAGCCCGCGGCCCATCTCCGAGCACATCTACTCCTCCATCGACTCCGACTACTCGACGCTGGAGCGCAGGGCGATGAACGGGGTGGCCCACCATCAGCAGGCCGCGGGGGTTCACAGACAGCCGTGGCGGACGGCGGGGGCGGCCTCCGTGGTAGATAACAGTGGTGTCCAGGCCTACCTGGTGTGACGCGCGTGCGGTTGGGAGGTGTTGTGCGAATGTGACGGACTGCAGCAACATCCTCTCCTCTGCGCGTGGAGCTTCCTTCGTGTGTTGCCAGGTGAGTACATGCCCCATGTACAATGCTGGGCCCTCATAAAGGCAGTCTTAATTAATCACTACAGTTTACTGATATTTTCAGTAGCGCTTCAAAGATACAGTAGTCGGAAATTCAAAATATGCGTTCTTTACGTTTATAATAAGTTAAAAATAGACAAGACTAATTCGCGCTGTCGCTGAGCGCTTATGCGTAGCCTGTGCTACTGTGACTACAATAAAATTAAATGAACAGAGAGGCATAAGTGTTAGTAAAATTTATAGAAATTGATCATAGCTTGCGAAACTGTTGAAAATTTGTATTCATGAACCAAAGTGTGTAAAGGGTATAAAGAGAAGTTTTGGAGCTGCCGGTAGGTAAAACCTATAACTGTGTTTTCGAACTCAGCGTATAACTTACTATTTTCTCCAACTGTATAATATGCCGTTTTATTTATTGTAGGCGAAGACCTAAGTCCCACTATATATTTGTATAGTTTCGAGTTGAAAATCGGCTTAAGGTGAACACCGAGCATGGTATAAAACTATGAGTTATAGATAGAGGCTAGTTTAATTAAGTTACCACGCAAAAAGAAAGAGATATTAGTCGCAAGTAGGAAACGCGACAAATTAATATTTAATGTCATGCTGAAATGTACATAAATTATGAAGTTGCAAAATTGTTGCATACAATTAGGTTATCCATTTATGACAAGCCTAACCCGTGTCGCACAGTTATTAAATTTCACATAATACATCACATCATAGAATTTAGTTCCAAGAGTTGCTTTTCTGAAAGAGTTTGGCTTTGTGAGGAATCATTCAAGTAAACTATCGGTAGCAGTAACAACTCATCAAAACATAGTTCTTACACAGTATTTCCATATTTGTTTTCCCGTAGCTCTTTCTACTGATGTATATCGCCTCTTCATAAAACATTTAAATTTACATTCAAATGTATTACGATTTCTTGGTTTCAAAATGTACTATATACAATCATATCGCACCGCACAATTTCATCCAAAACTGTTCCTGTACTTCAGTCATACATTTACTTCATGGGTCAATAAAAATTAGTTTCCTACAGTTTCGAAACTTCTTTAACTTGAATCGATATATAGCTATAGCTACAATAAAACCATCAAATTTATTCTCTGTTTGTACCTACGAAGTACGGTCGTCAGCTGCTAAAACGTGTAGTGGATATTGAAACAATTTCACGTTGTAAGAATATAAGGAATAAAAATTGAAATCCCTTTGTAAGAATTATCGCGGCACTTGGTTTGAGACATTGACGAATAATACAAAATTTCTATGTAGGAATAGTTGCCTGGAAGTCTGAACTTACGGACAATGTAGCACCTGCGATAATGACAGTGATAATATTGTTCGCTGTGAAGATTTATGTAAAATACTCGTATTATGGAATATCGAAGTAAATAAGAGAAACAGAAGTGTCGGGTGAGAACTAATACTATCTGTATGATCTGAAACCTGTCATGACGAAAATTAATGTACCGTACCGGTGTCTGAAGTTTCAAGCCTTCCTACTGAAGGCATAACAAGGAACTGGAAATTGAAGTATGCGCATTTAAAAATAGACACATAGGCATTATGAAAAATGTAATCTACTGTTACCCATCTTCAATTGTTGAAATTGTGTATCTCCGCAACTTAAATATTATAAACGTTCTGTTATCTGTAGCTCGAAAAATATAATGAACTATTCTTGCTTAGTTATATTAAAAAAAAATATTTCGAAACGAATAATAATAATAATAATAATAATAATAATAATCCATCATCTTCTTCTTCTTCTTCTTCTTCTTCTTCTTCTTCTGACACCAAGTGGATGAGAAACAATGACATTGGAGTCAGTCAATAAATATAGATGGAATCCGATAATCCAATGAGCCTCACATATTAGCAAGAAATAAAGGAAGGGTATGCCAAATAATGGGTGTTGCATATACTTTACTTCAGACTACTAAGATTTATTAAAAATTATCCTTTCTCAAGCGAGGTTGACCGCTGAGATCCAAAATCACAAAAATGAAAATGTAAAGAAAGATTATATGAGTAAAATAATTATTAGTTTTGTACATTTGAACAAGAATTTATTTATCTACATATAAATTATAGTGTATATGCCTAATTTGAAGATAGGCCTTAAGAATTTCTACCGAAATCTTTTGAATCTCATAAAAGGGAATGTTGAAAGATTTAAGAATATTGCATGTGAATTTTGGTGGACATCCCCCTCGTTCCAAATAGTAAACCTGTAACACCCCAGCTGTAAAGAGGAATGCCATATTTTTTACTGAAATATGGAATGCAAGGCCCTTGTCATCATTTAGCAATCTGAGAAAATCTTGAAAACTACGAATCTGGTGATTAAAGTGCAACGCGTGTGAAGCATATAAATTGAAATAATACCACTAATTATACTATGAATTCGATTACTTGACTTCAAAATCATCTAGAACATTTAGCCAAAAGAGAAAAAACCACAACGTTACAGAATTAGGCCTACACAAAATAGTTGTTCTAGGAACTACGCACGTGCTAAATATATACATGTACTTATACATCATAAATACATAGTCTTCTGTCAAATGGCAGGTATTTCATTGCATACTCAGCATTCTCCAATTCTTCCTATTTTCTGCCTTTCTCCTAGTCTCTGCATATGATCCATATAGGCTACTAAAAAGGATATCGTATACTTGTTTTTTGGATTTATCTGTAGACGGTGTAGTAGGCACTTCAACTTGAAAACTTGCACACCCAGAAACATTAGGAGCAAGTTGTGCTTTAGACCTCAGAAAATTGGACTGCTTTTCAAATGAAGTCTTAGTAATGATAATAATAATAATAATAATAATAATAATAATAATAATAATAATAATAATAATAAACTAGAAGAGAAAAATATTTTTTATCTATTCCTTATGAAAATACGTATAAACTGCAACGAACCACAACCGGCAAACTGCACGTCAGAAGATGATTATGATGATTATGATGATGATAATAATAATAATAATAATAATAATAATAATAATAATAATAATAATAAGCTAGAAGAGAAAAATATTTTTATCTATTCCTTACGAAAATACGTATAAACTGCAACGAAACACAACCGGTAAACTGCACATGTCAGATGATGATGATGATGATGATGATGATGATGATAATAATAATAATAATAATAATAATAATAATAATAATGGAAAATGCGTAAATTTTACTTGAAGCAAGTAAAGCGACAGGTTTGGAAGTAAACCCCGAAAAGACGAAGTATATGATTATGTCTCGTGACCAGAATATTGTACGAAATAGAAATATAAAAATTGGAGATTTATCCTTGGAAGATGTGGAAAAATTCAAATATCTTGGAGCACCAGTAACAAATATAAACGACACTCAGGAGGAAATTAAACGCAGAATAAATTATGTGAAATGCCTGTTATTATTCGGTTGAGAAGCTTTTGTCATCTAGTCTGCTGTCAAAAATAATCTGAAAGTTAGAATTTATAAAACAGTTATATTACCGGTTGTTCTGTACGGTTGTGAAACTTGGACTCTCACTTTGAGAGAGGAACAGAGATTAAGGGTGTTTGAGAATAAGGTTCTTAGGAAAATATTTGGGGCTAAAAGGAGAATGGAGAAAGTTACACAACGCAGAACTGCACACATTGTATTCTTCACCTGACATAATTAGAAACATTAAATCCAGACGTTCGAGATGGGCATGGCATGTAACACGTATGGGCTAATCCAGAAATGCATATAGAGTGTTAGTTGGGAGGCCGGAGGGAAAAAGACCTTTGGAGAGTCAAGACGTAGATGGGAGGATAATATTAAAATGAATTTGAGGGAGGTATGATATGATAGAGACTGGATTAATCTTGCACAGGATAGGGACCGATGGCGGGTTTATGTGAGAGCGGCAATGAACCTTCTGGTTCCTTAAAAGCCATTTGTAAGTTAATAATAATAATAATAATAATAATAATAATAATAATAATAATAATAGTAAACATACATGTATTTATTGTTTACCCAGTGCGTAGTTTGTGCGGCATATATGATTTAATGTTCCATCTCCGTGAGGCTACATCGATGTCGGGAAATAAGCCCCAGAACTGGGTTAAGGGCGCGTTATGTATGCCTGCATCACCTGTACCGCTTGGTCAGTGTCTGCATACTTCTGAATTATGATCCAATTCCGGCACAGTCAGTTCCATCATCAGCGGTAAATTTGTATGTAGACATTGATATGACTATATTTCAGGGTTGACACGTTTCTGTGACGTGACTCGATACTATAATTACCAACGCTGGGATGCGAAGTCCATGTTCGTTGTAATTGCACCTGCATCTGCTGTATACCTAATTATACCCACTGTTTTACACCTCTTTGCTTTTGCTTCTTTCTGCTCGTCGGGTTACCTAATATACAGTTACAAACAGTTCTCTGTTTCTGCGCTGCGTTTTTATTCGGTATTTTATGTATGCTGCATGCAGTCATTTGTAAAAAATTACTAAGTTTTGTTTTCCAAGAAGATGAGTTGTTATAGGTATACATATATTTGTAACTCCAAAGAGTATTTCGATTATACGAATCATTTTATTATTTTATCACATCAACTACATCGGATATATCAAACAGATTAGAAACTTTAAATAGCATTATTATAGCATTGAAAAAAAAAATAATTTTGTGCGAGATCGTGCGTATTTGCTTGTTTTCCGCACAGAACCAATACGCGGTAAGTGTGAAATACCACATTCAGTATTCCCAACGTAACACACATAACAATTTCCCTCTTCTTACCGTTTAAGCGCAACATTCATTTTACTGCTTTAGGCTTTTAACATTATTTTTAGAGACGTTTAACATAGTAATAATTATAAATTGGAAACTTACCACTGCAATTTCACCTAAATTGCAATATTAATTATTGTTTTTAAATATTTGCAAAAATTAAGTAAAGTCTACTACTCCACGAAACTTATTGCATTCCTGATACAAGTAACATTAAGGAAGCCGTGAAAAAATCAACAAGATTCCAGATGCCGATGTTATTACTGCAATATGTTATATAAATAATATTGCTAAAATATTAAAATGAAAAATAAATCATTACATAACCTTACCGTTTGTTTTAAGTTCGCATTTATAGACTGGGGGGAAAAAAAAGACAGACGTATATCACGGCCTGCTGGAGTATAGTAAACACAGAAAACATTTTATAGCAACAATGTTGCAGAAAGATATTTTGGTATTCCGAAGTTGCCGTCATTAAACAGAAACTAACATGGAGATTTCATTGCAACTAATTAGAAATTCGTCTTTCAGGTATGTAATAAACGATCTTCGCACAAAATAATGTACGATACACGAGCGGTATGTTTGTTTTCATGTTCTCGGAAATTAAAAAAGCTCAACTACGTTTCGCTTTTTCAATCTTTTCCTCGACCATGAAAGCGTCAACATACCGCTCTTGTAACGTATATTACTATTCTGAACAGTTTTCTTAGATCGTAATCTAAGTGGTAATTTTTATCTATAGAATACAAACTATTATTATTATTGTTATTATTATTATTATATTATTATTATTATCATCATTATCATTATTATTAATCTTTCAGATTACACATAACTGTAAGATGAAAAAAAAGTCATCCGCGATTACGAAGATAATGATGCTAGCCGAACGTGACGTAGGTCTTTATTACCAGTATTGAACAGTGTTTCGAATAGTGGTCTTCCTCATTTTGTCCAAATATGGCATTCCAGGTATGCTACAAAGATATTCAGTAAGCACCAATAATAGTGAATGCGATAGTAGTTTATTCCTTTCATTTGTAATAGTATTTCCATTTCCACAACCAAACAGTGTGGTAGTTTTTCGTATTCATCCGTAAATTCATATTACCGCCGAAGTAACTATACAGATACTAGAAAACTAGATACTGGTAAATGTTAGTGTCAGTCTGGAATTATGTCGGTATTGTGATATTGAGCTTGTGAATTAGGATGACTTAAACCGGAATCCCCCACAACATATTGCATTATATTACTTCAAGAAAATGATAATATAGGCAGTCTCTTCCTATATTTTCCAAAGCGCTAGACAGATCACTTTTAACAGCAATGTCTTAGTATTTTTAATATAGCTTGTCACGGATTTAGAAGAGATCAGATTTTGAAGTCTGCGAACATTGATGGTAACTTTACTATTCTTTTGTGTAGAAATAACAGAGATAATCATTTTACCTGTTACAGTGCGTAACAAATTTTAACTTTTTATTTGCGCTGGGCATGTGATACATGTTTTCTATATAATTTGAACCTCCTGAATACGAATATGACAATAAAAACAGTTGTTGGTTACGGGTTTTGAGAATTTTTCGAATTTATATCTATTCAAAATACTAGTTTATATAATGACAATAAGGTTAAATACTCAGTGTTCAGAATATTACAGCCTTCCTTTTCTGTATTTTATTTTATACTGGGCATCAGGTACATCACGAGCTAAAGTCAAACTGTCTGCTAGCATATTGGTACTCCACTATCCTTGGTTTACATAGTTGAAATTTCTTGACGAAAGCGCTCACCATGCTCATCGCTGAAATCGCCACAATTCTCGGAGTAAAAGTCAAGATGGGAGTGAAGGAGGTGAATTTTCAGGGACATGTTACAACCCATAGTTTCATACGCCAACAGTAAATTTTGCACTAGTTCTTCACAGTTCTCACTTCTACGGTTACCCTGAAAATTTAATATAACCTCTTTGAATGCAATCCAGGTGGCTCTCTCTTTTCCTTCCAAAAATGATTCGAAGTGATTGTCCTTCATTATTTCTCTAGTTTGTGGTCCACTGAAAATGCCTCCTTTATTTTTGAGTCACTACTAGCAGGAAAGTTTTCTTGGATATGTTTAAATGCTTCAGTTTCATGATTAATCCCTTTAACAAAATTCTTCATTAATCCTAAATTAATGTGTAAAGGGGGTTGATGTGTAATATTTTTCTTCCCTTGCACTAGTGATTGTCGTGTTGGCCATACGTTTATTTTATAATGCTTATCTCGAGCGCGACTGTTCCATTCGCACAGAAAGCAGCAAAATGTTATGTAGCCTAATTGTATTCCAAGAAGCAATACTACAACCTTCAAATCCACACATATAAACCATTCTTACTTTGAATATTATCATTAAAGCACACTTTCAAGAAATACACGTCTTACACAGAATACTAACACCATAGAAATCTTCTTTTAAACTGAAGCGATTTCATTCGGTGAACCTGTTTCTCCCCCTCCAAAAGGAACCGAAAAGGGCAATAAAAAAAATTTTCGCTTTTAGAAGAAATTTTGACAGAGTGGTCTATTGCAAAATATGAACTACAGTAATGTCATTAAAGCTCACAGTGAAAGAAATACACATCTCAAGTAAAATCAGGCAAACTCAAGCAAATTCATACCGCGAAACTGTTTCACCCCCTCCAAATATACTCGTAAAAGCACAATGAAATAATTTCCGTTTCTATAAGTGCTTCTAACATGGTGGCCTACTTATACTGATATTGTTTTCACATAATGGGTGTCACATTTGTAAAGCAAAATAGTTACACACGAAATACGGTGATTTTTTTAAAAATAAAATGCATAGAAAATGTGCATCTCGGAAATCCGAACAGATGTAACATTTTGCTCGTTATTTTTGAATTCAGGAGGTCGAAATTAGTAAGATTTTGTTAGTTTTAAGTCTGACGCATAATGACTGTTGACCAGTGTTATTACGCCTAAAATAATATAGAAAGGTGTTCTTAGGTTACCAACATGTTGGTGCGTGTATCACTGAACTGCAGTTAAGACTGTGTTATACTTAGGAAGACTATGAGAATATGTGACAGTAATTGTTATCTTGTAAACGTTTGCACTGTACATGTTTCGTATTTAGGTACTTAATTTAACAGGTGTTTGTTTAAGCGCTGTACATATTTATGTACTCAAGATGTAGCTATTTACTTACATTAAACTAAATCTTGTGGGAAACCGAGTCCACGTGAGTAATTACCATGAATGAGATTGTCGGTGAGGAAATTTATTGACCGGTTTTATCCTCTGTAGGAGACTAGAGTTGTAGCAACGAAGATAGGATTATGTAGTACACGTTGCTTGCTTACCTACCTGACTCATTCCGAATTGATCGCCAAGCTAAATGAATAGACGTGTAAACAGGAATTTTACTTGAAAAAATATCAGATTTACAAGTCCTTTCTATTGCCATCATCTCCAAAAGTCGTATCTTTTGTATATTCTATTCTTCCAATGGTAATGTAGACATTTATAAGCAGAGCTGATTGTTCTACTAACTCATATATAATTAATTAATAGCGAACGTAAACTAGAACAATATGTTAAGCATATTTCACTGAGTTGAGAAAATCTATAATAAAGTATTGACCTTCCAATCGCGAATTCGTAGCAATTTTTATGTGTGTGAATTATTGTGTATACAGTAGGTAGTACGAAGGAAAAAGTAAAATTTTAAACACTGCGTAACGAATATATGAATGTTCATTTCGTAAAGACAAAGAGAAATAGAGCAACAGCAGTTGCGTGAATTAGACACCTTCATGATCTGATCAAGAAGTCACGAAATAATCATACCCGATATGTATTCCACTCCTGATCTTCATAGAAATGGAGGAGATAATCAACAGTAATCTCACTAGAGATTTTGATTTATCTAGAGAAAATCAAAACTCGAGTTGAATTTAATTTACTATTAGGCCTACACGATTAGAAGAAAGTAAATAAAGATTACAAGAAATAAAATACTCTAATATAATAAAATATTAATTGACTTAGGTTTTCTAAAATTCTTTTTCATTAATATTAGCTTCACCAATACGTTTGAACGGAGCCGCCATTTTCAGTTGACTAAGCGGTAAACAAATGACGATCGTAAAGCATGTGTTATAATTAAAGGTAGGAATTTATACCACAACATGAGGAAATTAGGTTAGTTGTGCTTAGACTGTAGTTACGTCATGAATGACGTGAAGCCTGAGGTATGGCCAAGTTACAACTGAATTGAATGGGAATATGTTTCTCGTGCGTACAATAAACACTCTTTGTATGCCTAACCTTGTAGTCTCTGTGGGTAAATTCCTATCTTTATTTATAATACCGTGAAGAATTTGCAGTTTCAAAACTTGGCAAATAAAGAAACAAATGGTAGGGAGATGATAAAAACATAAGAAAGTATATAAAGATCAGAAGAAATAAAGTACACTTATACAATAAAATAGGTATTAATTGACTTACTAAATTTATATTTCACTAATGTTGGCTTCACCGAAACGTTTGAACGGAGCAGCAATTTTCGGTTGACTATCTATGCGGGAAACAAATGACGATCGCAAAGCATATTTTATAATACCGTAAAGAATTTGCAGTTTGAAATGTTGGCAAACAAAGAAACAAATGCTAGAGAAGTGATAAAACAAACAAATGCTAGGGAAGTGATAAAAATAAAGAAAGCCACCGGCGTGGCTCAGTCGGTTAAGGCGCTTGCCTGCCGGTCTGAAGTTGCGTTCGGGCGCGGGTTCGATCTCCGCTTGGGCTGATTACCTGGTTGGGCTTTTTCCGAGGTTTTTCCCAACCGTAAGGCGAATGCCAGCTAATCTGTGGCGAATCCTCGGCCTCATCTCGCCAAATACCATCCCACTATCACCAATCTCATGGACGCTAAATAACCTCGTAGTTGATACAGCGTCGTTAAATAACCAACTAAAATTTAAAAAAAGAGAAATGCTAGGGAAATGATAAAATCGTAGCGATAAACAGCCATGGTTGGTTGAAACACATCCTTTCGTACCTTTCACTGGTCAAAAGTAGTATGACGTAGTAAAAGTGTAATAGTCAAAGTAAAAACTGTGTTATTTTTTTATTTTTCCCATCTTCATTATTGTGAAGTAAGATGATATATCATAGAATGATTTTACATTTCATATATCCATTATCAAAATACAAATAGTGATCCTGATGAATAGTTAATATATGGAATTTTGAGTGAAGGCAAATACATCGACTTTGTAGGCTACTTTTTCCAAGCAAGAACTTTGTGGAATAATACGTACTTAGGCCTACTTTTCCTCATGTATTATTAAGCTCTGACTTGCATTTCTTGAACTTCCACATTCAGTGGATTACAAGGAGTTCAATTTAAATATTAATGAAGATAGATTTTTATACGTATTATTAAACTTGACTTCATTAGCGGAGAAGGGCTTGTGTCAGGTTTTGTTTTATGAATGGAGTAGTGTGTCCACCATGAATTTTCTAAAATTAATATGAGATTCAATTTTTCATTACATGGCAGTATGAAGCAGTCATAATTTCAGAGGCAGGGATATTTTGTGAAAACTTCAATATCAAAGTTTCGGATATTACATTTTTTTACGGAGACTCCGTATAGGCCTGTATTTATTTTATGAACTGAACTGATGTGGTAGAGAACGTGGTTTTCTGTAGAATGTAATTGGAGATAAGAACTATATATAGTACCTCAAACGTTGTATACACTATGTTACACATGATTCATCGCTAGTTTGGCATTCCGTCAGTTTGTATATTTATCTTTGATTAAAATGTTACAGTGCTTAAGATAAATATTTGCATTATGATAATCTTTAGAAACGACGGTATGAGTTGTGCAAGGTCATAATTACACAGTCCTGATTTCTGCTGAAGATGGACAGCTTATGAACTTTACAAATAAGATAAACAATTTAATTTAGATATTAAATATTTCGTACGCATTATTATTTGAAATTATCATGGTTCTCAGTACTGCTTGATTCCTTTGAATTGCGAAGAGTTACGGAATTTGAGTTGATTTATGTGAAGTTGTGCTCTTGTCATATTATAAGTTATAATGAAAATAAAGATATGTTACACATTTCTGTATATCATCTGATTGATTTCACCCTCATACATGATAATAAGGCACTGTCCATTCTACAGATTTTGAGAGATTTTGTGCAATGAATTTCTCTTTCACGAATCAATAATGCGATTGTGGTATATCCAGCAGCAAAAACACCGTATCAACGCTTCGTGGCATCATACTGACAGGTTCGAATCTCGCCTAGGGCATGGATGCTCTTGCTTTTTCATTGTGTTGACCTGTGTAGATTAGGTGATGTCACAACTTCATTTATTCGTTTAAAAAGTCAGGCCCCAGAAAATTTCAGACAACGACTGATTGATTTTCCAATACTGTGAGCACCATATGAAAGAAAAAAAGAAATGCGATAAGAAAGTAAGTGATCAAATTGTTAGAATTATTTTCCTTTCCCTATTTCGAGTTTCTAATATTAGACCTATCTTTTTCATGTAAGTACTACAATAGATAATGCCGGGTGTATTAATTTTCCGACTTTTCTTTATATTAATATATTGTTTTTATTGAAGAGCCCAACGATTACAACTAGAGAAAATTTAATAAAAGAAAATGAATTGTTTATTCTTCTTTATACTTGCCATTTAATATATTTATCTCGTAATGCGGACGGCATAGTTCAACTGTTTTTATATGTTCTTTTGAATTAACGATTATATTTTGTGATATAGAAGGAATAAAATCCAATATTTGTAATTCGGTCATTTTTTTATTTTTGTAGCAAAGGTGAAAACTTTTAGGCCTACCACTTTTTTCAATTCTCGTGAACCATATAATTTTAACTCTGCCTATGCTGCGGTACCCATGTGATTATTTTCTCCCTCTGAATTTAGTCTCTCCTTTAAAATCGTTTAAGATAAATTTACATTTAAGGGTTAAGCCTACTTTTTACAATTGTAGTACATCTGTACTTGTAAGACAGAACCAACAAGGCATAAAGAGGATAAAATTTAGTAGTTTACTGAAATTACTATGAACAGTATCATTACATCGTCTTGTAGTCGGAAAGTCAAGAATCCGGAAGTTAACGATCTCGATCATCTTTTATGAGTTTTTCTTAGTAGCAACAATGCAAATGGAATGGAATGTACGACTTTTTTATCTACATCATGGAAGCCATCTTTGTAATAGACGAGGCGCATTACAAACTAATCCAGTTGTTGTTATTCATTTTATTTTTAAAATATGTTTTCTGAGGTTAATGAGCGTCATTTAAGTGATGCTGATGATGATGATGATGATTATGGTGAAGGAATTTCGAACTTGTGAATAGAATAATGTTTATAATTTATCGTCCCGTCAGTCATCTTACGAGTCGAGAAAACCCAGCCTCGGGCTCGAGCCATGATCTGAAATACAAAGGCGACAGCTATGCCGAGACGAGATCTTTCGGTAATAGGTTAGGTTATTGATAGATGTGCAAGCTATGGTGGAAGATTAGAAAGTTCTCATAACGAATAAGAATGCAAGGTGCAATGAGCCACAATTATTAGCTATTGTTAATAACATAAAATGTACATGTAGGCTAAATATAACATACCATCAATATTGTAAGATACTTTTCTTAAAACGTGTGAAGACAGTCACAAACCATGCAAAATGTTTAAAAATATTGAGCACTTGACAAGACAATCGTAAAGAGACTAATTTCAACTGGAGTCCGAAACAGACCATTCAGAGTATAAATTCGTGAAGGATGATAATTGTGCTGGTGATTATTTTTTAAATTAAGGAGGAGGAATTAATCTAAGTTGTTGAATTTCTGCTTATATAATTTTTTATTTTAAATTTTATTGTGAGCTATTCTGGATCGCAAGGCAAACCCAAAATATTGGGTCAGACTAATAAATTAATTAAAATTATATACGATGTAATCACTTAATGCTGGACGAATATGAAGAGAAATAAAAAGAAAAAATATATAACACGGAATATGCTACTTTGATATTTTGTTTGAACATGATAAGATTTTTAGACACCAATAATAATCTTCTGTTAGGAATATAATATGTGGTGATTACTTTCATGTGTCAATATTAATATGTGGAAGTAATCACCTTGTATTATATTACTAAGTGACACAGTGTTAAAAGTTGTGTAATCAAGATGAATAATCTTCAAATACAATTAATTTTCATATCACTGGAATTGAACGCAAGGAAAGCTATAGGTCAATAAGGAAAAATATTAATTACTTATAATACCTTATTAATAATAATAATATTATTAGTTTCCAGACGATTTTTAAATTTAATGCTGAATATTTTTGTTTTATGTGTGTGTTTTTGTGTGTATGTAGGCCTATGTTTGATGTATCGTTTAGAATTTATACTTCAGAAATATCTTCATCAACTTTGTTGTATGGCTCTGGAAATAGATTTTGATCCTGAACGCAAATGAAATCAGAGGATACTTCTGAAACGCGTCCACTAAGGTCCTTGACGAGATTCTTATTATGAGGTCATAAAAGAACGCACACGTAACAGAAATAATAAACAAATTTAAAAAGGAATACAATAGTGAAAAATCACGACGACCAGATTAAAAAAAAAATAGAATACGAACTGAAGACCTAGGGTTCTGAGCAAATGTATGGCCGAGTTTATTATTATTATTATTATTATTATTATTATTATTATTATTATTATTATTATTACCATTATTATTTTTTATTTCAACTATTTCTGAACAGGAAATTCTTATCGGCTCAAAGTGACTTCAGATCGCCCGAATGACACAACGCTCCGCCGGCGAATGGATAAGTCAAGCTCCCTTATCAAGTTAGAAGTTGCAGTCTGCTATTTGGACAGTGGCTGGTCTATGCTGTATCATTTAGTGTGAACTATTGTCCTGCAGTTAATAATACGAGTATTTAACTACTACGTTGCAATCTGTATCGTAACCAACGGCTACAGCATAGCTTTAACGCAATGCGGAGGCCATGGTTAGGATTGGCTCCGACGTGGTCATTAATGTCTGTTTCTTGTCATTGTAATGACATAATATATTGTCTTAGGCGAAATGCTTGCATTGTGATGCTGCTATAAGTTACGTTATGGAAGTCTCATAATTTGTTATTCTAAAAATGTGTCAGATGAAGTAAAGATATTGGTATGGATTTACTACGACAGGAGTAGTGACTTCGTCCATGCTAGTTTTCTGCCCAAGAGCAGGTCTTTCACTGCAAACCCAACATTCTCCAATCTTCCCTCTTTTCTGCCTTCTTCTTAGTCTCGCAAGCCATTCATGTATCTTAATTGTTGTCTATTATCTGATATCTTCTTCTGCCTGGAACTTTTCTTCCGTTCACCATTCCTTCCGGTTTCGTCTTATCCAGTGACCCAGTGAATTTCTTTTTCTGTTTCTGATCAGTTTCAGCATTATTCTTATTTCACATACTCCGTTCTTCTCCGTATCTACATTTAAAGAAGTGTATTATATTATAAAGATTATGTAAAAAATTTGCCTATTAATTTCAATTTAATGAGATTGATGAAATTGTATACATAATTGTACCTAATTATAGGAACTGTGCTTCCTAATGACAAAAAAAAAAGCCTTTGCGATAGTACTTGTTATCCTATAGACTATTATGCGTTGTAGCAAGTGTTTTCATCATATAATCATAAACTTCACGGTTTAGGCCATAGGTCTTTTCCATCGACAAATTTACTTGTTATTTTCATCTGCTTGGTCTTCTTCTATTTCTTTTTCTCCTTTTAGCTGGTATTATATTATTTTGAGTTCAAAGCGATCATTATTCATCCGTGACACACGTTGGTAGGCCTACCAGTCATTTCTATTTTTGGATATGGTATCGATTAGTTATAATTTGCATGTTGACTTGTCGAATATTTTCATTCCTCTGATAGTCGAGCAATATACAGAGAGTTCCTATGCAGACCGGTCGCACTCCAACCCTTGTCTAGTGGTCGTAAGCCGGCGTAGGCTACGGGAAAGTCCGAGCACGCTGTCCTACACCGAAGAGTCCCACTCCACTCTTTACCGCTTAACTTCCTCGGGACGGACGTTTCGTACTACGGTCTTTATGCCGACGGACCTTTAGGGCCTACTTCCTGTAACCGGTCTGCATAAGAACTCTCTGTATATCCGCAGCGAAGGTAAAGGCTGGTTCACAATAAACCGGGAACGGAAACGACAACGAGAACGAAAACGGAAATATTATTAAAATTAATTTATTTAAATCTATACATTCACAATTATTGTGAATGCTCACATTTAAATGCATTTAATTAAACATTATTTCCGTTCTCGTTCTCGTTGTCGTATCCGTTCCCGGTTTATTGTGAACCAGCCTTAACCTACACAAGGGAAGGAAAACCTGGTCCTCCTGGTTTGGGGGTTGTGCTTCTAGCTAGTAAGCTGCTCGCATTAAACAGATTATTATTCAGAACATCCAAGATGAAAATAGCCGCTTTGTGATGCCTTTGGGAAACGAAAGAAACGAAAAATAGTCTCACTCCAGAAAAAAAATGCATATGCGGCACTTAGAATATCTAAGCTCCCGAACAATAGGAAAATGTTTTATTATTCTAAAAGAAAAGTGTCGTATTAAGCCGAATCATATCGTCCTTCGTTTATAAACACATAACCTACGAGTAAAACTGAAATTTAGAAGTATAATTATTGTAAGATTTGTAATTTGTAAATTACACTCATAAGTAAGAGTTTAAATTCTTCTATGAAATGTCACCGTTTAAGTTTGTATAATTGTAGACCAATTGCTCAGCATTGCAAATACCGTCCTTATACAGCGGCGGTGGCGAAATGTATTCGTGCGCCGAGCCACTGTGTAACCTGCAACGTGCATAGCACCTATGGAGGGAGGCGGACACCCGAAGGGGAAGTGAAGTAACTGTCTGACTTATTAACGGATTTTCATTTTCCTTACGTCAAGCACTTAAATATAATTTTATACAGTACAAGGCTACAAACTAATGTTTAGTACGTGTAACGAAGAAAGAAATGAACAATATCACAACCTAAAATTAAATGTCTTCAGAATGTCTCTGCAACAAAGTTTCAAAATCAGGAATTATGTCACTTACTGCCAGTCGTAGTTGATCACGAAGGTATTTGTCTGTCAGTCGTGATCTAAGTTTGGTTTTTACTATTTTAATTGTTGAAAATAATTTTTCACAAACGTAAGTTATAGGGAACATGACTTCAATAGAGCAAGAGAAAGAACGAAGCTTCGGATATTTATTTTTTGGCAAAGATTTGAAAGTTCAACATTTGTCAAGTCCTTACATCTAGCTTTCTTGACATCACATTGTAAATCAGTGAGTTCAAATTGAAGAGCTAACAGCATTATTCGTACATCTGCTGAGAAAGGGTCGACGTACAGAGAGGATGATGATGATGATGATGATAACAATAACACTTAACCTTTTAATGTTTGATCAGTAACATGTAGCATAATGCCGTTTTATGTTATACAACCGTTTTCCTCGTAATACTTGTGAACAAATCATACATTTAATATTCTCATCATATTGACAGCAAAAAATGCGTCCTCCCATCCTACTTGGAACTTTCGTACATGGTTTCGAGAGAGACATATGCCACTCGCAGGTCAGAGACAAATACAAATGGAACGGAGTTTGACTCCAGTGAGTGAGAGGGTGGGGGTTGGCGGAGGTTAGAAGCAGCTATCACTGCGAGCCACAATGTCTCGCGAGTCACGTTCTCGCCACGGCTGTTATACAGTATGCACCAAAACAAACAGTACTGAAATTATCGCTCATCTGCTGTCCTCGTTTCCCTAGCAATGAAGTATTTATTTATTGTATACAATAGTTTGACATATTGTGAATTCAGTGTTGTGTTGATTTCTGCATTAAGGTTCTCACAATAGAGGAGAAGGTGTTTGTTGTCGAGCATTATTTCCGTTCATACGGAGTGGGGCGTCAGAATGGGCCGAGCTTGCGCCACGTTAAAGAGCAGTACCAGGAGCGATTTAACAATGCGGCACCAAATAACACAACAATGTTGGCTGTCATCGAGAAGTTCCATTGTACGGTATCAGTTTTATTTCACTTTGCATGTTATAATGACTTATCTTGATTTTCAAGTATGTTTGTAATTTCAGTACTTAGTTTGACCGGAAATAATGATTGACAATAAACACTATTACATACAATAAATAAATAAATAAATAAATAAATAAATAAATAAATACTTCGTTGCTAGGGAAACGTAGACAGCAGAAGAGCGATAATTTCAGAACTGTTTGTTTTGGCGCATACTGTATAATCAGATTATAAATTATTAAACCATAAGAAACCAACTCCAATCTCTTCAAAAACTATATTAGCACTATTTATGAAAATATTGATTTTCACTTTAAGGAATAGACTTCTTGACTGTTTCATTTTCTATCATGTGAGAATTTTCAACCAATATTAGGCCTATACATCATCCTAAAGCAGCAGACGTATTCATGTGATGAATATAGACCAAGACAACGCTTAGGTCTACTTCGGACAAACACAATACAATGGACATACATCCAATCGCTCTGAGAGGAAAATGAATGTCAAATTTCTTGCTGGAAAGTGAACTCGCATTTTCGGAATTTGTAACTAGAGGTGCTGTCATTTGAACTAAAATAGCATTTTTTTATGAATAGGATCTAGCGAATCTTCTAAAATTAACCGGGTTTCCTTTGTGTTACAGCAGTGAACAGACGACTACTGCCCTTTTTGCAGACTACAAAAATACACATAAAGAGTAGGTATCGTATCTTACGTTGCCTTATGGTAATTTTTCGAACTAATCCTCTCCTTGTAGTATTTATGCCTCGCGCCTTCTGAATATGCTTCTAACACGTGATATACTTCTATCTTATAATGACAGATATTTCAATTCTAATATTGTATTCGTATTCAACCCCTCAGTTTAGATTCTAATGGAATAATTATTTCAGTTGAAATAAATCTAGTCTTGGTTTCCTTTTTATTGACTACTGAACTCATTTCACGAAATATTTCCACATATATAAAGATCATGGATTTAACTTGTAAGCCTACTAAGGAATATTGATAATATACATTAAATTTTTCTAGTATTTTCTGCGCTCGCAACATTTCATGTATGTATCTTATTTAAAGAAAGTCTTTGTTTTGGAGCAAAAAAATAGCCCTATATGTACTATATGTGCCAAGCATCTGCGATCCTGATAAGAACGCAGTACGGTAACACTGTAAACTCCTCCATTCCACTGTTGTTATGGTAAAAGGAAACTATTGATAGCCTACTCTGTTGCCACTAGTGAAGAAAATCAGCCATCAATGATGCTAAAAATGTAAAATGTCGAATCATTTAATTGTTAAAGTAATATTCGGCAGGTACTGCAGAACTCTTGAGTTCTGAACTGTGAAAATAATACTTCCAATACTCCTACCCAAAAGGGTGACTGTTTTTATACAGTAGCCTTTTTTTCAGCTAGTCAGGACTGCGGATCTCCGTCACAGACAGTACGTCACTGTTGATAAAAGAATACAACCACATTGTTATCTACCAAACTCCCATTATATTAAAATAAACTGAGACCATTGTGTTTTAGGGAAGACGGAACTCAAGCTTCACAATAGCGGCAAAGGTGCGAACTTAATGGTACCAGTACTGCCTTGAATGCCCCTAAGCGCCATCAATTTTAGGAAAGACCAGACTCAAGTTGTAATAGATACTCGGCATTTTACCTTAGAAATCATACGTACCGCTGGGACCCCCGGGGATCTTTTAAGATGCGAAAGAGAGAGAGGTGTGCGGAAAGTAACGGGAAGCTACCGCATTTATCTTTCCCAAGAAAAACTGCGAACATGGCATGAATATGGATCATATGCGGAGACAAAGAGGCAGGCAGAAAATACGAAAGATTGAAGAATGCTGGGTTTGCAGTGAAAGATCTGCCCTTGGGCAGAAAACTATGAATGAATGCATCATACGTGCATAAAATGCAGCATTCAAGAAACATATAAGTATTTAACCAATTTAGTGCGGATAAGCGCCTATCGTCCCTGGTCTGTAAATAAGCAATCCGTCTCGTTCCCAGCTGAAATATGTTTCGTTAATTCAGGAACCCGTCTCGTCCTAGGCTTAAACATATTTCCAATTCCAATACATCGACTACTCATATACACGACTGAGTAAATGTTCACACTGAATGATCAACGATTGGCGAAATTTGAAGAGTATTTGACGAACATTTGTTTCCGTTTTCTTCATTCCCACCGACAATATATGGGCTGATTTTTCTGCTGCACTGACCAAAACTACAAATGCTTGTGAATCCTTTCACTCACACCTTGCCAATGTTTTCTACTCTCCACAGTCTTCCATAGCCACTTTTATAAAAGCTCTACTTGAGTTCCAATGAGATACCTATGTTAAGTATAACAGCATAAATGATCCTTTTAAACATCCGCTTCACATCCGCAAAAATTTGGATTTATCTGAAAAGTACCTGGTCAAGTATAAAAATGGGGAATACTCACGCCTGCAATTTGTACGGTTAATACCGCATTAATTACAGTTAAAATAAGACCTTGTTTAATTTTAAGCATGTGACTTTTATTTATTTTTAAGTAATTTCATTATTTGATGCCATTTTTTATAACGTGGACACTATTTTACCCATGAAAGACAAAATTTTTAACCACGCTAACGTGCAGAATGGTTGCGCAATCCGAAGTCTGCACAATATGGGAGGGATTATTTTGTCTCTACCCGATTTCACCTCTTCTTATACATCCGAGACGAGTTGCGAGAATTAGATGGGGACAAGTTGGACTATTGCACCGAAAATTACGTCGGGACGAGTCGGTCGATTCTGGGACGAATGTCATATCGTATTGAGGCTCTGGCTGTTACGTACATCTGTTATCAGCAAAGCTCGGAACTTGGGGACTTGTGTGTCGTGTGCATGAGTAAGGTTACAGGTACAACGTACACAAAGCTCACGCTGCAAGTGCTCAGGGACAGTCGTGTGTACTAAGAAAGCGGTCACATTGAATAACAAGAAAACGGACGAGGAAACTGTGTCATGTCGAAGCCAATGACATTCAGAGAATTACAGGTAAACGGTCTGTTTCAGGAATTAGAAAATACGTATTAGTCGAATGGCTATTATAGAAGTTTGAAAATACATTTTTTAAATTTTAGGTACAGACTTTCGTGGAGGAATTCGGAGGAGATACATTATTTTCTTCGAATGGAGAGTTTATATTTTGTAAGTTGTGCCACACACAAACAGAGGCTAGAAAATGGGCATTCATTGAAAGACATTGCAGTCCCTTAAATTAGTGGAACATTTGTCCATAGCCATGGATGAAATCGTAGAGGGACCTGCCCCAGTAGTGACATACAAATTCGTCGGCCTGGTTGGCGAGTTGGTATAACGCTGGCCTTCTATGCCCAAGGTTACGGGTTTGATCCCGGGCCAGGTCGATGGCATTTAAGTGTGCTTAAATGCGACAGGCTCATATCAGTAGATTTACTGGCATGTAAAAGAACTCCTGCGGGACAAAATTCCGGCACATTCGGCGACGCTGATATAACCTCTGCAGTTGCGAGCGTCGTTAAATAAAACATAACTTTTTTTTTAACACACAAATTGAAAACTATTTCCGAGAAAAGTATTTTAAGTTTGATCCCGTCAATTCATGTGAAGCGAAAATAAGTTTTCTCGTTTCAAATCATGTTTAACTAACAGGCGAAGAAGTTATGGGTTCGAAAATTTTCGAATGTACGTACACTGTAATAAAATTTACAGAGCAGAACAGTAAATTTGATATATTTCTCATATTTATTTTATTATGTATATGCCATAAAATTACGTGTTTCAACCTACCATAATACTATCAATATGTTGTTCCAGACAGAAACCACTTTTATAACAAACCTGACAGTACCGCCGTACTGGAAACGGGAGTTTGTTGACATTGAAATCCGGTCGCTTAGCCACGTGCAAAGACACAAGTCCCCAAGTTCCGAGCTTTGGTTATCAGGCAATACATCTCACTTGACGATATGTGTCAGAGGAAGAATAATTGTTTTTATGCATCTGAAGTCTGATTAGTGTAATATTATATACCTAATCGGCGATGTATGCAATGGAGGGGAAAGGAACTTGCCACCTTACCCCATTATCTCCTGGCCTAGTTTCTTCTTAAGTGATGCCTTGTTGGTATCAATTATGAGGTTCAGACCTGTCTTCGGACAGTTGAATAAACAACAACATATCGTACATGGCAAATGACTTCCATTGTTGATCAGTCAACTGTCCGGAGACATGTTTGAACCTCATAAATGACACCAATAAGATATTACTCATGAGGAAATTAAGCAAGGAAATAATGGGGTAGGATGGCCAGTTTCTTTCCCCCTCCATTGCATACATCGCTGACTAGTAACATATTACATAATCAGATTTCAGATGTAACTTATACAAACAAGTTCTTCCTCTCAGTGACATATATCGGCAAATGAAATATATGAGCCAGAATCTCAGTCAGAGGTAAATTGGCTTCTATAAAATGTAAAATAATTATGTACTGATTTCTTACTTCTCAAATTTCCATATTTCGGACTGTAAATGTTATTCAGTGGCCAAATGAAGTTATGACGGAGTTGCAAAAAAAGCAATGGCAGTATTTCGAAAATCTTCGCCAAGCTGCTTCTATGTGTGTAGGCCTAAACGGTTTTATCCGCCGCCTTTCCGTTCCGAGTCATCAAGTTACACAATTCCTAGCAAACCTCAATGACAGTTATCTGTTCTGCACAGCCGTTTTATTGCTGATCTCAGCCTATGTTCAGGTAGTTTCGAATCTCGTTTGGGCTGATAACTTGATTGTGTCTTTCCGAGGTTCTCTCCAACTGTAAGGCGAATGTTGAATAATCCCACGATGAATTCTTGATCTCATCTCGCTGTCACCAATTCCATGACAGTAGGTAACCTCGCAGTTGATCAGCGTCGTTAAATAACCGATTAAAACACATTTTATTGCTTCATTCTATAATTGTCGTGTTCTACGGTTCTAATTCGTCCCGGAACTGTTAAGTGTACAGTATTGAATCATTTTTCGTCACTCATGTAAGAAACATGGTCCGACCACTTCGGAGTTCTAATTCTGTTCAATTCACTACTTCCCCTTCCACAGCCAATATACTAATCTTACTACTTCTATTTCCTGAATATGGAGAGTTTATGTTTAAGTTCTTATTTTCAAAAATATATATATCCAATAGAGCTGATTCTCGCGTTTTATGATGATGTTTTATTATGAGGCACCTTCGAAGTGAATACCTGAGAAGTTCAATATATCTACAGGGTGATTCAAAACCTCTGCGACAAACTCTGAAGGGTGATAGATCAAAAATAAGAAACCCTTTTTATTAAATAACCTATGTCTTTTGACACGGCTTTTCGAAATCACCGTTGAAAATGTTTGTGCGTGGGCATATATCAATGTATGCGAATGTGTGCACCCTTGTTTTTTTGTTTGTTTGTTGAGAAGTTCGATAATAATTTAGTGGTATTTTTATTGACAATACATTCGAGGTGAAAATATTCTATATCGAATTGAATCAATAATACCATAACTTAAATACTCGGTCACAATATGATAACATGCTGGAAATACCACTCCCTACATCATCTCTTTATTCTTCATCTTTCACTGTTGCTACTTCTCGTCACTGGAATTCTCTACCGCCTGAAGTCAAGGGCTGCCGAACTTTAATTTCTTTTAAATGTAAATTAGAAAAATATCTTATGATGAGTTGCCAGACGTAACGCGTTGGAAATATTTAATGCAATGAATTCCACTGTATTTATTTTTATTTTTTTGTTTCTTATTTTTATTGTGTAATCATGGAAATCGTGTTTATTTATCAGTTAACACCAATATATATATAGACTGTGTTGTTTTTTTATTATTTTTTATTATTAGTCTATTATTTTTTATTGTGTACATTTTATTCAATTGTCGGTTTCTGGTTTAATTAGTGTGAATCCTACTTACTTGTTACTTAATACTAATATGTATTCCAATGTGTTTATTTTTATTTTTACTGTGTACATTTTTTATTCAATTATCGGCTTCTGTTTTTATGTGATTCGTATTTGATTCTAACAACATTAATATGTATTCCACTATGTTTATTTTTATTTTATTGACGTCGTACAAAATTTTGTCCAATATTCTTTTGAGAATATTAACTCCATATGTAGATGAAATTATTGGGGATCATCAATGTGGTTTTAGGCGTAATAGATAAACTATTGACCAGATATTTTGTATTCGACAGATAATGGAGAAAAAATGGGAGTATAAGGGTACAGTGCATCAGTTATTCATGATTTCAAAAAAGGCATATGACTCGGTTAAGAGAGAAGTTTTATATGATATTCTTATTGAATTTGGTATTCCAAGAAACTAGTTCGATTAATTAAAATGTGTCTCAGTGAAACGTACAGCAGATTTCGTATAGGTCAGTTTCTGTCAGATGCGTTTCCAATTCACGGTGAGCTAAAGCAAGGAGATGCACTATCACCTTTACTTTTTAACTTTGCTCTAGAGTATGCCATTAGGAAAGTCCAGGATAACAGAGAGAGGGTTTGGAATTGAACGGGTTACGTCAGCTGCTTGTCTATGTGGATGACGTGAATATGTTAGGAGAAAATCCACAAACGATTAGGGAAAACACGGGAATTTTACTGGAAGCAAGTAAAGAGATAGGTTTGGAAGTAAATCTCGAAAAGACAAAGTATATGATTACGTCTCGTGACGAGAATATTGTACGAAATGGAAATATAAAATTTGGAAATTTATCTTTTGAAGAGGTGGAGAAGTTCAAATATCTGAGAGCAACAGTAACAAATATAAATGATACTCGGGAGGAAATTAAACGCAGAATAAATATGGAAAATGCCTTTTATTATTCGGTTCAGAAACTTTTATCATCCAGTCTGCAGTCGAAAAATCTGAATGTTAGAATTTATAAAACAGTTATATTACCGGTTGTTCTGTATGGTTGTGAAACTTGGACTCTCACTTTGAGAGAGGAACAGAGACTACAGGTGTTTGAGAATAAGATTCTTAGGAAAATATTTGGGGCTAAGAGGGATGAAGTTACAGGAGAATGGAGAAAGTTACACAACACAGAACTGCACGCATTGTATTCTTCATCTGAATAATTAGGAACATTAAATGCAGACGTTTGAGATGGGCAGGGCATGTAGCACGTATGGGCGAATCCAGAAATGCATATAGAGTGTTAGTTGGGAGGCCGGAGGGAAAAAGACCTTTAGGGAGGCCGAGACGTAGATGGGAAGATGATATTAAAATGGATTTGAGGGAGGTGGGATATGATGATAGAGAATGGATTAATTTTGCTCAGGATAGGGACCAATGGCGGGCTTATGTGAGGGCGGCAATGAACCTCCGGGTTCCTTAAAAGTAAGTAAGTAAGTGAGGTAAATTGTTATGTAACTACCTCTTTTGATCTCATTATGTACCTAAATCTTATCAGTTTGTATTTAATTAAATCTGATCTAGTTGAATGTTGAACTATGTAAAGGTACGTTTTCCTCGGGTCGACTATAGCGATGATCGTTCAACGATTATTGTTGAACGATGAAACGTTGAACGATAATCGTTGGTTACTATTTTGCTCGGAGCGTCTGCGATTTGTTGATTTTTCACTAGTCGCGTGCTTTCATTCGCAATCGCGTCGTTCTAGAGGAAGATTGTGTTTAATGAGTAGACGTAAAAGATTACTTAAATGCCTTTTGATTGAGAAGATGGAAGACGACGAAATACCTCTCCATACGTATGGTATGAAAAGAGCCAAGAAACACCGTCTTCTTGAGCTCAAAAATGAAGAGAGACTGTATCAAAAATTTAAATAACTTAATTAATAACTTGATTTTCCAACTTTATTGACAAACTCAGCCCATATATTGTCCTTGACCCTTTCATCCCTGACAGCTGCCACAGTGAGGGGTGATTCGCCACTTCTTCGAGAAGAATTTCATCAACCGCGTCAGAAAACGAAGGAGCCATGATGCACGCCTTTCTCACAACAAACGTTAGCGACTGACGATTATATTCAACCTTTTCCTGAACGACTATTCAAGACGTACGATCGTCGTTAACGACTCTAGCGGCAGTTGCTCGAAGCAAAACAGCTCCATAGGAAAAACAAAGAAATTGTGCGATCATCGCGATAGCCGCACCGAGGAAAACGTATCTTAGCAAGTTTTAATCCTGGTTGAGTGTAAGAGAAGGCCTTACGTCCTTAACTCTGCCAGGTTAAATAAAGCCATTATTATTATTATTATTATTATTATTATTATTATTATTATTATTATTATTATTATTATTTTACCACTTTAATTGGATATGGAACACATTCACTTCGAAGATGTTCTCAATGACAATGTTAGGAAATTAATAATTATAACAATAATAATAATAATAATAATAATAATAATAATAAATTTATCGAGGAAGAAGGAAATAGGAAATAATGTATAATATAAAAAAGTGTAAGTGCAATAATCACTTGTAGAACCTATCAACACATAACAATTAAAATGGTATGGTCATATAAAGAGCATGACAGAAGATAGATTGCCGAAGAAGGTGTATGAATGGATTCCAACGAAAAAAAGGAAGAGAGGAAGACCAAAACTGACATGGGCACAAGATAACAATGAGAGAAAGGAGAGCGGGAGTTGGGGCATGGGAGATACATAAGAATAGAGGAATGATATAGAATCCTGAAAATGGGTACAGGTAGATGTCTTGGGACATTGTAAAACCCGTTAATTAATTTAATAACAATAATAATATGTAACTACAGATCATAGATTGTTCGTGGCGAGAAACTGTGTATCTATCTTGTACAGTAACGTCCTGCTTTATCTCACTCGAATTTCTTGTTAATTTGTCAAGATTCCTGCATTTAAAAAAATTATAATGTTACTAGGCTACATAATGAACAATGAGGCGAAAACGTCACGGATCAGTAGATCTAAACGCTTTAAATTACAGTATTATCATCATTCCCCTTACTATATCTAAGGTTCATGAACATTAGAACAGCAAGTTTAATGCGATGGTCATTATTCAGAATGAACTGAAGGACTGTGAAGTAGCAATCGTGATATATGTCGTGTTACTGTATAGTCAGTCAGGCATTGTTTGATCTCGAATAGCTCAGTTGGTATGGAAATGTAGTGATGTGTAGGAGCCGTCCCGGCATGAGTATGCTAAGCACTGATGCATTATGATTTGCTCGGATCGCGGTCAGCGTCCTTTGTGATGGTCGGGAATGGAACGTTGTCATACTAACGATCTATTGCATGCGTTAAGAATGAGTGGAATTCTCCTTCTCCTACCGCCCCTGTAACCCAGATCTTCATCCTTGGATTGCTTTTACTATACAGCATCGAGCGAGTATTAATAAGTTGTACTATTCAGAGTGTCAAGTGCGCTAAATCCACATTAACTCAGTCCATAGTGGGTTCTGTAGCGATATGGTACCCTAAATGTATCTCTTTGCTATAACTCAATTCAAATAGCCTACTTACTTACTTACAAATGGCTTTTAAGGAACCCGAAGGTTCATTGCCGCCCTCACATAAGCCCGCCATCGGTCCCTATCCTGTGCAAGATTAATCCAGTCTATATCATAATATCCCACCTCCCTCAAATCCATTTCAATATTATCCTCCCATCTACGTCTCGGCCTCCCCAAAGGTCCTTTTCCCTCCGGTCTCCCAACTAACACTCTATATGCATTTCTTGATTCGCCCATACGTGCTACATGCCCTGCCCATCTCAAACGTCTGGATTTAATGTTTCTAATTATGTCAGGTGAAGAATACAATATGTGCACTTCTGCGTTGTGTAACTCACTCCATTCTCCTGTAACTTCATCCAGCTCCAAATATCTTCCTAAGCACCTTATTCTCAAACACCCTTAACCTACGTTCTTCAAATAGCCTACAGTTACATAAATTTCCGTTAATTATTATTTCTCTGAAAGTCATCCAGCAAAGTGTTTTTAGTCCAAGGGTAAATGCATCGGTTTCATAACCCAAGAAATAGGTTAATATTAAAGTTTAATTTAGATTTATTTATTTATCTATTAATTTACTTATTTATTTATTCGTCTGATAGAGTTAGGTCTTCAGGCCTTCTCTTCTACTCAACCAGAACTAACTACTACGAACAATGTAAAATATATTATAATAAACTAAAATAGATATAACAAAATGTTTTCACAAGACAGTAACGAGATAAAAAAGATTCACGTAAAGCATTTAACCAAGAAATATTATAAGCAAACGATATTATTGAGTAATTAGCCGTATTAAACCTAGTAATTACACACAAATTGTAAAAGTAAGATAGAAAGGAGATAAAAGTATGAGTAGGCAAAACATTTTATAAAACAGTTATATTATTGGTTGCTTTGTATGGTTGTGAAACTTAGACTCTCACTTTGAGAGAGAAACAGAGATTAAAGGTGTTTGAGAATAAGGTTCTTAGAAAAATATTTGGGGCTAAGAGGGATGAAGTTACAGGAGAATGGAGAAAGTTACACAACGCAGAACTGCACGCATTGTATTCTTCACCTGACATAATTAGGAACATTAAATCCAGACGTTTGAGATGGGCAGGGCATGTAGCACGTATGGACGAACCCAGAAATGCATATATAGTGTTAGTAGGGGGACCGGAGAGAAAAAGATCTTTGGGAAGGCCGAGACGTAGATGGGAGGATAATATTAAAATGGATTTGAGGGAGGCTGGATGTGATGATAGAGACTGGATTAATCTTGGACCCATGACGGACTTAAGTGAGGGCGGCAATGAACCTGTGGGTTCCTTAAAAGCCATTTGTAAGTAAGTAAGTAGGCAAATCATATTACCGAAATATAGACTACTATTGAGGAAAGTGAGGTGTTTTATTGTTTAATAGATGAATTTGCAATTTATTTATTATTTTTTTTTTTAATTTTTGCAACTTCCAGCTGTCTCTGATATGGAGGGGGAGGGAAGAATTCCAAGCTTCGGCAAGTGACACTGTGAAAGGTGTAGTGTTATGTGAAGGAATTGTTAGTACATGGCATTGTTTGGAGTCGGTGTGAATGTTGTGAAAATCAGAAAACGAATTGAAACGATCTGATGAATATCTTGGTGAGATAAAACGTACACACACATTATGAACACGCTGGAGTCTGTAAGTAAATAGAAAGACATAATAATCAAAATGTGGATAACGAGTGTTTACGCCAAAATTATTTCAGTTTGGACGGCAAGAAATTTTACGATGAACAAAGACGACATTGATACGTTTTCTCTGAACTATCCCGCTTACCCTGCCATCGCCGTTCTCTTATTTATTTATTCTGGTGTAGTTAAGGCAATCAGGCCTTCTCTTCCACAACACCAGGAATACAAATACAATAATAGAAAGAAAAAAAAGTGCGTGGCTGGGCAGCAAGAGCGGATTCTACTCTCTCACGAGGAGCCATATGACTTCTCTTCAACCACTTTGTTCCCCGCCGAACACCGCGCAGCGTTGATGGCGTGACGGATGAATATTAAGCGTCCCCGTTTAGAGTTTGGATTCGTTCCCGGTGCCCAGCCCTGTCTTAGTGTGTGCGGATGCGCATTCGCAAAGTGACTGAAATGGCTTCGGGCGCAATGAATTGATAAACATGCTGCTGAAATTTATATTGAAAGTTCTGTTTTTAGGTCATGTACATTTTTTCAGGACAATAATAGGTCTGAATTACTTACTTACAAATGGCTTTTAAGGAACCCGAAGGTTCATTGCCGCCCTCACATAAGCCTGCCAGCGGTCCCTATCCTGTGCAAGATTAATCCAGTCTCTATCATCATACCCCACCTCCCTCAAATCAATTTTAATATTATCCTCCCATCTATGTCTCGGCCTCCCTAAAGGTCTTTTTCCCTCCGGTCTCCCAACTAACACTCTATATGCATTCCTGGATTCGCCCATACGTGCTACACGCCCTGCCCATCTCAAACGTCTGGATTTTAAGTTCCTAATTATGTCAGGTGAAGAATACAATGCGTGCAGTTCTGTGTTGTGTAACTTTCTCCATTCTCCTGTAACTTCATCCCACTTAGCCCCAAATAATAGGTCTGAATACCAGAAAGAAAAAAAACATTTCTTGTCATAACACCATCATTTTCTTTAAATCTTTGATATTTGATTCGGAAAGAAATATAACTATCACTTTCTTATAAGATTTTAGTTGTAACTTGATTAATTGTTTGTGGAGAAGAACTCGGAGTTTAATGTTGAGATTCAATATCATACGGGAACGATTCACCACCTACTATTTGAATATCTAAACAAAACCATAATAGGCATTGGTTAGAAGCTCACCTAAATCAGTGTAATATATCTTTAATAATTCCTCCAGTAGAGGTTAAGCGTATTTTGTAATGTAGATTCATTGTTAATTTTATATTTATTTGTAGGTTTTCTGTTTCTTTGTTTCTTGTATTATTTGTAACTACTGGTACATACCTACATGCCTTTGTGAAATACGGCTAGCTTAACTTGGAGATTCACTAATAATAATAATACTAATAATAATAATAATAATAATAATAATAATAATAATAATAATAATAATAATAATGCACGTGTTTAATCAACAGTCCGAAAACTGGTTGAAATCTCACAAGTGACACCTACATAGGATAGCACTCATGAGGCAACTAAGCCAGTAGATAATGAAGTACGCTGGTTAGTTTCTTTACCTCTCGCTGACTAATAACATATTTCATTAATAAAGTATGCATGCAACAATTGTCCTTCCTCTAACACATCGTCATGTGAGATGTATTATCTGATAATAGACGTAACAGCCAGAACCTCAATCAGAGACTAATAATAATAATAATAATAGTTTACAGTAAGTAGCCTACACCAAGATTTATTATTATTATTATTATTATTATTATTATTATTATTATTATTATATTTCCGAAGTTTTCAGTACTGCATACTGGTTTCCTCATCACTTAAGACTAGGAAAGGTCATCTACTTTGCTTTGTCTCTCATCACGCCCAAGCCACAGGATCAAATTACTGTACGTGAATTAGCCAGGTCCTCAGTCATGCGACTGTGATGATGGGACGGGAAAGTAGTTGCAAAATGTCGGAGATATAAAATCTCATCACACCATCAAGGGATCCAAATTCTTGTCCGCTATCATTTTCTTCCGAGATCACCTCAAAGTCCGAACGCCTAAAAAACTGGGTAATTTTGCCCCCACCCTCAAAAACAATATTCTGTATCTGAATGATGAATTACTGAAGTGTGGGACTCTACCCTCTCACCTCCTGAGTATATGTACAGCGGATCGCTTGGTACCCTAATCCTCTCTTCTTCAGTCTTGCTGTATGATTCCGGAATCTTCCTCAGAAATGGCAAAAGTAGAGGTCGTAATTTTTTCCATTAGCAATAAATATGAAATGTCTCCAATAGGTTACATAGGCTATTCTGTTTAGTATTTCTATTTTCATGAGTTCTAGATTGGTAATTTAGTAGTTCTGAATATGCGAAAAGAGTGTGAAAATCCGATATGACTTTGATTTTGCGAAATGAATGAAAAATTGTAAAAAAAAAAAAAAAAAAACAAAAAACAAAAAACAAAAAAAAAAGTGGTTCGCTTTAATAAATTTGTGGTTTTCTGATGAAAAAAAAAGCTTTTAATTATTGTGCTGACGAAAATACTCTGAACAGCAGTTGTCAAATAGCACTGAGTATGTAGGCCTATAGTGATAGAAACATGTTTGCTTTGCTTTAACTTCAAATCATGTTTATGTGAAACATTTCAATAAAAATTTGTAAATTTATTGCTATGCTAGCGGGATCGTGCATGCAAAATTGTCTAGCAAAACTTCATTCACACATGGTTATGAACAAGACAATATAATATTTTCTGCAAGAGGACAAGCCCTTTAACCCAGCAACTGCAGGGCAAAATAGAGTGATTAATAAAAAATCATTCCTAGCCATGAAATACAGGCCTAAGTTATTTATATATAGTGTTACACCAGATGAATACACAGAGAGGTTTGGACCCTTCCGTATATAGGCTAGTTGTGTGAAAATATCAGAAATGACAAAAACATTGACTGTGTTCAAATTTTAATGCCACTGAAATTGAAATTCTGTTCCTTTTCCTCTACAGTCCTGAAGTGTATATGGGGCGTAACAAATATTGCTGATACTGAAAGAATTTTCATTAGTTATAATGTGATTGTGAGAGACAGAAGATCTAGGACGACATGATTTCACTCCAAAATTTGTGTAATTTATTGTTTCATAATTATTATCCTTGATTTACTATTTCTTGTCAGTAGCCTACGGTATGCTAAATTTGAAAATCTTAAATGCTACAAAATGTTAAAATTACTTTCTTCAGATTTAACGGCGTTCTCCTTTCAGAGGTTGCCTTCGATTTCCCTTTTTCTTGTATCTCGATCACCCCATGAACCATGTTCAAGTCCTCTGACTTGCATGCCCTCAACAACTCCTCCTTCCCACATAAACCGAAAACGTTATTTTTTCCTTCTTAGGGGACCAATTTAATATCTTTTTCGGCCATCGTATTTCCTGCATCCGTTGTACATGCCCAAACCATCGAAACTTTCGACATTCCAAACGACCAACCACGTTTTCTTGGACGTTAAGTTTCTTCATTATGGAGTCATTTGGTACTTTTTGAAGGCGAGGCAAGTGCAGTCTTCAGGCACAGCCCATTACAAATTACAACTCAGAATGCTAAATTTTTTAATCATAAATGTTAAAAACCATTAACTCTACTTGAGAAGTAATTAAGCGTAGTTTCAGAGACACCATGGGCGGGTCCAGAAACCGATTGAGCCGATTATCTAATTACATTTTCTAAATGTTTTCCCCAAATATACAGGGTGATTCAAAACCTCTGCGACAAACTCTGAGAAGTGATAGATCTAACAATAAGGAACCCTTTTTGTTAAACAACCTATGTCTTTTGACGCTTCGTTTCGAAGTTACCGTTGAACATGTTTTTACGCGGGCGTACGTCAATGTATGCAAATGTGTGTACCCCTGTTTGTTTGTTTGTTTGTTTGTTTGTTTGTTTGTTTGTTTGTTTGTTGAGATGTTTGTAAGAGACGAGAAGGGTTGTTGTTGTTGTTTGTTTACGTTTAATGTTCAATACCTTTTCCTTTCAGTTTAGTGTAATCATCAATTGAGAATGGATGTGTACACTTTTCCCGAGTTAGCCGACATGGTAATGTGTTATGGAGAGGCTCGCGGAAACTGAAGAAGAGCTCTCCACAAGTACCAACAACAGTTTCAAAACAGAAATCACCCTCACCACACAATGTTTGCTCGACTTTATCAGCGCCTTCGAGACGACGGGTCTCTTTGTTCCCGACGTATTGGTGGAAGACCGCATAGACATCCCTTCTCAATTGATGATTACACTGAATTGAAAGGAAAAGGTATTGAACATTAAACGTAAACAAACAACAACAACCCTTCTCGTCTCTTACAAACATCTCAACAAACAAACAAACAGGGGTACACACATTCGCATACATTGATGTACGCCCGCGTAAAAACATGTTCAACGGTAACTTCGAAATGAAGCGTCAAAAGAGATACAGTAGATTGTTTAACAAAAAGAGTTCCTTATTGTTAGATCTATCACCCCTCAGAGTTTGTCGCAGAGTTTTTGAATCACTCTGTATGAAGACTGCCAGGTGATACCATGGCGAATTTTCGGACTCTTGCGCTATCCACAATTTCACCGACGCTACATAACCTCGTTAAATCATTTTTTACAATTAATAAAAGCCATAAACATGCTCCTAACGAATGGCCAGAGTTGTGACTGGTTGGTGCCTGTGTTCTTAGAGGGACTGAAAATGTATGAAGATAAATGTTGTGTCTCTGTTCTTACTCGACAGGCATTACCTCGTAGCAAATAAATACTGCGATTAAATAGGGATTAGCTTTTATTTATGCTAAACGAAAACATAATTGTTAGTTGAAACGTACTGGTCCGCGCGGCAGCTCCGCCACCTGGACAGACTTGGTATGTAACTGAGTACGACCGAAACCTCCCCTGTGGTTCTGCAAATATAAAAAAGAAACTTGAATCCTTGTTCAGTAGTTGTTCTTTTCGTTGTATGTACAGAATCGCAATCCCCAGGACACAGTGCTCCTGCAGTCTGGCGTATCTTAATCTTATAAAATACGTACATATACTTCCAGAGACGCAGTAACATGCTGGCTGATACGTTGTGTATCTCTTGGAGATCACAAGTGGAATTATTTCATGTGCGACTTTAAGTGAAAATAAATTACTTTTCAGAGTCTTAAAATATTTAGCTACATGGGGGAATACAACAACTATTAGACACGATTTGAGAATGTCCTGTACCGTAAATTTAATTCAGCATAGCAAGAGATTGTATTAAAATTGTCTGAAGTGCAACTTTTTTAATTAATACAGTACTTGCTCCGTGTATAGAAAATTTCAAATGTATCGATGTTCAGAGAAATAATAAAAAAGGTCGACTGAGAAACTTTGATAACTTTATCTTAGTCTAAACAAATGAATTCAATAACAGAAAAACACAGTATTTTAGTAGATTTACTCAGCTATAACAAGAAAAGGTGTAAGGTGATATGTAGGCCCACTACCTCATTATACATTGTACGTTTTTCTCAATTTAGTTCTTTGTCTTCCCAGCGATATTCCCGTTTATATTTTGTTTGCTTTAAAAAGGTATTCACGAATGTATTGATTTACTATGTAAGTCAAGTAGCCTATATATATTCTCGTTCATATTTTGTTTGCTTCAATCATTATTCAAAAGGCATACACCAATGGAATCATAGGCCTATACTGTGTAGGCCTACTGAAATATAAATGCAAACTTTAATTTTTTTATATTTCAAACGGAAGACTATATTTTTAATTAAAAAAAATATTAGTATTTAATTATTAAGTTTTATTAGTATTAACTTTCAATATTGCATAAACTTTTTTGTCTGGATTAGTGGAAGAAGGACCTGATGACTTTCATTCCGCTGAAATGAATGTATAAATTAATTAATTAATCATTCATAATATGTTGTCTCTGAAAAAGAGTTTAGGTTAGTACATAATTTTTAAATAGGGACGTATGCTTCATATCCAAAATGTTATTTAGACAAAAGACGATGAAGCGAGACATGTCTAAACTATTACATACGAATTATTGTAACTCAAAGTTCAGCGTTCAATGAATGGATGACAAATAATTTTACAGTATTATTTACTTGGAAGCAGAAATATACATAAATTCGGATCAAAGAATTGATATATAAATGGGAACATACCAAAATCTAATGTTTTTAATAATAATAATAATAATAATAATAATAATAATAATAATAATAATAATGATAGAAGAAGAAGAAGAAGAAGAAGAAGAAGAAGAAGAAGATGATGATTAAAAAAGAACAGGGATAACATTGTAAAATTATTCATTTGAAATGAGGAACGGACATGATCGTGAAATATTATCTTCTTTAAGTATGTGTATTCACTACGTATTCAGGTAATAAGACTGTAGTTCAGCGGTGAATCTCAGACTTATCTTTTTGAGAAATTTTCATATAGTGTGTATCATTAATGTAGAGTACTGAATGAGATTTCTTGGTACACAGTGGATAAACCCTACTAACGTCAAGAGAGTGCAGACTGGCTTTCACAGTCCAGCCAATGAGATAAAGTTTAGATTCTCACATCAACCGAGGGAGCAAATGGGTTTACCAAGGAGAGAACTACATTTGTTTGGAATTTTTCAATCATATGCTTTATTTACATTGCCATTTATTGAAATTACAACACAAAAGTCTTAAAAGGCTTTTCGCTGTAGTCTATTGCAATTTCAGTGAACAGTTGTTTAACTTTTATGTAGCTATGAAATCTTTATGAATGTTCAAACGAAATCCATTTGGAATATCTGTGCGGGCATTTACTTCGGCAGAACTTAGGGCACTGTGTCAGTTTCGTCTGTTACTGCATGAAGTAAAATTTACATGACGTACAGCGAAAACGTCCCTCATTCAAAGAACAAAGGCACTCTCTGTTATTACGTTAAACGATAAGAAAAAAAAAGAACTGCTATTGTACTGATAAGATTTGTCTTATAAAATGCTTCGTTTGGTTTGTACATAGAACTATTTCTTTGTGGTTGAAATACGTCGCAGAAAGCGTGCGTACGTAACATTAAAAAGTATCTCTTTTATTAGAAAGGAAGGAAAAGAACAAAGCTTTCGCTATGGATTTGAAGAAATATACTCCCTCCCCCCTATAGGAAAAAGTCTGAATGAAACCGATAAGTTTACTACAAAGGTGGTTTCACTCATTGTATTCGACCACAAACGCCATTTCTATATCCCAAGTTCCTGGAATGGTTGTATTTCTGTTCACTTTCTCCGGAAAAAGGTAGTGTAGCAAATAAAATGGAATTATTTCATCCTCTTTAAGAAGTGACACATTCTGCTAAGACAACGACAAGGCCCAAGAAATAAACAAAACGAGATGTTTAATAATATCATTTAAGCAAATATGCCATGTGATAGTAATAACTGTCTGTAAATTGCTTCTATAGTGATGTTGAATTCAGCGATGTTTTAAGAAAAGTTTGCATACAGGGGAGAGTCGGGTAGTATCGGACATCGGGTAATATCGGACAGTGCATTTCTTTCATCTACCATCATATGATAGTACCTGAATGACATGGTTACGTTTCTCTATGCGACATCACAGAAAGTAAACATGTCAATCAGGTACTATCATCGTGTGGCAGATGAAAGAAACTCATTGTCCGATATTACCCGATGTCCGATACTACCCGACTCTCCCCTAACTCACATACCGTTTATTTAATATTCTCGCAAGTGAAAATATTTTACATCTCTTAGGCCTAGGTGTTGGAAAACAATTAACACGAAATTTTACGACAGCTTTAAAATCATAGTCGTAAATTCGAATTCAAATTATATGGTGCGTTTTTGTCCGTTGTAAGATATTGAGTTCACCGATGTAGAGTAACGGTTAGCATGCCTGGCCGTGAAATGAGCGGGCCCGGGTTCAAATCCTGGTTGGGACAAGTTACCTGATTGAGGTTTTTCCTGAATTTTTCCTCAACCCATTAAGAGTAAATGATAGGTAACTTCCGGCGCTGGACCCTGGATTCATTTCGCTGGTATTATCACAGCATGTAATTCTGGATGACGTTATTTTTTCTTTTCCTGGCAAAGATGAAACTTCTAAGATAAATTTACGGTAACCAAATTGGAATAGGTATAAATTTGACTTTTTCTGTTGTTGATGATAAAAATGGAAATCTCAACATCTATAAGATCATTAAATCACTGCAATTGCCAACATTTCATCACTTTAAATAGAATTTATTTATTTTTACTTATGTTTTTATTTTGCTAATAATTGTAACATAAAATATAATATAAACACGTGAAATTTTAGTTCACCCCTGAAAGAGTAGAACTCGTGCTCAAGGGCGGATTCCTGAATTTAAATTAAGAAGTAGGCCTATATAATACAATTTGGCTTCTGTCTACTACACAATAAGAATACATAAATTTAAATTTACAATTTTTTTTATAAAACCCATACATAACTTTTTAAATTTAATACGAGAACTATTATAATTGACAATATTAGAATATTTATAAATAAATTTGTACTAATAATTAGGCCTAATATTTGAATAAATAGATACTTTCAAAACGCATAAGTAAACTAACTCATTCCACGTTTTGTGGATTTTAGCAGAGATTTATATAACGTCTTACTGCATAAGTTTAGAAATATTTACCATTCTATAAGTTCTGTAAATTGCTATAGAAACACCTTATCGATAGAAATCACATAGTCTATACCCTCTTGCCAGATTTCTTCACTAGTATAAGCTGTACAATGCCACATGTTTAACTACTTTAGGATCTCTTCTAACTACCTTTTCATTGACGAAGTAAATATAGCCACAGATATTGGAGACCAAAATTTTCCGATGAGAATGACATGGACTTAAATATTTCTAATACCAATTTTGAAATTTTCATTACAAAATGAATCGTGTTAAATTAAAATCTGATTGAAATCAGAAGTAAACTAGCAGAACTGATATGTCAAAGATCTTGATCAGATTTTGGGAAGTAAATTAAATTTACACAAACATTATTGTTATTTTACCTATAATCATGCAATAAGAAAGTTGGGTATCAAATGGTGCATAGGCCCCTAATATTATTTTCCAAAAGATGATTTGCTAATGTACAGTAGCCAAATCAGAACTGAAAGATTGAGAATTCCATTAAAACAATGAACTCTATGAAATTATGAAGCATACAACACAGAATCACTCCCTTTTTTGTTAAATACAAATTTCTATTCAGTGGATATGATTTGTTAGTGTCGCACTTTATACATTCCAAGTGAATGTTTTGTTTCTCTTGAAACTTTTTAAAGGAAATATAAAATGCGAGCGGTTTCTTTAAAACGTTCGATTCATACTTCTATAAAAAATGAGAAGTTACAATCTTTTTCAATGTCCAGATTTGCTAAAATAATACAACTTGTGATTCGTTTGCTTAAAAGCATCAATACCTCAAGTAATTAAGGTACATTTACTGCCTATGTAGCTACTCTTTTGTGCCAGCCTGTTTACTGTGAACATTCTGCTAAACGACTTTTTTGACATCATAGGTGCTGAAAACTTGCATTTTGACGAAAATCTGACAAATGGATGTAGACTTATTTTCCCCGTTGTATTTCGTAGAATGAGGAAATGAAAAACGGAATTTATAATTTCAATAATGAAGAGCTTCACTTATTTCTATGGGTTAATAACAGGGATACAACGCAAAGTATTTTATTTGTTTAATTTCAATTGGCGATTTATGTACATTAATATTCCGCAATACTACATCCGTCAACTGAATGCTACCGGATATGGCACTAGGGGTCTCACACCAAGTATGAGAAATAGCAACACTACAACGGGTGGTCCTGGGGGCGGAGCTCCACGACCAGTTTTATCATTCCCCTCCAGCCATGCAGTTTAGGGCGGTGCTCATGCGACTTACGTAAACAAATTTTACGTAATGTTTATATCTGTTACAATTATTATACTGTACTTGCTTTTATTTTGGTTCGTGCTATTGTTGGACTTATTTCTGCCTTGTGTTTGCACCACTATTACTTCACACTTCTGTTCTACGAATCAAATTAAACTTCATACGCTTAAATATAATTTTAATGTACATTTTATCTCGTATGAATTTGTTGGACAAGGACTGTAACTTTGAAGTTGGAGTCATTAACGAATTAAAAAAAAAGAACATCCGACATTCAGGGGAGGAATCAGAGAAATGCTCATTACAAGACAAAATATTCTTGTGTGTTAAAAGGCTGACTTTTAATAATATAACTTTGAAACTGAAATTAATTCTATGGCCATGATAGGGAACCCAAATAATTCAAGTATCATGATTTTATGTCCCCATTTTATATCATATAATTGTACTGGTCAAAGTGTACAAAAGAAATATTTCGATTCTTCATGTTGTAATGCATTTCTATACCATGGCGCATGCATACAGTTTGTAATTTATTATAAATAATTTCTAAAAATAAATCACAGGAGGGTGATATTTGGTGAGATCGAAGTTAGTAAGCGTGTTCTTCTGGCTGTTGCAGGCATTGTCTTTAGTTATCGTGTGGAGGAAAATAGGTTTTCAGTTCTATCTAAATGTAAATTATTAATTCCTTTGCCAGAATAATGGAGTGATATACAGAGAATGAAATTAAATAATTTACTACAAATAAGATCAGATGAATACTAAGTTACTTTTTAAATAGGAATATGTCCATATTTATTCACTTGATACTAACAAAAGATTTTGCAAACTCCATTATTTGGCATAGACGTAAAATGATATGTTTCTAGTTATAATAATAATAATAATAATAATAATAATAATAATAATAATAATAATAATGCTTTAAAAATGTAAGCATAGCTTACTAACCTTTTTAAGTCAGGAAATCCACAGTTCCATGCGCCATAATCTATTCTGAAAAGTCAAGAAAACAAGAACTTCAGAAATCGAAAATAATTTCGTAATCATGTGAAGAGAAAGAAAATGAGGAGGAAGAAGAGATTTAATGTTTCTTGGAACTGTTACGATTGATTAGTCTAACTAACTCCTCATCAACTGATGACGATAGATTCAAACTTGTTCTCCTTAAAATTACCATGAGTAGCAAATCCAAACAGTTTTGTTCACGAACTCCACTAAACTAATAATAAGTCCAGTAATGATTAGCACATCTGACCGTGAATTGAGCGGGCCCGGGTTCAAATCCTGGTTGGGACAAGTTACATCGTTGGAGTTTTCCGGGGTTTTCCCTCAACCATTTGAAGCAGAATTGCTGGGTAACTTTCGGTGTTGGACCTCGACATCATTAATTCACATATTATCATCATCATTATCATCATCATCCATACAATAACCCGGGTTAAGTTCACGGTGCGGCGTGCTGTACTCGTACAAAAGCGCGGTTGTTCGCCTACCCAATCATTCACAGAATAGGAGTGGTAAGCACAATAAGCCAAAGACTGCAGTGCAAGCTTTCGGGTTTTTCCTTTGTACAAGAGAAAAAAAGCTAATAATAAGCACATTCTTACGTTCTGTAGAAATATTCTATTATCTAATTGAGTTATTTTGAGACATCAGTTTCTTATCTTGATACGAGAAAGCATTACTTCAATGCATTTTTTGGTTTATATTCATATCCAATCTATTTAATATTAGCATTCGAATTTTATTGCAAGCCTGAGGGCTAGGGGCGCTGGTGGAAATGCGATGTAGGGGGTCGAAATAAAAGAGATTAAAACTGCAGCATTATAAAATTGCGTTGTATACGCTACAGCTTTATGGTTAATATGTGTCGATACAAATGCAAATGTAAATTCCTGTATGGTATGGTTAGATGTATATAAACGTGTTGTTAGTTAGGAAACAAGTTTAATATAGGATACAACACCTTTCATTCAAATACAGGCCACTACATTCAATCTAATCTTAAAAACAGTGTATAAACATAACTTAACCTGTAATTTTCCTACATTAGCGTGGTTCTTTGCAGTGTTTGTGTAACGAGTTTTTAATTAATAAATATCACCAGCCGCTCTCTTTAATTATACTGGTATTGATTCTCGAAGTTGCTATTTATAAATTCAGAAACCAATTTGCCTTTGTTTCTTGGAAAGTAAAACTAGTGATTATTTCTCACCCTGTCATCATTTACACCAGTAGGCGCACGGTGTTTTGTGCTATAGTACATTATAACAATAAAGCTTGATTGTACGCTAATAGAATTTTAAGATAAATATTGTGAGTGAATTTATGAACACATGTAGTTGTTAGTCACCGTCCACTGACAGACGTAATATACTTTTTATCTGTCGGTCAACTGAGCCGATGCAGACTAGTAAATTCCTAATTTATCACTGTACTACACAAAGTTAGTTAGTAGAGCCTCATTATTAGTAGAAAAGGGAACAGTTACGTGTAAGTTCAAAATTACCCTATATTTCTTTCTTCCTTTGTATTTTCTCAGTTATCATTTTGGTATCAAGGTGTTATATTCTTTGAACCACACATTATGGGCCTCCCTGGTGATGTGGTCAGTCCTGTGGACGGGGAAAATTTTTCTTGCCAATATACCGGGATTCGAACACGGACTTCCTAGACAAGAACTACGTACACTATCCGCTAATTCAAAGCGAATTGAAATGAAACAAGTATAACGGAAGAAAAACCAACTGAAAGGTAGCTTGTGTGAGAGCTTGTGCTGGCAATATAATTTAAGACTGTGAAGGTATTTATGTCAGCTCCAAGCCGTTAGGCCACTTGTTTCATTCCTTTCCTCAAAGCGTCGCATTCAATTGTTGTTGTTATTATTATTATTATTATTATTATTATTATTATTATTATTATTATTATATCATCGTATCTCCCACTGGAGCAAATGGCCTCAGCAAACTTTCGCCACCGTCTTCTATTCTGAGCGATATTGACAATTTCGGCCATGATGACGTTAAATGGCAAACAATTGCGTTAATGTAGCCTAAACGTTTCAGCACCAACAAGGGCTTTTATTATTCTATTCATTATTTTCTTTAGGTTTAAAAATGAAGGAAATAAAAACAATCCTAGGTAATAAATATACCAAAAAGTTTTGCATACTAACGAATAATCCTTGTTAACGGGTCAAATTTGTTCCTGTATTCGTTTTATGATTTTCGTTTGACATGAATAAATACCCCGTGAACTTCTTGATAAAGATTATTTTTTAATAATCTATCAAATATCCCCAATCAGCTATGTGGCAGTGTGAACAAACAGTATGCAAAACTTTTTTATCTATATATTTCGAATGATTATCCATCTCGCGTCACCTGTGATTAACGACTTCCAATGAAGTAGGCCTACTGTCATTTTTAAAATAACAGTTTTTAACACCACGTAACTCAAAAGAATTTAACTAAAATGTGTTATTAGTTCTTTATACAGTTAGCTGGTACACCATGAAATATTGTTTTAATGCAAAGTTCGCTGGAAATATGTTTTTTCCCCCGTAATTCTTGATGCTAAAGCTTTGCCTCATAAACATTTCCATAGTTATTTTAAGTAATGATAAAATGAATAGATCTACTTTAAATAATAAATACAATTTTTTTTTTCCTTATTTTAAAACGTATTCTTTGAATATCATAGTGCTGTCCAGTATTTGGTTTCTTATTGTTTTGTGTGTTTGAAAGTGATTACGGGATTTTTAATAATGATGGAGTCTTCATCGCTTTCTACGACTGTCATCTAAATATCTGTCTGCCTGCAGTATTTCATTGATTTCTTTTGGATCATCACAAGACTGAAACAGAATTTTATTATTTTTGTGCGTAGTTGAAGTAACAAGTGTCAATAAAATCGTCGTGTCGATATAAATAGTTTTTCCATCCGTTGTTGTTTACCATATCTTTCGTTTATTTATGAAAAGGTTGTGAATATACAAACTGATCGAGTTTTGAAGTGCCGTACAATACACTTTACCTTCGGTTATACAATTAATTCTACACAGAGTTACGCAAAATAACTTTTTATTAATTCCTGCATAAAATGTATGGTGAGAAAGTATTGAGTTACCTATTTTAAACACGTTATTTTCTTAGTCGTATATTTCACGACCAGCTACAAGCTCGAGAAGCAGGATTAAAATTTTCCTAGAGATAGAAGTTCGGTTCCAAATATACTATCAGATTTTTGTGGAAAAGGCACTGTGGGAAGATCTTTTTAGTTGGTCAACTATGATTTTCTTTTTCCGTTTTTAAATTTGTTATTTAAAGATGCTGTACCAACTGCGGGTTATGCAGTGCCGATAGAATTAGTGGTAGCGAAATGGTATTTGGCGAGATGAGTCCGATAATACGTCATAGGATTATAAGGTAGGTGTCCGTGATATGGGCATGCTGAGGTTTGAGAATTTTTCTAGCCGCCATTTTGAAAAAAAATGTAAACTACTTTTTTCTTACTCGTTCTCAGTCTAATGGACTTTCTTAAAACAATTTCCTTTCCCCATAAAAATAGCTTTAATTGTCCAAAAAGTCCCAAGTCTACCTAGTGGCCATATCAGGAACATGTGCAGATGATATGGCCACCCTTGTTCCATGTTCTACAAATCGTGATTGTTTTCAGTTTGACAGCGTAGTAGTGCTAAAATTAAATAATTCTGGTGATTTAATAATTTTGGTGTAAAATGAATAAACATGACACTTAATAATCTTTTTTATAATTCAAAAGTGTAGTCAAAACAGGTTTTTCCATAAAAAAAAGGTACTTTGTTTTTCTTTAAATACAAAATTTTTGCGTAATCCCAGCTATAAGGCATGTAAATTTGTCAGGTGAAAAAATAAAAGTGAAATGAACTTGATATGGCCATGGTGCATTTGATATGGCCATATCAGGAGCAGGTAAGCTTTCACGAAAATCGTTTAATTATGAACAACTCGTAAAAAAATACGCCATCAACGACAACACCAATTCAACAGAACAGTAAAAACTGAATGAAGTAATATGGTTTTTATGAAACAAGTATTTGAAAAACATGCATAAAACAAAGGAGACTTACCAGAGAAAAATAAGAAGAGGTCACATGAAAACCGCAACACAGGCAACTGACGCCATATTGCTCAACCTGACTGGATGGAAAACGATCAAGTGACATACCAGGATGCCCTTTCACTGGTTGCTGCTGCAATTTAGCGGATTTTTTGGTTAACTATCTCACAATAGGGAGGTGGGCATATCAGGAACATGCCCATAATAGGAGCACCCACCTTATAATATTCGCCTACAAATTGGAAAATCCTTTACAAATTCTAATCAGATAATTAGCCCAAGAGATCAGAAACCACGTGATCTCAGCCTCAGATCTCAAGTCCATTCGCTACTGTCTCAGCTACGTCGCGCAGGTGACTAGTTTCCTTTCCAGTTATTTAGCTTATTTTTCTGCTATGGACTCACTATACTGAGTAATATCGGGATTTAGTTGGCTGCATATTGTCAAAAAAGTAGAATTTTCATTCTTGGATTTAGTTGTGAGATTTGCAAATAATTTAATATGTTTTGGTGTAGGTATTTCCGAGTAGCCTACTTAGGCTTCCTTTTGTCGTCAAGTAATCAACTCTAAGTCTTTTTTAACTTTAATAAAGGATAGTATTCCACCCAACGTTGCCATAAAAATGTAATGAAATTTAACTTATACTGTCATATTTGTTGTTCTCTTAATAGTAAGATTGGCGGTCAGTATTAGTGCTCGTTATAACATGTATCTGAGTCGATTTCACGCTTCATAGCTTGATTAATGAATTTTAGTAGATGTGTGATAATAATAATAATAATAATAATAATAATAATAATCACTATTAGATCATGCACTTATTTCTCTGAGGCGTGTATAATATCATACGTGTCAAGAGACAATCATTTCTAGGGCTCGGAAGTTCATGAAATAGCTATCTTATTTTTGAGAAATAACAGACAATATTGGATGCAATACAAACTCGTTTCATTTCAACACGAACTAGTATAGCCTACTTCTGTTTTGCATGTTTCGGTCTTTATTGTGTATTGGTCATTTTTTTAGGAAATGTTCTATTTTTGTTTGCATTTTTGTCCTTTTCTGCTTAAGGATGGACTTTTTTTTACGGTGTAGTCGTAGTCTATATTCCAGAACCTACTGCAGATTGCTTACACAATTCGATTGCATCTTGCAGGAATTTTCCGTATGGTTGCATTAGCGTTGACCCCAGACCACGTGTATTACGTGCTTCCCCACATCCGCAGTGCCCGCAGTCAGCATATTATATCTCACAAGTGAAGACATAAAAATTCCGAAATAAACAAAGAAGACAATTTTTTTGCGACAATTAGTGACTGAGTTTGGTGACATTTTGGTGATAATGTATTTTCCACAGATGAAAGTCCATATTTTTTTCTTATTAGGAGAGAGGAAGCATCCCACGCACTACCACCTTGAGATCTATTGTACACCCCCGATATGGAATGAGTTGCGTGCCCACCGATCCTCTACGCGCACCGACCTAACCACTTGATCCGCTTAACGACGGGTCCCTACAGTCAAGAGAGTCCATATACCACTCCTGCTTCAGCAACCCTCCCTTAACGGTCCGAGGCGGAAGTCCTCCCCCAAGAAGGTCTGCCCCGGTTCCGTTGCAGAAGCTATCCATCATCACTTGAATACAATCTACGGAGGCCGGTAGAGAGAGCCAGCAGCTTCGGAGGGCCGCCTGTAAAGCGATCTGAAAACCAGAAGAAGTGACGGGATGATGAATGAAAGGATGATAGGGGAGGAAAGGAAGTGGCGAAGATGAGTGGGGTTCCAATCACCTGTTGCCTGATATTCATCCATAGGAGTGAGGGAAAGACCCCGAAGAAACCTCACCCAGGCAACTCGTCCCGACCGGGAATCGAACCCGGGCCCGCTGGGTTCGGAGTTAGACTCGCTAACCCCTCAGTCACAACTGTGGTCTAAGTCCATATTTACTTTAATGAAGAAAATCACGAGTGAAGACGCAAAGTAAACTGTTTGAATTAGTACAAAAAATTTCTCTACGTTGTTGTATGTGGAGTGTTCTTTTTCTTCATATTGACCTGAGATGCTCATAAGTTCTTGAATAGCACTTAATCCATAGTCCTTGTGACTAGCTCAAGAGAAAGTTTAAAATGCAATAAAAAATGAAATGATTCGAAGTTCAGGTTTTCAAGCTTCGAACCAGTTCATGGTAGGTTTTATTATAAAACTACACAATTAATTTCGTATATTGAAAGTTCGAAACATTCTGTAGATCACCGATATCCGTCTCCGTAATTTGACTAACAACGTCAGCATATACGTAGATAACGAAGTCATTCCCAAGACCTAAACTATAAACCAAATTAACTGGAAGAGTTTCAAATGCTGTCGCCGCGAAAGTATTAGAATCGTCTTGTGTGTAGGAGAGGAAGAATATTTCTTTTTATACGGAGTTTACTGTTTCTGCAGATGCCCAGGGAAACATAGTCACAAAATTAAATAATTTTATAGATGACGTTCATGAAATACACTAGTATACTTTAAAAACCTTGCTCATTTTTAACTTTTTAACTTCTGAGTGAACGTAATTTAATTGAAACGTGACTACCGTATTTTAATTATATTAAATAATCAACTTGATATTTGTTCAGTTGTGTTACAGAAATCTAAGTAAACTAATGAAGGATATTTCGCTGGGTATACACATGTGAACGAAATAATTTTTAGATGAAATTGGAATTAATATGATAGCTATGAAGTGTAGTCTGCTGTAACACATAGCGCACGATGAGGCAACTGCAAAAACTATAACACTTTAATAATGTTGGATAATTATGATTCACAATTTATAACGTTTATAGATTTGGGCTTCGTAGCTTTCCGCTGGTGAAGATAATCCCTCAGCGGGTATTTCATTGTTACATTTTTAATTCCTAATTTTTTACTATTGAAAGGATTTTAAATAATCGTATTTGTTGAACCAATACACAATTTGAAACAGGCTACAATGTAGATTGTAAGTTGGGATTCCTAGAATTGGTGTAACTGAATTCTCGAATCGCGTTTTAATTTCCATTACTGCAGTCAGTGTTCCATTACCGGCACTTAATTTCACTATACAAGAACTAATTCTACTGTGGTCACTGCAATAACACCGTGGAATCAGATAAAAGTCATTTATTTTTATAGAGAAGAATAACTTCAAGTCAATTATGACAACCAACCCAGTTGCCTTGGTAGCTCGGTTGACACAGCTTTGACTTATGACGACCTCAGTTCCAAGTTCAAATCTCAGCGATGGCGATGTTGTATATTTTGTGATGCACAAAGCCAAGGTTAAGGTAGTTTTTCTCGGATTGTCCCGTTTTTCTCTCATCATTTCACTAATACTATCTATATTTTTCCTTTCGTTATTATTTCCACTCCTTCTCGAAAAATAGGGCACTTCCTGTGTTTGCGTCGACTTTATGGATGTTCCTCGCGTCTTGTCTAAAAATTGGTAGAAAGCACTGACGGTAGTTTCTAGACAAGTAACATATCTGTGTAAAAGGCACCGGGAACCCCAGGTTCTTGCTTTCCTGACGGGAACATATTTATTCTTATTGATCTGTAAGGTGCTGTAGGCTACCACCAGAGGAATTTGTAGGAAGGTGACTTGTGAAGCCGGCTTAGTCGGACAGCACAATCTGCACGTAACTTATTCTTTCACGGGTGCATAGAAAGCATGTTTGGATTGAAATTGTTAGGGCTGTTCCCATGTCCTACATAGCACCCCTATACCTTTACGGCACAATGAGAAAGATATTTTACAGTATGTTCCATAATCTTTGGGACATTTCCAAATCTAGCGTATTTTAGTGTACCTAAAAAGAGTTTTTTGTATCAGTATTTGTTTGTTGTTTACTCAACTGTCCGATAACAGGTCTGAACCTCACAAGTGATAAGTCACCACTTATGGGGCAACTAAACCAGGAGATAATAGGGTAGGATGGCTAGTTCCTTTCTCCCTCCATTGCACACATCTCCGACTAGCTACATGTTACACTAAACAGTATCAATATTTATGTTTTTGGAATGACCAAAGCCTACCGTTTGGTGTAGTCGGCAATTATACAGAGTGTTAGAGAAACTAGTAATAACAAAAAGCTCTGTTTTTTTTTTAAGTGGGATATCGTTCCATAAATTTGTTGCACTCTTCATCCTAATTCAGACGATATAAGCTTGAAGCTTTGAATTCAAGACATTAACAAAACAAGAATAATTTAAATTTAAAGTGTAGTACATTTTTACCTCTTTCATGAAAAGTATCTTTCAAAATATAAATTTTAACAGAAATATTTAAATTACTGCAATACACATTTCAAAATTCCTTTTTCTGTGCGCCAGTGTGACATTCGCAGTAGTTGGAAGAAATACGTCTACATGCATCCAAAATCTTGTTTTGCACATTCTCTACATTTTCCCACTGTGTGTCGTAGGCCTTTGATAAAATTATGGACTTAACAAGCGTGTATCTAAAATGCCACACCATAGATTGGTACTCCACCTTCGGCTTCTATAAAACTTTAGATACGAAATAGAAACATCATCAGTTTTAACCATACCCTCAAAACTAAGTTTCAAATGTATCTCACCTGTATCTCTCTCTCTTTTTTCTAACCCCAATTTTAATTTTTAAGACCGTGTACTAAATGAATGCAATATATTCTGTTTCAATATTCGACGTGCTAAACGTTTTGGATACGATCAGATTCTTTTGCAGTGTCCTTTACGGATAATTGTAGGTTTTGATCAACATGCACCAACACTGCTACTCAATTAACATCACAAGTCACTGTCTTCTTATGTCTTGGTTGTGTGTTATTTGGCAAGTCTTTATCACGGCAAAATGTTTGTTCAAGTCTGGCGAACATTTTTCAGAAGGCTGTCTTCGTTCTGAAAAATGTTCAATATACAGATGCAACTAGTATCTCGTGGATATTTCCTCCACTCTTTATTAATAAGGATCATATCCATATATTCATCGCTTGAAAGTATGTTTTTAAAGAAATAGCTAAAAATGTACGTATTATTTTTAAATAAAATTATTTTTGTGTTGTTAATGAGTTCAATACAAAGCTATGGTAGCCTACTCGATATTTAAATCATCTGAATCAGAATTAAGAGTTTGCAACCACTTTAATGCAGTAAAGGGCGTTCCATTTCGAAAACTTTACTTTGTGTTACTAGGGTCCTATTTCTTCAAAAAAAGGGCCATAAGAATTATAACAAATGCAGATTTTAATGAACATTGTAAACCATTATTCGTGAAAAACAAAATCATGATTGTAATAAATTTATATATTCTAGAGTTAATTTTGTATGTTAAAGATAATCTTCCAACTTTAGCATTAAGAAATGATATTCATTCCTATGACACAAGATAAGGAAATGATTTTAATATCATAACATGTAGACTTGCTAAATCCCAAAAAAAACTTTTGTCAACTGTCATTGAAGGTTGCAAATAAATTTCCATCATATATTTTTGTTTAAGCAGAGCTGCTCTCAAATATTACACCTCTAGTTGGTTAATGTTAAATCCGTTTTATAATCTTGACGAATATTTTGATTGTACAATATTTTTGTAATTGTTCCATTTTAACTGACCTTGTCTATACATATTGTTTTTAGACATGTGATTTAAACTATTAAACTGTTCTGTAATACTCTGTGTAATTGCCAGTTATTCCAAACAGTAAACTTACTTTGGTCAACCTTATAAACGTAACTACATAACTATTTTTTAAATATTGTACTAAATACGCTAACTGTGGGAGCGTCCCAAATGTTATGGGGCACAATATACAAAGAAATGTAGAGTTTTAGCCTTTCCAGTTAAACGAAATAAGTATAGTTAATAAAATAATAATAATAATAATAATAATAATAATAATAATAATAATAATAATAATAATAATAATAAGGTAGGCCTACATGATAGTTACTTATGCAACAAATGGATAATCTTGATGATTATGGCATGAGTGAATGTTTATCTCACTCACTATCGTTCGTGCGACAATTTTCACGAGTGTCATAATAAGATTATCCACGACTTGAATACAACACTTTATGGCATCTTAACATTATAAATTGTAGGAAAACTATGAAAGAAACTCGGGATCCATAGCTGACAATTTTGTGTTCATAAGTTCGTATCGATTAATTGCGCCTTGTAATTGACATTGAGTAAAGAGGAATGAATGACCTTGCAGGTTACGTTACAAAATGTTCCTTTATTTTGTTAATATAGTTTCCTTGAACCACAGAACTGTTTTATATGATGTTATAAAAGTGATACAAAATTTTTAAAGATTGGACATTGTGTCCTGCATTTTATTTCTTGTTACACGGCGCGTAGTATTCAGACGAGATGCATGCATTCCCATCCAAGGGTTCCGGTATTACGTCATAAGCGAATACGTCATTGTTTTTATCGGCACCCGTGCCATAATAAGCCAATTATGAACGATATTCCATGTAGTAACAGCTGTTTATAATGCTAGGGTGGCATAAATATATTTATGTTTTGAATATTCTGGTACACCTACAGAAGTTTCATACCTGACCTATTTCTTGGGTGTTTCCGACCTAATATTAGAAAGCAAAGAATTTAAGTTTTTTTTTTAAAAACAACCATAGTTCAGAAACGTAAATTTTCAGGAGAAACAAAAATCATCTGGCATGGTTGTTGTTGACACTTCAAGTATGAAATTCATCATGCCATTTCTTAGAAACTTTGGAAAACTGAAGTACATTTATAACTTAAATTGCCTCATAGAAATACATGTGTAAATATAGGTAACTGTGGACAAGAGTTCTTTTAAGTTGTGGGTGAAGTGTGCCTCTCCTTTAATCTTATTTTTCTTCATTATAGCCTGTTTTTCTCCTTTCGATTCTTGCATTTCTTGTACAAAAAACAAGTCTTTGGACTATGGTTGTTTTATAAAAACCACTGAAAATGTCCACTCCTATGACATAGGACTGTGGTGCCCCCCCCCCACTAACAACTAATTCAGTAGATGGCCGCTACAATACGCTCACCACATGCTTAGTATCTCAAATTTTCATTTTTTAGACTATGGTTCTTTTTAAAAACGCATTAATTCTTGAATAATTTCAAGTTAAAAATTGTTCCGGGGCCGGGTATCGATCCCGGGACCTCTGGTTGAATGTACCAGCGCTCTGCCAACTGAGCTACCCGAGAACTCTACCCGACATCGTCTCAACTCTTCTCTTTATATCCACACAACTCGCGTGGGCTGACGAAACTCCAGAGACCCACATCGAGTGCACACAATCTCTGTGTGACTTGGAATTGTGGTTTTCTGTTAACGTACACAGTGACGTATATATTATGCAAATCTAGTCTTTCAGGTAAAGCTTCCTGTAAAGCAGATTTGAATAATTTCAAGTTAAAAATTGTTCTGGGGCCGGGTATCGATCCCGGGACCTCTGGTTGAACGTACCAGCGCTCTGCCAACTGAGCTACCCGAGAACTCCACCCGACACCTTTACCTGAAAGACTAGATTTGCATAATATATACGTCACTGTGTACGTTAACAGAAAACCACAATTCCAAGTCATACAGAGATTGTGTGCACTCGATGTGGGTCTCTGGCGTTTCGTCAGCCCACGCGAGTTGTGTAGATATAAAGGGAAAAGTTGAGACGGTGTCTGGTGGAGTTCTCGGGTAGCTCAGTTGGCAGAGCGCTGGTACGTTCAACCAGAGGTCCCGGGATCGATACCCGGCCCCGGAACAATTTTTAACTTGAAATTATTCAAATCTGCTTTACAGGAAGCTTTACCTGAAAGACTAGATTTGCATTAATTCTTGTAATGTGTGTTTGTCAAAACGCTGTTTTTCGACTAAGGCAATTACAGAACATCACAGTGACAATGGATGTACACTCATGCCCTATGTGAGCTTAGCTTAGTTGTACCGCACATCGCAGATGTCAATGTAGACCTACTGTAAGTGTAGACAGTTTTCGTCTAGCTTATTGGCTCTAGAACCTATCAGCCTTGTCACTACTCCTGCTTGCTCTACTCGGATGTTCCTGGTAACTGCTGTTTGCCATGTAGTATCGTATTACGTGAGTTGGAAACATTATCCTAAGCCATCCCACACACCATTACTGCTGATTACGTTTATTAATTTTTCGATTATAGGAATAAATGGCATTAAAGTAACTTGAGTGTGAACAGTAAACATATGTATTAATTTAGGCTACCACGAGGAGAAACTGGCTTTACTGAAGGCTGAAATATTAGACAGACCACACACTTGTATTTCCCTATTTTGACTATGCTCACATTTTACTGACTGACCTTTCCAGCGACAACAAAACGAAACTTTAACGTGCTCATAATTTGTGTGTACGTTTTGTAAGCAATGTTCGTAAATATGATCATATTACCCCATCCCTGGAAGCAATAGGTTGGCTTAAACTAGATAAGAAAAGAAATTTACATTCACTTCTCTTTCTCTTCGAAATCTTGAACTCTTATATTCCTTCGTACCTGTCGTCTCGCTTCACTTACCTTTCTTCCCACCATAATCTGAACACACTCTCGTCATGAAACAATACTAACAATACCATCCCATCGCACCTCCTCATACTCATCCTCTTTCACAATAGCCCTGCCAAGACTCTGGAATTCGCTACCTGCTAGCATCAGGGACTCTCGAAATAAAATTGAATTCAAACTAAAACTTACTAGGCTCTTGGTCAGTAATTGATTTCTTGTAAATAGTTTCCTTAATCTATCACAAAATATTTCAATATCCAGTAATTTCATCACTATATAATTTTGTTATTCTAGGTTTAATTTGTAATTCAGTAAATATAAAATATTCTTTGTTTTTCTATGATAAATTATCTAACTTTAATTAGTCAGGTAATCTTTTCGTATTTTGATTTCATTGTAATTGTAATTGTAAATTTAATACTAATTGTAATGTTATTTGTAATTGTAATTGTAAATTTATTCTTCATATGACGGCCTTATCTTTACCAGGTTAAATAAATAAATACTATTAATACTACTACATTCTCCTTCGAGTTTCTTCCACAGAATAGTGACCCATGAAACGAGATGATATCTATAAGCTATAATCTAGCGCAAAATACCTATAAATTCAACATGGCAGCCCACTATAGGCTATCTTACAGGGGATACAGTGAGCGATATCCGATTATATATTTTCTAACGAACGAATGCAGATGGTATAATTAAGTAAGTCTATTGTCTTAATTATAGCTTAAACAATATCGTCATCATACAATCCATACTGCTTACTAGGGCAAGTTCTGATTCCGAAATACAGTGTTGACATAATGCAACTAAAAATCACATGAAATACATAATTTATATCTAATATAGTCATTCATATTCCTTAAGAAACTCAGTTACGTTTAAGTTGTTTATCTCTTTCGTCATTTAGGTACAAATTTAGTTTTTGAAAAATTGAGAAATATTCATGGTAACTGATCTGGTTTCCTTCAAATATTTCTTACTCTCCTAATATTTACTTGCCTGGGAATTTCTTTATGCAGAGGGGAAGTAATATAACAGTGCAAATTTTAACAGCTCATTCATTCATTCGTTCATTCATTCATTCATTCATAATGAAGGGCAGGTCTTTCACTGAAAACCCAGCATTCTCCAATCTTTCCTGTTTTCTGCTTTCCTCTTAGTCTCCGCATATGTCGCCCTGGGTAGCACAGGCGGTATAGCCGTGGCCTTAATGGCGAAGTGTATCAACATCGGTTAAAAACGCAGTAATCGTAGATTATGAAACGACGGTTAAACAGTAACAGTGGTTAGAATGTAATTTGTGTGCACCATTCATAATCACAGATTACTTAAACATGGCTAGCTGACACCTCATTTAACCAGAGTAAAGTCTATGCTGGTGTACTGTTTCTACAAAATGACTAAAGGAAAGCATCCATACCGCTGCAAAGATAATAGTCAACGTCTAAAAATGACTGCGCTCACTCCGTTCTACATCGAAATGAACGTGTCCTACATTTTCGCTTTGCATTTGTTTGCCTTTGGGCGCTGTTATATTTGTGAGTTGCATTTCTTTGCTGTTAGGTAAAAATCGTACAAAATAGAAAATTGAATGCAAAAATGATTATATCCCAATGTGTGGTTGAAGTGTCGCTAGACTTAATTACTAGAATTTAAATATATCATATAAAAAGATGGAATATCTATAAAGGAAAAGGATGCAGAAGATTAATAGGACTGTGTATACGATCAAGGACCTCATTTACACGAGGGAACTGTTCATTATCCTAAGATCCATAAATAACCTCTCTTTGTTCAGCCAGTGACATAGAGAAAGAGATATTCGAGTATTCCCTCTTAAAATACAGAAAATAACTGTTACATAGAATCGTCATATAAGCAGCCGAACCATAGGAGAAATATGACTTTTTGTGTTATTTCAAGTGATCCATTTGTAGATTTTGATAAACAAAATCCCTCCTGAAATTTTCTGTCACCTAATTCCTCGTAAGAATTCTCTCTTTCCACTAAAGAAACTTCACGCTCACGCTTTATCCAAGTAATTCAAGTACTGTATAATAATAATCGTCTTCGAAATAAACATCTGTGGCTCTGGCCGCCATTTTGCTTTACTTGCTCTACTAATCACTGGTTATCTCTTTTAACCGCTTGAATATGGCCGGTTAGAGATTACTGTGGTTAACCTCCTATTTAAGTCGTAACCGAGGTCGATCCACTGTAAAAATGCTTAACCAGAGGTTAGGTGACAATTTTAACCGGTGGTTACACTAACCGACGTTGATGCACGTGGGCATAAGTGTGCTTAAATGCGACAGGCTCATGTCACTGGATTTAGTGGCATGTAAAAGAACTTCTGCGGGGCAAAATTCCGGCACACCGGCGACGCTGATATAACCTCGGCAGTTGCGAGCGTCGTTAAATAAATCATAATTTAAATTTCAAATTTAAATCTTTCCAATCCACACCTATTTTCTTCAGGATGGCCATCACTTTTTTCCAATCCACTCTGTCAAACGCTTTTTCTAGATCCACAAATAGGCCTACTATATACAACAGCTCATTCCTTGGATAGTACATACACACATTCATACATATATACATACATAAGTGTTCTGCTCACGGACAGATCTTTTACTGCAAACCCAGTATTCTCCAATCTTTCCTATTTTCTGCCTTTTTGTTAGTCTCCGCATATGATCCACATATCTTAATGTCGTCTATCATCTGATATCTTCTTCTGCCCCGAACTCTTTTCCCGTTCACCATTTCTTCGAGTGCATCCTTCAGTTCTCGGATAGTATATACAATAAAAAATTGTAATATCGTATTAATATGAAATGAATATTTTTCTCAGGGAAAAAAAAACAATTTTCCCCTAAATGTTAACACTGTTTTCCTCGATATGTACTATCCGTATAATTCTGATTTTTACTTTTATCATTAGAGAAACTAATAAGCAATAAGCAATCTTTGCAGTTATTAAATAGCCTAAAGTGAACTGTTTTCTTGGAAATTAAATGCAAAGATTAAAATGTATCGTTACTTCCTGCCATTAGAAGTCTCACAACACCTTTGCTAAGGGACGGAATGCTGCTATTCAGACTAGAGTTCCTGTGCGTATTGTATGTGAGCCGACTATGCGCTGTTGCCAAACCACACACGTTTTTGAATGTGTAATTAAGAATGCACTTAATTACAAAATGCATAATAGTTTTTTTTTTATTTTGATGTATTCAATCTGCACAGTTACAGCACTTCTACCCTGTATACGATTGAACATAATACTACGAAATGAACATGCGACAGAAATACCTAGACATAGTGTTAACAGAACATGGGCCTTCACTACTTTAGACTGGTAATTTGTGCTGTTTCAGTGTAATGCCTAGATTACGAGTGATCTGTAAAATTGTATAATGTAGATAACAGCAAACTGGGAAGTTCTGTTTTCTGAGAAACTTTAAAAAATTCGAAGTCTCTAAGTCAGTGGTAATAGAAATTATAGGAGAGCTAAAAATGAGAAATAGCAATTTGCCGAGAGTCACAATGCCTTTACCAGTATTGAAGATTTACAAAATACGCGGATTTTTAATTATCGTATTTAGGGCTATTATTATTATTATTATTATTATTATTATTATTATTATTATTATTATTATTATTATTTAAATATTAAATAACTAACACATGTTTGGTGTTCTTGAAGTTTAAGGGCGGACTCTGCTACACTTCAGCAAAATCATATCAATACGAGCAGGTTGATTTACTGTTCTATTTTATCTGTTATCTGTTTTGAATTAAATTTGGAAATTCAGCACATACACATAGAAGGCACTCCTTAAATGCTGCACATTTGTAAATGGTTTTATTTCTGCTACGTAGTACGATGCTTTTGTAGGCAATTCATTTTTATGCACAGTAGCATACATTATTTTCTGTTCAGATATTATGAATATTTTTAACATTTTAAGTTTCTCTGTCCTTGATTGGGGATGTTTTGGATAATTGTTATCAAAATTTGTATGCACGCTATAGTAATATCTATTAAGATAAAACATTTATAACCCATTATTATTAGGCCTATATCAAGACATAATAAACACATGAGACATGATAGTAGCTTTTTTAAAGAAAACAAATAGTTGTTGAACTCCTTCACTAGCAGTAATGACGCAGGGCAACCAAAGTTTTCTACAGTTGTAGCTACATTATTACTGAAATTAAAAAAAAAATCCTCAGAAGAAGAACAGTAATAGTAATATTTAGGCTTCGTATTCCAGCTACCTAAAGACTGAAGTTAAAGACACATTGGGTATATAGTACGCCGAATATAGGTAATGCAACAGATAAGGATATATAAAGAAACAGGTCGTCGCTGCGTGTTCGTGGAGTACAGTCAACTCCCGACATTCTGAAGCTATAGGCCTACTAGTAAACACGTGCTTGAGCAGTGATGTTCATTTTTGTCGTGATCTTTGCAGTGAATAATAATGTGCATCCGTAAATTACGGAACTTGATATGATTTTATATTGTAAGAAATTCTTTCAATGGCACATGACGTTATTGGTGCATGATATAGTACGAGATATTCCTATTGCCTGATATTTTTTCGTGTTTCATTAGGATATTGCATGTCGCTTATCACTGAAAACCCACTAATTTTCTATGTACATCTCTAGAAATTCCCTAAAATGTAGATTATTTAATTTATTAATTGGGATGTTGGCACTGAACATCATGGTAGGCTAAACAAATTCATGCTAAACGTCGAGTTATCTTCATAATTTTCAGATTGTGATAGTATTGGTTCTTTTGAATACGTTCAACACACTTTCTTTGCCTTTTGGTATCGCAGTGTCTTCCAGTGCACTATTTTTGTCACTTTTACGTTCATTTTACACAATTTATATGTAATGTTGTCTATATTGACAGTGAAAATATTAGTTCAAGTATCTTCAACTATGCCCTGCAATATTACACGCTTGAGCGTCTTACCTAAGGCATTTTACCTCTGCAATGAACCTTCAATCAGCCACAAAGATGTAGTTATTTAAATAATACGACTAGTAAGAGCAGTGATGGATAAGACTACTCACTATGACTGCGTCCCGATTTTGACTTTCTAGAGGAAGAGGGCAGGGGATGCGTAACTATTTTCTATACGAACGTACCTATACCTGAGCTGTGATATCACATGTATTTCGAATCAGGCAACTTCTTTCCAATTTATAGGTAGCTGAAATACGGAGCCTAGTGATATTAGTTTTGATTCAGTTGAGACATACTAACACATTATGCGCAGGACCAAAAGTTACGTCTATTTTGTTACTGCAAAGTCAGCAATGACGTTGAAAGTGAAACCGCTACATTTTCTTTCTCTTTTGTTTACCTAAATAGCTCGAAGTTTTGAAAATCTATACCCTCTCAGACGCCGCAATTTATCATGATTTGTCTGTCTGCCTCGGAGTCAAGGTAGGATTGGCTTATTCAATCACAATCCATGACAGGTCATTTTTATGTCGGAATTTCAGTTCCAGACGTCAGATCTATGTTACAATCTGCCGCCTCATATTTGGGTCACCGTTGTAAAAGAAAGGACGCGAGCGACTATGGTGAGGGTTCTCTTTGTTGCTGTGTGCACTGCATCTACTTTATGAATGATTCATTAGGGGACTCGGGTTGTGGGGGTGGATTGTAGAATAAAAATTCAATACTTCCTGTCTCTGCTACAAAGGACATATTACCTTTCTTGCCGTTCGCTTATTTTGTTTTTAATATTTTATTGTCACTTATAATCCGTTATGAGTATGGAGACACACAACTGCGCCAATTTAGTTCTCGTGTTCTATTTTGAACCCTAATATAGACGCGTGATTAAGATGACACAATATGTCAGTACAGGTTTTTACGCATTGTTCTACGAATTCAGTTCAAATTGTGTCTGTACCTACATAATTTATTCCCTTTAAGAATCATTCATACCGCAAAAGTGGGATAATTTTTTTGAAGTCAAGATTTCATTTCGTTTTTCGCATCACAGACAAATTTTTTTTCTTTTCATAATTCGAAAGTAAAATATCTTAATTCATTTGTAAAGTCCAGTGTTTGGTCGCCGGCGCAGTGGAAATTTGTTAGCTGCGTGCGGAGTATAACTCCAACATCACGCTGCAGAGTTAGTACATACAGTTTCTGATTAATAGGCCTATATTAGAGATGAACAAAACTAACTGTCGCTCTCGCTCGCTGTGTTCGCTGCATTTGTCTTTCGAGTTTCGGCTCGTCATTCTCGAAATAGCATTTGATCGGTGTGGAAATATTTCGTAACTTTGGATAACATGCATCATTGAAATAAATAACATAAATGTTTAAATGAGACAAAAAGACAAAACGGAACAGTATCTTAGTTATCAAAATGTTCTGGTTCCATTATATGATATTACCTATGGTTATATAAATAAATAAAAAATTCTCAAATAAATCTGCATTTCTAAGAAACATGAACATGACATTAATATATTTTTACTTGAGATTGCACACTTGATCTTAAACATATGAAAAGAAAATGTCTAGTCTTTTAGTAAGGGCCTAGTAATTGAATAAAGATTGGGGAACGGATTATTATACACTGAAAGGTAGAGATGTTTCAAACAATAGACTACTTGATTGTTTATAAATTATAACAGTTGCCAAAGTAGATAAAAGTTCAGTCAGGTATAAACAACTGTTGACTTCGGGAGATGATCAATATCGAGTCTCGGAAGACTCACAACCAGTCTTTACGTCAAGGACGCGACGTAATACAACATTGTCGTGCGGGTTTTCGGCTTTGCTGGCGCAGTTAGTCTCGTTTTCTCGATCGTTGTTCATCTCTAGCCTATATGCCTAGTGTAGTATGAGAATATTTATTCATAGCCTAGTTGCTTTCTCAGAGCGTTTCTTTCATGATATCCAATTCTTGGACAAGTACTTCAAACATCTTCTACAACTATTAAACTTCTCGAATCGTCACAGAAAACACTAACTTTCTCCCATTAATGAAAATTTTTCAGCAAAAAATAAATGAAGTACAAGTTACAGTGTTTGCTTCTGAAATGTTATGATGAAGTTGTTCAGTCTTCTGAAGAAAAATCCCGGATATTCTGTAATTTGTGGCATAAGAAATATTTTGATGGGCTACGACAATCAGAAGAGTTGTGACAATGTAAACATTTCTGATATTCCGAATTCTCATTTTCCAACAATTACTTCTAAAATTGTATACGTAATTATTCATTATAATGCCTTTCAACTGACAACTTTAACTTTATTATAAAGGTTCGAAAACGTTATTACTTTTTTCCTCTTCAAAACTGTACAGTAAGTCAGTTACTTAGCGTTAGATGCTTAGTTATTTACTTCTGAACTAAATACGTGTAGACTATATTAAACAATATTTTTATACTTTTTGCATTTGTGTCTATTTTCTTCTGTACTTGTATTTTTTTTTTATTTTTGCATTTGTATTACTACTTTGTACATGACAGAAGACCAGTGATAACTGTTATTTATATTATGAAGGCTTTAGCTAAAACATTTGAGGAGCTGGGTGCAATAATAAGATTATGGCGATTAAGGCAATGATTCATGGTACGTTCGACCTGGTTGGCGAGTTGATATAGCGCTAGCCTTCTATGCCCAAGGTTGCGGGTTCGATCCCGGGCCAGGTCGATGGCGACAGGCTCATGTCAGTAGATTTACTGGCATGTAAAAGAACTCCTGCGGGATTAAATTCCGGCACATCCGGCGACGCTGATATAACCTCTGCAGTTGCGAGCGTCGTTAAATAAAACATAACATTTAACATTTCATGGTACGTAAATTTCTAATGCGATATTGACTAACTGAGAAAAATCATGAAAACCCCAGTCACATTGGCCGGCCACAGAATTTGAACCCGGGACCTCTCGAGTCCGAGTCTAATGCGTTACCACTGAGTCACGCCGCTCGGTTTCATATTATTGTTGTAATAATAATGCATATTTATAAACAAGTGATTTGATGAAGAAGGTAGCTTTGACAATAAAGAATTTAGTTTGGATCCCGCCTCGAGTAATGCAGCTGGATTGTCGGACGATTAATTTTTGTCTTTCTCTGTCAACGACTTCGCCGATGATGTTTGTGGTGGTGGTAGTGATAATGATGGTGATTATAATAACGATAATGATGAATATGGAAATAGTAGTGGTGATAATAGCCATTTGTGACGATGATATTTGTGATTAACTAGGCTACTGTAAGCCAGTTGTATTCAATTAGAATTAGAGTCTAGCTGGGCGGAAGGGAAGGCCTACTGGCCTTAGCTGTGCTAGATTAAATGTATTATTATTATTATTATTATTATTATTATTATTATTATTATTAACCCTGGTATTTAGGCATTTATAATACTTAGAATACATATAGACATCGCATGAAAAATGCACTGTAAGTGTAAAGTAAGGTATAATAATAGGCAGGAATAAAGACAATTAAAATCATGAAAAGGCTCTGTGAATTTAGAAAAATATATAATAGGCTATATTTTATATGGTAATTTGCATCACACTTTGTCGTTGATTGCACATTATCACAAGCTAGACCAACATATTTACGTTTTCTGATGTTGAACTCTACCTTATATCGGAGAGAACAGTTTTCATCACAGAAAAATATCGAACTACATACAAAAGATGGTGTAATTGGAGCATGTTTTAAACAAGTTAGTGCAGACTGTTTACAAATGTAGTATCACTTTTATTGGCAGATTTATTTTATTTCATGTAAGCCAGTAATTAGAGACAATAGAAATTTGAACTTTTCGCTCATGACATTTGGATTGATGAGAAGAGAAAACAAGGCTTAAATTAAAATGAAGTTATTACCATAATTCAATGGAAACATATAGCAAGTAATATAAAGTATACACATTAAAACTAAATGATATATCAACCTTCATTAGCCTATGGTATTCACTTAACTTTAACCCTTGCTTTCTCCATTTTTAATAAATGGCGCTTGGCCCACTATGGCTCTGAACCCTTCAATTGTAGTAAATTAGTTGTTTATAAAAAATAATTTAAAACAGTAGGAAATAAATATAATATGTACCTATTTTTTTAAAGAAAAATGCAGAAATAGGTATTTATTCTAAAAATAAGCAGAGAAACTTGTATAATAAAAATAGGCAAAATAAAAATAGACCCTATTACTTCTAATTACGTATAAACTCGTTTAAATACATGTAACTTTGACATATGCCACCCAATAATAAAAAACTTTTCTCCAAATACCCAGGCTCTAGTGATTATGAGGGGGACCAAACGACATCCATGACGAAATAGAATTATTAGGACGATACCGATAATATCGATATTTACGGCGACATCGATGTTATTTTAGTAGGTTATTTTACGGCGCTTTTTATTTAGCGTCTGAATGAGATGAAGGTGAAATGAGTCCGGGGTCCAGCACCTAAAGTTACCCAGCATTTGCTCATATTTGGACTGAGGGAAAACCCCGGATAAAACCTCAACCAGGTAACTTGCCCCAACCGGGAATCGAACCCGGACCACCTGGTTTCGCGGTCATACGCGCTAACCGTTACTCCACAGGTGTGGACACATCGATGATGATCATGATGATGACGATGACCGTGATGATTATGATTATGATGAGACATCGAAAATAATGACTACGATGATTAAGATAACCTCGACTACAAGCAATGTAATCTTTATAGATACAAATCCTAGTATTTCTGCTTGTTCGCTTTACAGAAGTGGAACCACAGTCTGTCAAATATTGCTTTGCGAGTACAAGTATAGGCCTACCTGCAGGCTAATGTATGCGTGGGCGGTATAGAAACGCGTTATATAATACGCTATAACAAAACGTCAGGGGTTGTGTTGAATTTCGTTGCAGTATCACATTCATTGGAGACTTTACTCTCCTTCAGAATGGAGCAGGTTGGGGGGGAAGAACAATGAATGTTGAAATTGGGCGGGTTCGCACTTAAAAAGATTTTCAGTGCGGCTAATTTGTGAGTCACATAATATATATTCTTTTATGTTTAATTTTTCGTTATAATAAGAATGGAACTGGGGACGAAGGGGAGGAATTCATTGTTGACCGCAAGTCATGGAGCCTGTAATCTGCCGGGCCGCCATGTGCCACCCTCTAGCACTACCTGCTTTAACAGACACACCCCTAGGCTATTAACTCCACCCCTGACCCGTCGACAGGTCACAAGCGTATTGACATGCAGGTCGAGGGGAGGGCACAGAAAAGCACAACTAGATACAAGTGGTCCCACTTCGTGCCATTTTAGGCTCGCTACATTTCTTCCTTATGGCGCTTAGGACGGCTTTGTAGAAATTTCTACGAGAACAACAGAAAATTATTGTGCACACTATATTCGGCTAGGTTCTCCCGCGATATTTTCGTTTTCCTGGTGGGGTTCATTTCACCAATTATGTATCATCATCATCGTCTTATATCATCCTCTATCATCATCTTGTTAATTATAAAAGGTAAAAAGGTAAAGGTATCCCCGTAACATGCCATGAAGGCACTTGGGGGGGGGCATGGAGGTAGAACCCCATGCTTTCCATGACCTCGGCACTAGAATGAGGTGGTGTGGTCGGCACCACGCTCTGACCGCCTTTTACCCCCGGGAAAGACCCGGTACCCAATTTTATAGGAGGCTGAGTGAACCTCGGGACCGTTCTGAAAGTTTGGCAACGAGAAAAAGTCCTGTCACCACCTGGGATCGAACCCCAGACCATTTTAAACAGTAAAATGCAGAAAAATGCAGAAAAATACAGAAGAGAAAACAATGAGGCAGGCTTGTGTAAAATAATAGCATTTTATGATAAAAGGAAGAACTGAACTTTTTCGAAAATTAAAAATCAATGTCCTTGTCCAAATTCTTAAAATTTCAATCCAACTATCTTTAATTTTACATATTCCAAACGGGAAATATGACGTTCACACAGTGATAAAATGCTTTTAAAAATACTATACACGAGAAAAAGAAAATTTAATGTAATTAAAACAAATGCAGGTGGACTGTAGAGCTGATTAGCGACGTCTGGAGAGCTGGTAATCCTTAAGGGGAGAAGATGGTGAAATTTGGCAAAAAAGTTGAAATTTAAAAAAAAAAAAGAAAGAAAAAAGAAAGAAAAGAAAAAGAAAGGAAAAAATATACTGTATATTAACTAAAACTGTTCTCTGATATATGTAGCATAGAACACATATATTAGGCCCTATATGTCAGTGGTATTTAATCTTTTTTGCTAGCGTACCTCAATCTGCATTGCAATTTATATAAGAATTCACAAGACTATTATTGATACTACACTAAAAGTAAATTATTACTGCAAAAGAAACTATAGCCTAATATAATGCAATAATTATCAACAAATATAATAAAATTAATATATCAGCATTTTTACATACGCAATCAGTGAGATGTGTACCCCCTGAGAAAACACCGCTCATTCCTGGGGGTAAGCGAACCATAGATTGAATACCACTGCCGTATATTATTTCATTGGCCATCTTACACGATTGGAGGTCATTAGTAGTCATTTTGAAATGACTTACCACGCTGGGATTTTAAATGCATGCTGTTGTTGACTTCCCACAAGTTTGATTTTCTGACACGGTACTTAAAAAAATGGATTTAACTCAGGAACCATTAACGGGAAGTTCATGAAATTTTGAAGACATCTTTAAGAGAATGTAAATCAACTTTTTATCCGATTAGAATGTTTATATTTTTGCAATATAAGTTTGTATTACTGTACCCAGGTGAAATATTAAAAATCTAATATAGAAAATTTGTATATTGGGTTTTTGTGAGTGAAATGTTGAAAGAATTTTGTGAATATCTTAAAGACCGACTGAGTTATATCAATTTTAATAAATACCTATGCGAGAGGGTTTACTTTTGTTAAATTTGCACCCCCCCCCCTTCAATTTTAAAAAAACTTTTGGCAGTTTCGCACACTTTAAAAGTGAGGTACCAGAAAAATTGAAAGTATTAAACAAATGAAAAAAAAAAAAAAACAGAAATTTCACCTCCTCTTCCCTTAAGAAAAGCTGTTCCTGCATAGTACTACCAGAATTTTTTACTATTTTTTTTTGTTTTTTTTTTTTTTTTTTTTTTGTTAACTCTAACATCTATTATTGCTTTCTGGTTGTGCTACGTGATGATGTTATATGTCAACGATGTGATGTTGAAACGTGTGTTCAGGTTTATATATTGTATTTTATTTTTTGAATATTGGTTAATTAATAACCCGGCACAGTTGCAATCACACTCACATTGATACAAATTTCTAAACTCTATAGACACCCATGGAACACCTCTTCCCCGAGAGCCGAGCCTGGGGATCGAATCCGGTACCTCCAGATAAGGTAACCAGCATGTTGACCATGAGACCACGGAGGCATCAATTTTGAATTTTTTGTGGCGGGGAATTAAGTCGGATTTGAGAGCTCACTGTGGCTTAGTTTTGAGAAAATTTCACATAAGTTCCTAATATCTGTCTGTCTTTTGTCTATTGATCTGTTCGTCCGTTCATCCGTCTGTGTATATATGTCTGTCTTCTGTCTATGTCTGTCTCTCTCTGTCTATATACGAGGCGCATCCAGAAAGTAAGTTAACCGATTTTTTCCCCTTGAAAGTAAACTTAATTAGCCGTGTCAATTACGCATGCGTAACTGATCTATGACGTATCAATCATATACGAGTATATATCAGACTGTTTTCTGTCTATATGCACAGTCTAGTAGGCTATATACAGGTCACGAAGCTTGAGTTGTTGAGAGTACTAGGAACAATAGACTGTGCCGTACTATTTCGCATTGTCTGTAATGAGGCGATAGTAGCGATCCTAGTGGTTAGCAACTATCTATGGATGCATATTTCCTACGTATTGAGTTTCGTGACTATATATACTAGACTGTGCTATATGTATGTTTATCTCTGTCTCTGTCTTGTCTGTCCGTCTCTGTTTTATCTGTCAATCTCTGCCTCTTTCTTTGTCTCTGTCTCTTTCTTGTCGTTCTCTGTCTATAGATACCTACTTACCTACCTACCTGACTATATATGCATATAGGCGCATTTCGTATTCCGAAGTCACGCACATAGATCTAATTACTCTCCTATTAATATGTAGAACAGCTGTCTTTACATTAAAATATTGTAAGCTTCATCTCTATTCTCTCTGCGTAAAAAAGAGACTGTTTTGCCTGTTTTCTTCCGTTTGAATTGATCTAAATGTGAAGCTAATTGCATGTATTCGTCGCTTGCCATGATTAAATATGTACTGTCTTTACCTCTGTGGCTTCCAAACCGCCACTGTTTAATGCCGATGTATGGAATTAAGTGTTCGTTTTTTAAAACGTCGCTATGACTTCGATAACAAAGCGCACATGTGAGTTTAATAAACAGAAAACAACTTCACCAATCTCATTATTGTCGTTTAAATCTAAAAATGTGAAAGCAACTGTGAAAACAACACGTTATTTTTGTTTATGGTTTTAAATGACTACCTTTCCTTTAACAAACTTGAAGTTGTGTCTCTTCTTACTTATTAGCGTGTGTATGATATTCAGCTATGTTGTATGATTTCATTGTACATGTTGACGTCCACGCCTGTGGAGTAACGGTTAGCGCGTCTGGCCGCAAAACCAGGTGGTCCGGGCAAGTTAGTTGGTTGAGGTTTTTCCGGGGTTTTCCATCAATCCACTTTGAGCAAATGGTGGGTAACTTTCGGTGCTGGACGCCGGACTCATTTCACCGGCATTATCACCTTCATCTCATTCAGACGCTAAATAACCTAAGATGTTGATACAGCGTCGTAAAATAACCTATTTAAATAAATACATGTTGACGAAAGTCTCTCAAAACGGCTTTTAATAATTTATTTTCGTATTCTATTCTATTATTAATTTTTACTTAACTATAAAATAACAAGAACTTCATTTAAAAAATGAGACATGAATGTAACTCAGCGTTAGCATTTCATAACCCTGTCAGAGTTGTTCACTCTTCCACTTGATGGACACACGATGTGACTCTCTTAACCATATGTCGTTACAACACCTGGCATGATACAACAATAGCCCTAAGCTTTGCATTGGTAACGAACAAAAAACCCTCATGCCACAGGTGGAATTCGAACCAGCCGTCCTTGTTACCAAATAGCACTAAAACTTCACGGACGATGCACAACAAATTTCATGTGTAAAATAATTCCTTTATATTTCCATTTCCTTCTTCAATTTCATCTTTTTTGGTTTATTTTTCACTTTCGTCGTATTAGCTAATAATAATAATAATAATAATAATAATAATAATAATAATAATAATAATAATAATAGTTGTCGCCATCATCATCGTCTTCCTAATTGTAATAATCCTAATTTTTAATGAATCTACATTTTGGTTTGTTGCCTATTCAGTCAATTTTAACTTTTCGAACATGAGAACAAGCTAGAGTAGTTTATCATATGAGGAGGCCCATTCCAAACCATATTAAGTCCACTGATATAACTTTTTCGGAAGAGAATAAAAACTGTTTATGAGTCAACTATGGGAGATAATTAAAATACTAAAATTATTAATTACTGGAAGAACTTAATTTATCAGAATCAGTTATATTTAAAATCACTTTTACCTCAGACTGTCCTGAAATTCAGAAAATATCATGGACATAATACGGTTTGACGTGAATATAAAAAATAAAAAGTAATTTCTTCCTCTATATTTGTAAAAATTGAACCAAAATAACTGTGTAAGTAATAGGTAACAATCCTTGATTTACTACTATGTAATTATCAATCACAAAGGTAATGTTCATACTGACGTTCTTGATCAGCTTTCTTTTTTGTTGAGAAACCCCCTTCTTTGACTCTGCGTACTGTACATATATCACATTTGGGAATCAGTACTGATGGCATCGACTTTCCCTATATTGGCATTGGTGGTTAGAACTGTGTTAAATCAGGATCCTTATCAATGTTTCTGCAGATTGAAACAAGAATACCCTGTTGAACATTACAAGATTAATATTGTAAAAAACAGTATTCTAATGAAAATAAGTACCGGTATCCTAATACCTATTAATTAAAAAATATACGAGTAATAAAAACATTATACCGAAGTTTATTTTGTTGGTGTCGTGGTGTTTTCTTCTTCACTCTTTTCCTATTTCCTCTGCTATCTCACCTATAGGCACTTCTCCATTTTCACGGATAGACTATCACATGCACAACTGGACTGCAGCGGCACCGAGCTGATACAAAGGTCGACAATAAGTTAATATTTGTAAATTGGCTCTAGTTTTTCTTAGTGCAGGAAACTTGTCACGCAAACTTACAATGAAAAATATTAATTGGTTTTGGACAGAATACTGTTTGACGCAGAGAAAGATGTGGACATTATACTGTTTGCCACGGACACCCAGTTTCATCCAATCTTTTGAATGGGATTTAATAAAGTTAGAGCCAAACAGACTTCACAGTATGATAGAGCATGTTCAGAACTATACGAAATCATATAAAACTCAATTTCCTCCGCGGATGGACTTAATACGGTTTGGAACGGACCTCATATCACACAGTATAAAACGTCAATAACTCAGGCAAGTGTTGGAACTTGACAACTGTAGTCTTCGTACGGTCTCAAGACCATTAATCTTGTCTTATTTTGGAATAATCATTACACTTTTATGCTAGAATTCTGAAATAATTATTTTAGTATACACTAACAAGAAAAAAACTGTGATCATTTTATGGGAATCGTGTTTCAATAGTCAGACGAGAAGATAGACAGACATTGGTAATATAAAATTATTCAGAATCTTGGCAGGTTGCACCCTGAAAGCTGTTAAATGACACAGTTTATATTATGAGATATCTTATTTGTTTATTTTCCCATTTTGGCTTTCTTTGAATGTCTCACTTCTCTCCTTGCTGTGGGTCTATAATAAAGCAGATGAATGGAAGTCTTTGTGACTTCTTTATTAAAACGTGCTTCTTTAAAGTTGTTTCTATATCTTCCGGTTATAGAAATAAAACTTTCCACTTTAGGATCATTCGAATACCCTGATTGTCTTCATAACCTTTTGATGTAGGATAGACAGCAATTGATTTGAAAGTCCCACTTCTGTTAATGCTTTTCTTCCTAGATATTTTCTTCTTGTTAACAACTGATTCTGATAACTGTATATTTCCGAGGGATTCCATTATTCTGTAAAACTTAATAGCTTCTCTAATCTTACTTTCCTTCGGAAGGCATTTTATCGATCCTAACATACGTAGGAGCCTTGCAATTTGTCCGTAACGTAAAATATTTATGCCATAATTATGTAGTATTGCAATGATATCTTTAAAACTAATTAGGCCTACACATTTTCACAAAATCGGTACTGTTACGCTTGTCAAAACTGGCCGAGACCTGAAGAAAAACAGAGTAACATTGGCAAACCAGTCAACTTTGTCATGAATGATTTTAGGACTTTGGAAAGTGTCCAGTTCATTAAGAAAATCATGGTGCTGGTGGGTGTGCTTAGGTTCAGTTAAATCGGAGGTATAGTCTACTCATTAAAACACAAGAGTTCTTCCTTTCTGGATCCCGTAAGTCTTCCTGAAGTTAACATATATCATGGTATTAATGTTTATGGTTAACAAAACATAGAGCCGGAGAGTGTTTTTATATTCAACCGGATCCTAATTCACATTGTGTATTCAAGCGAGACAATCTTAATGCCGGAAATAACTGGATGGTGTGTGTAATGTTAATGGATCTGAATGGCGGCGTAATAATATCCTGATGATGAGTCTTGGCAAGTGTTTCAAACTATATATTGAGTTGGTACATAGTGGTATGAACATTGTTTAAAATATTCGATGTGTTTAAAATAAAACCGTTGACGTGGAAACGTTCCTTATTCGTGTATAAACCAATTATAAACATAATTATACAGAATGAAAGTGTAATATTTCTGCAGGTTCAAATGGTCAATAGGGTACACTTAATGAATAAAAAAAAATCTATATTACGTTTTGTGATTAATGCACGGTTAATTAGAAAATTGATTTGGAAGTTTCAGCAGTCTGGCAACATCGCTGCTAACACACCCTTCTTTCTTCTCGTAATACAGATGTAAGAGGTCAACAAACTCAGGTCTATCTGCCTTAGTGAACTACCTCCCATCTTCCTTTCTGGCTACAATGTTGCAAGCTGGTCCCATCGGTCAGTGGCTTCAAATTATTGGTTTTGAAATTAAATTTACACGAAAATTGTCCACACTATTGAAATACGCCATAGGAATAAATTATTCTTCATTAGACTTTATATGGATACGAACAAAATCACGATCCTACTTGTAATAGTTACCGAATAAAAGGGTGTTAAGAGACTATGAACTTTCCACCATTGTGGTACTATTACACTATTTTGTTACATGCAACATGAACTATTCGCTCTGAAAATCTGCAAGACTATTTCACTTCCACTCTGTATATTGCATTACGTATTAGAGAAAGTCTCGAAATTCTCTGATAAAAGGCTGTATAGTTTCGTAAAGACGAGCAGTTATGGATGAATACATAATTCATACGGAAGAAAGTGACTTATTCCAAGAGTAAAGGCTGGTTCACAATAAACCGAGAGTGGAAACTATGAGAACGAGAACGGAAATATTGTTAAAATAAATGTAGGCCTATTTAAATATGAGCATTCACAATTAACTATTGTGAATGTTCATAATTAAATACATTTATTTTTTAATTATTTCCGTTCTCGTTTTCGTTGTCGTTTCCGTTCTCAGTTTATTGTGAACCAGCCTTAAGTAGTTTACTTCTGCGAAGTGGCTCTTGAGATCTCTTTTGAGAAAACGCGATGTTTTTTGAAAAAAAAAAAGTATACGAGTAAAGTAAAACAACTAATCCAATCTGATCCACTTTAAGATATGCAATTTAAATTAGTTTTTAAATCAGTGACGTGAGTTCCGAAAAGTAAATTCGTTCAAGTTATGATAGACGACGACAATAATAATCATAGTAATAACAGTCTAGTTTATACAGTCATGAAGCTTGAGTTGCTGAGGGTACTAGGAACAATAGGCTGTGCCGGTACTATTTCGCATTGTCTGTGACGAGGCGATAGTAGCGTTCCTAGTGGTTAGCAACTATCAGTGGATGCATATTACCTAAATATTGAGCTTCGTGACTGTATATACTAGACTGTGGTAATAAGTCATTCTTGCGCGAGAAAGACAAAATAGTGGTTTTAATAAACTTAAGTAAATACCTGTTATTATTATTTTCAAGATGAGGTTATTCTTCCTTTCCAATCTATTCTTTTACACTGAATGCAGTCGTTCTCGGATCTTTGAACGATAGCCATCGGAAAGAAGAAAGATAATGCTTTGTTCTAATTAAAGAGTAAAGCAATGGCGAATTGTATAGAAAAGGTGTAGGTTGTACTTTTTCAGTAAAAAAGGAAGTCCGAACGCTCCGACAATTGGCTCTATGTTCGTCTTCAGGTGATCAAACAAATGAGGTTAGGAGTTCCCACGTTTTGGGGTCGAGCAGATTTAGTTGTTTATAACGGCCCCAACGAGTAGAAATACCTTCCCATCCCAACTTTTAGTCACCTGAAGACAAAGATAGTCAATTCTCGAAACGCTCTGAAAATCTATTCATCACTAGCCAGGAAAAATATCCAGTCTACGTATACTTTTGAGATAATGCAAAGCGAATAATGGAACATGAAATCAAGATAATTTGGTTTGAGTTTTAATAATTTTGTGTTTGTGGCATGATTACTAAATGCATAGTGTTTCGATTTATGGCAAAGAAAGTACAATTTTAACTCACATTAATATACTTTTTTCTGGGGATTTGTTTAGTCCAGCGTTCGTCATTAAGAGCCGTATTCATAAACATTCTCAGCGCGGGCTTCCGGTGGATGATCAGCGAACTAAGGTTTTTCGTATTCATAAACCAGTCTTAGCGATATGAAATGATATGAATCCTGTACAAGTAACCAGTCGATAGCCGAGGCTAGTTTAGCACGCTCGTAGCGCGGGCTAGTGAAATGTCTATGAATAGCACCCTACGAAACGTAATGACGTCAGGGCAAGCATTAACTATGTGGGCAGCGAGCTATCAGTAGGCACTGTAGCGATGGGGATGCAATTGCAGTTATGAAAATAAGTAAATTTCATCACATATGTAATTCATCTGACTACAGTCTACAAAGTTTCTCCAGTTCATGCAGTGCCCAGATCATAGTGTAGGCCTATAATACTGGGTAATTTGTACGCAAGAAAGGGGCAAAAAATCCAGTAAAATAGCTTTACAGGAGATGAGCAAATATTGTAGTAATGGTTAATCAATTGATTTGAGTCTGTTTCATTTTAAATACTAAGTTAATATCATTTAATGAAAGATTGAGTACATTCACTGTAACAGAGTTCAATAGTATCAGTTCAGTTGTCATGTTTTGTATCTTTTTCTATTACGCGTTTTGCAAATGAAGCACACGTGGGTAAATAAATAAACTAAAAGTTAAGTTATATTATATTGTATAACATAACAAAATGAAAGGAAAAAGTAAAAATCTAAAATGCAGTATTCTGATTTATTCAGCTTTCATTTCATCCGTAGCCGATCAATCGATTGGTTCCTTACACATAAATACCATTATTAGGCATTCACGTTACTTTAAGTTTATTTAGATCTATATGAGAAAGAATTATCATAAAAACAAGCAATGCAAACCTCTGACAGACCTTTTCGTCAGAGCTCTGCCAGCACTGAAGCGAAAGAGTGCATTGGGCGGCAGGGCAAACTGAGGTGACGTAATATCGCATCGAGTTGATGACTGGTTTAGTACAATCATTAACTCAGATAAATTTATGTTCTTGTGTAATCTCTGTGACATCGGACTGGAGTAGAGAACGAAATGTCGAAATGGAATAATCGCATGTACGCTCTTTTTATGAAAGTTGTTTCAGTATAAACATTTATTCATGTAGTAATAATTTATTTTCTACAAAATTTTTTTATCCAGTGATGGATGCTTGACTTTTCGTCATTCACCCACCCAGTCATTCCCACCGTGAAAAATTCGCCAAAGTTGTAGTTATCTTTGCCGCCGTAATCGTTCCCTTGGTACTCCATGAGAGATGATCCATATAGCACCGCATAATGATGAGCTCCATCTTTGTTCATCACAAGTTCCTTTTGGACCTGCCGGTATAATCTTTTCGCTGTAAGAAAAATCCTAATGTAAACAATAGCACGTGACTGAAGTGAGGCTTCATTGGCCACTGTTTGGCGCCATAGATTCTCAATACGTGTTCCCGCCTACTGTTGTACATTCTGTTTCATGTTAAACAATTCCCGTTATTCGTCAAGTAGGCCTAACCTCACTACTATGCATTCGTTTGCTTAGGAAACATTTACTTTATAATTACTGGAATTAAATTATTTTTAAGTCTTATGTCTTCACAATGGACAGTTGAGGATACAGAAGCCATACTTCAGTATCACGTGCTTACGTGAACAACTACGAGCTCAAGTGACGCCAGCTTGTTACAAGAACAGACTACCTCGGTATTACTGTTGGTATTCATCCGCGTTCATAGTACATAACAAAATATAAAAGTAGCTTTTCTTTTACATAGCGTTTTACACATGAGTGAAGTTAAATGTTTCATCGTATTTAACAACTAGAATTCAATTTTTTATTTTCAAATAATACAAGATTGTGGTTTCCAAATGCGAACTATATTTTCCTGCGTCATGTGAGTGTTTCGACTGGGAGCCAATCACGGGTATGACAGCAATGTGCTGATGTTTACATTAGGATGTTTCTTACAGCGAAAACAGTATAGGTTATCATCGTGGGAAGCCGACGCTCTAGCCTTTTGGCTATCGGTGCGCCTATTTACCTGATGTGCATGTATAACACGTATTTTGGAAAAAGCTTAGAATCCGCTTGAGATGATGAGTACGAGTTGGAATCTATATTGAGAAATGTTTTTTTTCTCGTGGGTCATATTTAGCTGTAATATGAAAATGGTCGTGTTGACTCCATACCATGGAAAACTCACTATACGTCCATGTAGGGTTAACATTTCTCTTCCTAAATAAATAAGTAAATAAACAAATAAAAAGAGGAGCAATATAAATTTCGTTAAAATGTTGAAGAGTCGTAACAGAAGACCTTTCCACATTTTTATATAGGCTAGTTACGCGAACCGACTACTTCTTCAAATAAAGATATTTGCACGACCTAACGACTGCACAGTACTTCAAAACTGCTTCCAACAGCTTCTTTAAAATCTAATTTAATCTGTCCAGCAAAAATTCTGTGTACGGAAGCATTTCGGTTGCTGTCCGGCAACTGACCTACGCGACTTAGACATTGTGTACACAACATATTCGGAGCTTGGAATCGTGAAAAAAACTTTAAGCTTTTTAGTAAGTTCGGTTTGGTTGGAATGTCTAGGTCTTACATCGCCTCTGAGAGCTTCTTTCAGTACGAAGACCTACGGGAAGGCGCTCCGTACAGATTAACTTCAAAAGAAGTATGGACCGTTTTGTAAATGCACAGACCTGCAGAAAAGAGAGGAAAGAAAGAACGTTTTCCGTACCTTCATGTTCTAAATGAACATAGTGTCAGATTCCGAAAGTCTGACAGACGTCCCTGGCAGAGGGTTGAGGTGGGACACAGCACGAAGACTTCGAGAACTGAACGTAGTATTAACCACATGCCGCATGTCAGTAGGACTTTGAGCACTCAGTCGCCTGAGGAAGAGAGTAATGACGTGGTTAAACCGACATCCTTACGGTCATTTGAAAATAACAGAGTGGAGTGTATTGTTGTCGTCATATTCCTTTTCAGCTACATGAAATAATATGGGAGTTCTCACATGATGTCACATTAAAGTGGTTAGAGTAATTTATCACAATCTGTAAATCGACAGCTCTGTGGTGATTAATCTGTTCATTATAAACTACTTGTGAGAATCTGGCGCATCATAATCGCTGATCAACAATTGACATGTTCATAACTGTGAACAACAAAATTAATTACGGTAATGATTTATATGATATTGAATAATGTTAAACTTACGGGTACACAGGCATACGAAAAATCAAATTCTATTTGTTAATGTTTTTAAGTTATGTTTCATCATGAATTAGATCGCAAGGAGTTCATATTTACTACAGTAGTCTTTTGTGAAAAATAACTTTGACCCTTAAGAAGTCTCTTCCTAACATTAGTACTCGCGTGGGATGTACTACAGCTCAATTAATAATCATTGTATTGGATTTAACATGAGTATTTTATGTGATATTTGTCTAGATATTGTTAAAATGATAATGTAATACAAATACCCCCATCAAAACCATGGTACCAATCTTTATTAAACACTTGGAATATTAACAATGCATATACTGTATTATTGACTATGGACCTATACAAATATGTTTCCACTTTTAAAAAATACAGGGTGATTCAAAAGTCCCGTATTATTTTGTTATAAACGTGTACCAAAATTAATATGTTACTGGTGATACTATGAGAAAACATATCAGTAAAGTTAAACTTCCTACTTTCCATTTCAAGGCAAACTCCTCAACGCTATATAATTTTGACAGAGTGGAAAACACAGCAATGAAAGTTACAGTATTATAAAAGAAATTGTAAATAATTTCAGTTACCGTATTTGTTAAAATTTGAATATTGAAATACAATATATACAACCATGAACACCTCCAAGACATTTGTTTATAATAAAGTGAAATTATTTAAAAAATCGCTAAAAATTATAAAGATAAATAAATTTAAAAAAGTCTAAGAAAATAAATTTTAGTTTTTTGCTGAAATTGAAATACATGAACACCATCTATACTACAATGAGTATCTCGAAAAAAAAAAAAAAGGCCCTACTAATAATTATTTCTAACAAAATCACTTTTAGAATAACTAAAACACACAAAAATAAAAATTGGAAGAAAAGATCATGATATTCATGATAATATAAATAACAAACCAGTGGCGTAGCGTCAATGTAAGCTAAAAAGCTCAGCTTCCCCAGTTAATAATAATTTCATAATAAACCTGCAGTTTATGAACAAAATTATTTATTAATTTTAATAGAGTTTATATTTATGCGTTAAATATTGTGATGCGGCAGCTCAGGATGATTTGTGATGCAGCAGTAAACAAGAAGCCTGCACACACCAGCTTCCAAGCGGACTGGTTTCTTTCACTCATTCTTCTGTGTAACCCACCCCGCAGATTTTCCATCCCTTTCTAACTAACCTACCCTGCTCGCAAGGCACGGAAGAAGCTAGCTTTTACATTGCAAGTTTCCGAGTTATCCCTTTCGTGAGTTGTGTTCAGTTGAAGGTTAGTGTGCATTGCGGCTTATATAATAAATAATGAGTGAAATAACAGTTCCTGACACCAATTTATTTGAATTTTTAGGACAATTCTATTATCAAGACTGACTTACGAACAAAAGTGCGATTTAAAAGACAAATGACCGTGTCTATTTGTTAGAGATATGTGTAAACCATGAAATCATATTTTACCATTTGAGGTCATGCCTTATTGGTGTTACTTACGAGGTTCCAACCAATCTTCGGACTGCTGACTTGACATTGACTGCTATTTATTTTAAGACTATATTTTTGTAATACGTTTTCTCATGTGTACACGAAAGACAACTTGAGTTAGCTTCCCCTAGTCAAAATTTCATGCTACGCCACTGTAACAAACAATATGAATAATAGAAAATGAAATAATTTGGAAGCAGACAAGCTAAAAAATGTACAAAATTAAGCTACAAATTGAATTTCCATATCCTGGAATTTGCATGACACAGACAAGATCACCTCACTTAAATAACGCAAATTACTTATTAAAGTAGATTAATTATTTATGTTATTATTATTTCAGAATGTTAGTAGACATATAACGGGCAAATACATGGAATTTAAAAAGTAAATATTGAGAATAATGAAAATAATATTTAAAAATCATCAGTGGGGTAATCCCACCCACCTTGGTAGCAGGAGTGTTAATTGGAAAAAAATTGACAATTTTTATAAATTAAAAAAAAAACTGAAACCTCCATCAAACCGTCTTCATTGCTCTTGGACACTTGCACAATACACTCAGCCATGAACAGGATAATTAATTACACTTGAAAATAAGGGGTATCAAAAATAGATCGTGTTAATTCACTCTGTGTCACTGGAATATCCTTCGGAAATTTCGAAGTATTTCTTAACAACAATGCCTATTGTGTTGAAACCTAATGGAACAAAACTGGCTGGTTCTGTCTCTAGACAAAACTTAGAATATTCTTGAAAGGTACTTAATGTCACATAATTTTAAAGGAAATTATTTCAAATGTGTAGTGTTCCAAATACAGGTGAGATATGTGTATACCCCGCGCAATTTCTTAGGGGTTAAGTGAAGCAATTTGATATGAGTGCAGTACTAGATTTTGTCGACAAAAATTTGCTGTATTTCTTCATGCTGGGGTTCCATAAAACATAAAACTGCTTCTGTATTTCAGTTAATCACAAAGAGATGGTATCACAATGCATCAATATCAAAGTTGAATTCAAATTAATTGATGGCCAAGCTTTCGCATGAACGAATTTACAGGGAAATAGAATAAGAGTGGTACAGTTCAATAACCGAGTAGTAGTAAGAAAAGTGGCATTACATATCGAAGCGGTATCAATAGAAATATTACATAACATAAAAATTATATTTTATTTTGTTGATTATTTCTTTCATTATATTATTATTATTTTTCAATATTGTATACTGTAAAGTTATACAACTTTCTTTAGATTAGGTAATGATTTATTTTCTTTCTCTATTTTTCTTTGTTTTTAAATTTGATAATTATCAAAGCACTAACTTTGTTTTACTGTTTTTCTGCTTTAGGTTACCCCCACACAATCTGCTGACAGAACAATACACTGTTACTTTATGTGGGAATGCCTTCAACGTAGGTGGACGTCATGCCATCATATGGGATTGAAGCAGAGAAAACTGTGTGGTTCCTTTTGACTGAATGTTCTCCTGGTGCTTTTGTGACTGTGATTGTACAAATTAAGTATAGATTAATTAATATAAAAACGAATCTCTTCGATGAACTGTATCGTAAATTTGTGATGTAAAATACCAAAAGTTGAGGATTGAAATGATATCCTTAATAAAAACGAAACGTATTTTGTGTATATATTACTTACCGCATTTCAATTTTACTTGATTCAATACTAACTAACCAACCCTTACTTTACTAACATTGCATGCAAGCAGTGCCGTCTGTTGAAACGACTTGATCAACAAATACTTATACTATTATCCATCACTTTATCCTAACAGTTTATCCTAGAATAATACTGGGTGATCCATATAAACCTCTACCATTTCAGTCAGTTATAACTTCCAGAAAGAAACAACAATCTCTGAATTCATTTCTGGACCATGCAATATAAGTGGGAGAATCAAATCTGTCTCCCTCCATGTTACAGCAAATGTTGAAAGTGTCATCCACTTTCATCAAAACAGAATATTGTACCCGTTTCATCATTTCTGAGATATTCGCTTAATTGTGAGGTTGTTAATGTTGGTAACTTATTTTCTGATGATTATTTGAAGCTGAACAAGTGTCCTTGAAGAATTTATGAACACTTCGTCTTTTAACTAGCGCCAAAGAAAAAAATCTGAAGAGTTAGATCCTATAATCTTTGAAATTACGCGAGCACCCAGGAGCCTGTTTATTACCTTATTGGACTCGTTGGATGTGTGGCCATCTTTCTGGAAGTAGCCCTTAACTGGATGTCGCCAACTTGTTCCCTGAATTCCGTTAAGATGCAGTGTCCACAGTCTCGTCGAAGAAAATGGGACCAATGATTCTTAAGACAGACATTGCACACCAAATCCAATATTTCAGAATGTAATGATATTTGACGGATAATATGGAGATTTTCGTCTACCCAATATCTGCTGTTTTGAGAATTGACATAGACTTAGCATGTAGACGTAGACTGTCAGATGAAACCATCTTTCACCCGTAAACCATGTTATGGAAAGACTCTCTGGACCTAGCGTAAGAAATGCCTGCAATGATTGACAATATCGTACTCTCTTTTCCTTGTCTGGCTCCAATTGGATTAAAAATCACACACACTACACTCTCTTCCAATAGTATACATTTCAACCAAGAAATGTGTAATCCAGTAAGTATTAGGCCTATGCATGTTTGCTACCTTATCACTAGCATTCTTTTCAACACTAGTGGGATAATGGACAGTCGAAAATCGTGTTATTTGCGCGATGATCCTCTATACCGATTTTCTCAAGAGCCACAACGATAATAAAATCCAAATTTCAAGTTCAATTGACTTCCGCATTGAAGTCATAAGAAATTAAAATATGATAAAGGTTTATATGGATTAATCTGTATTAAAACATAAATTACAGTGTAAAAATAATTAGCTGGTTTTGTTTTACTTGTAATTCACACACGTATGCATCCGTTATTAGATTAAAAAATGCAATTCAGTTAGATTACTTTAACACTACCAACAATACTTCGAAATAAACATAATAAAGGCTGCAGCAAAGAAAAAGAACTTGTTATATTTTGTAAACAAAGTACATTAATCAGTTCTCTGCGAGTTCAACATTTAGTACAATTTCTGGTTTCAATATTGATAAGGCCTTTTATAATTAAACAACTTGCTTAGGAGTCCTAGAGTCTACCAATAACTATACGAACGCCTAGCAGCTTTACAAAATTTAACGCCCGATATTTACAAGGAATAACTATTATCTACATATATAGGCTATAAAAACACATTAGAAAGACAATAAAAATTTCCATGACTGGATAATTTAATGATACTTTAGAATCAGCATCTTGTTCTAGTTTAGGCCGTTCATTTTTCTGTTTTTTTTTTCTACTGAATGTTTCGTTAAACGAACTTCATTGAGGTTCTCTCGCAGGATGTTATGATGAAAGAAATAAGACGAATATATCTAACAATTTTCAAGAGGAACAAGTAAAAATTTTATGGATAGAATTAGCACTTTAGGCAGAAAGAATAATTTTCTAGAGGGAAAAAGGAGCGAAGTGACGAGGAATATATCTTCTTCATCATACTCAAGAAGACATCCAAGTTGGTAGCCTACCACTATTCTTTACTTTAGAACTAAAGTTACTGAAATGCATTCTTGGAACTACTTGCCTTCTCAAATTAAGAATGTGGACCATGTTGATATATATCTAAACAACAGCAACTACTGGTCAGAAGTGGTTCCTGTACTTCAATTCAGAATTAACTGGAAGCTCAACAGTTCAGTGAGGTAAGATGTCTTTGTTTGTAATACAGCATTAGAGGACAAAGCAGGTGTCCTCTGGTATAAAATGACACTTTTTCGGACAGCTAGTCAAAACTTTCGTCTCTAAGTGTGAAAAGTATTTTCATTTTTAGTTTGCAGACGATATTTCTTATTAATAATTTCAGAAAGTCCTGAATATCTCAAAATCTTTTCACACAATAATAAAGTCAGACTTATTAATTATTTTTAATACGTTAAATGCCACCATATACTTTAATGGAGCTGGGCGGCTTGTTGGTCCAATTCTGTCTAATGTAAAAAACGTTATAAATAGTTTTTCAATGCTCTTCCTAGCTTCCCAGGAAAAAACTGTCATGTCTGCATGAACTTATTACATGATAAGTCCAGTGTTATTGAATATGGGCAATTAAATGTTTGTTATTCCTCTGTTTTATGCAAACACATATATGGATCTTGACGTCACTCTATCATTCGCCTAAAATTTTATATGTGTCATGTTAGAAAATTCCAAAGAGATACAGTTACAAACGGCAACCTATATCCTACTACAAAACTCTAAAAACATTGTTATCACTGCACGTATTATAAACTCTTCAGATGTTGCTATCACTGCACTATTATAAACTCTCCAGACTTTGCTATCACTGTACTATTATAAACTGTCGAGACGTTGCTGTCACTGCACTATTATAAACTCTCCAGACTTTGCTATCACTGTACTATTATAAACTGTCGAGACGTTGCTGTCACTGCACTATTATAAACTCTCCAGACTTTGCTATCACTATAAGTTACTATTATATACTGTCCAGACGTTGCTATCACTGCATCTATTATAAACTCTAAATACGTTTTGCTGTCACTGGACTTATTATAAATACATTTTTTTTTCGAACAGTTATATAGGTCAATATGGGTTTAATTACAAGTCCACTACCATATGTATGTAAAATGAGACAGATGAACGGCTGTTTGAAGGAATAAATAAAATAGTGGAGTTTAGATTACATAAGAACTTCTTAACAAACTTTCCTGCTACAAAATTACACACACTCCTTACTTATTTGTGGTCTGTCTGCAATTTAGGCTTTCTTTTGTCTTCAGAATGAAAGCCGACTGGGGAATCTGTCATCAGTCAGTCTGTCCATATGTAGGACTGCGATCCTTATGACAGGTTTTACTTCTCCACAAGAGAACCTTCATATCATCTGTTTTTCTGTCTGTTTCCTGCTATAAAATTATTTATAATGTGTATACTTAGAAAGAGATGACATTAGAGACTACTCATTTCACGAATCCTCTTTCCTCACTCTCTTGGTGCATGCAGTAGCCCACCACCTAACCACTAAACAATTTGTGTGATCGTTTTTGTCTTGTAAAGGACTCGTCACTCTGCATTGTGTAGCACAAAGTTAATAGCTACAAGACGTTTCCAAAACATGTAATACAAGGGAGCATTTTGGTAATGGACTCAAATCTAAGAAGACATTGGAATATGTTAACACAAAGTTTAGTATCCCCGTTTAAAATCTCAGAGTGTTTAATTATCTCTTAAGAGATTCTGAGAAACATTTATCTAAAGTAAGAAGCATAAAAGTGAATTCACGAATCATGGGCTAGTCCAAGTTTGATTCCTGTAGGAGACTTCTTTCTTGTATACATGTTTTTATTGCAGCGTTTTCGAGCAACTATCGTATTTAATAAAATATTTTTGCCAAATTATTTTCTATTTACTAATTCATTTTCACTTCAGCATTTCCTCTCGCAGAGCAACCATTGCATTTGAAAACCTCAAGCACAAAATAAGCTTCAAAGTCAAATGCGGGTTTATTAGATCAAATAATCCCCACTTACAAATTGAATTATGTGAATTATAATTTATTCACGAATGACAATTGCTAAGGAAGTTGATTTTTAGTACAACAAGCATTTTCTAGTAAAAAGGAATTAGACAAAAATCTGAAATAATATTTTACTATACTGTTAACATACCATTGTTATTCTTCCATTAATTCAGATAATTTCTATATTTCGTGGTGTAGATCTTTCTCCTATAATGGCTCCACATAGGGTTACGACACACCTTAGGCCTACCCTGATCTCGTTGACTCTATGGGTTCAACAGTGTGCTCCTTTAGGTTACTTGCAATGTTCAATTTGTAGTCAATTCTCCATTTCTTGCGACGTTTGAACTTTTTCTTTTTATTAAACGTATTTGAAATGCATTTCATATATATATATAAGGGCTTGGAATTGAATGGGTTACATCAGCTGCTTGTCTATGCGGATGACGTGAATATGTTACAAGAAAATCCACAAACGATTAGGGAAGACACGGGAACTTCACTGGAAGCAAATAAAGAGATAGGTTTGGAAGTAAATCCCGAAAACACGAAGTATATGATTATGACTCGTGGCGGGAATATTGTACGAAATGGAAATATAAAAATTGGAAATTTATCTTTTGAAGAGGTGGAGAACTTCAAATATCTTGGAGCAACAGTAACAAATATAAATGATACTCGGGAGGAAATTAAACACAGAATAAATATGGGAAATGCCTGTTATTATTCGGTTGAGAAGCTTTTATCATCCAGTCCGCTGTCAAAAAATCTGAAAGTTAGAATTTATAAAACAGTTATATTACCGGTTGTTCTTTATTGTTGTGAGACTTGGACTCTCACTCTGAGAGAGGAACATAGGTTAAGGGTGTTTGAGAATAAGATTCTTAGGAAAATATTTGGGGCTAAGAGGAATGAAGTTACAGGAGAATGGAGAAAGTTACACAACACAGAACTGCACGCATTGTATTCTTCACCTGACATAATTAGGAACATTAAATCCAGACGTTTGAGATGGGCAGGGCATGTAGCACGTATAGGCGAATCCAAAAATGCATATAGTGTGTTAGTTGGGAGGCCGGAGAGAAAAAGACCTTTAGGGAGGCCGAGACGTAGATGGGAAGATAATATTAAAATGGATTTCAGGGAGGTGGGATATGATGATAGAGACTGGATTAATCTTGCTCAGGATAGGGACCAATGGCGGGCTTATGTGAGGACGGCAATGAACTCCGGGTTCCTTAAAAGCCAGTAAGTAAGTAAGTATATATACTGTATATATATATATATATTGCTAGTTATGTTATACGATTTTGCAGCCCTGTACTCTTCAAATAATTTCATCTCGTTAGATTGTAGAGTAATTTATACTGACATTCAGGCTTCGCTTCCACAAAACATTGTTCATACAGTTTTGAACTTCACGGAATTTCACAGGAACAAAGTGTTTGCACAAGGGTTTCATCCGCTTAAACGAAGATAAGGTTCAGTGTTATCGGGAAAAGTTGGGCATGTTTGCTGTATCCTAAGAATTCTACAGCGACAGATACAGTTTATGGACAGAACTGTTTAGGTATTTAAAATATTTCACACGGTAAGTCATAGTCGAAATTCTGAAGTATGTAAAAATAAAAAAGGTGTCGAGATAACTCTGGAGGGTAGGAGATCAATTCTGAGCAGAGGCAAAAAACTTTTTCTTCGCCGCATCAGCTCTTAATCTTTACTCATTTTCTTTCAAACGTGAATCAAAGATTTTTCCCTGGAGTTAAATTGATCAAGGTATATGCTGACTAGCCCTATTCTGTAGTTCCGTCATTAGAAGACTGTTGATGTAAAGAAAAGTGCTGAGAATAAAAATTCCCTGCTTTTATTTTCGAGGACAAAATAAAGAAGAGGTAAACATTCTGCAAGCACACTACGAGCTTCAGTTATACGTTCCGGGGTTCTGTAACAATGGATGTGGTAGTCTACTATCTGAAAGAGGTGATAAATAGACAAAACGAACTCTTTGCCTGTTTATGAATATAGTAACTGCTGTTACAGTCACTTTCCATGGCGAAATTTAATAACTGTAGTGTTACACTAATCGACTAAACTTAACAAAAAATTAGACGTATGAAAGATATTCAGAACACATCACAATTTCACCAGGGACGAATATAACAACGAAATAGCCACTAACTGAAACTCTGACATTGACCACACCTAAAACTGGGCACCTTCCGTAGTGTCGGACACAAAGGGTGCTATTCATAGACATTTCGCTAGCCCGCGCTACGAGCGTGCTAAACTAGCCCCGGCTATCGACTGGTTACTTGTACAGGATTAATATCAATTCATATCGCTAACACTGGTTTATGAATACGAAAAACGTTAGTTCGCTGATCATTCACCGGAAGCCCGCACTAAGAATGTCTATTAATACAGCCCAAAAGTACCAAAATTATTCATGCTTTAGATTCTGTCGTCGTAGTCATCCCTTTTCTTGGAATGTTTATTTTTTTCTCCAAAGACCGATATCATATACCTACTAGGTAAGGTTTGAAATTGTATCTGCTCATTTCACTTTTGATTAAATTACGACCCACTTTATGAAACACAGTAATTCATAGGCCTCATCATTTCCACATATTCGTCGTGGTTCAAGATATCATGTGTTTCAAGTGGAATTGGCTTATAGCAGGAAAGCAGGAAAGAAGATTTACCTCTCTTCTACGTAGACTAGGTAAAATTAAAATTTATTTATTCAATACTACATTATTTCATCACTACATTATGTATTGCAGCCCGGAAGAGCAGAAGCTCGTGCTACAGCGCTGTTCAGTTTAGTTATACAAAATACAGGTAAAACCTGTTCAAGACGGAAGTGACATGGTCCTAATTTTTTTCCGTTATGGACAGGTTTCCGTATTATTCAGATGTGAAATTAAAAAAGGAATATTTTATCATTCGTATACATGAAAAATAAAATTGCATGCCGCAAACTGCAAGAAGTACAAAGTATTCCGTTTAACACTACTCACATTAAATCATCTTTCTGTCGCTTATTTCGTTGGTGAACAATCTTCATTGAAATCTCATTTTCTGTATAAATGTTATCGTAACTCACTCATTAAACACTACTAAAGCTTACTAATCTTATTCAATTTAATATCTAACACTATATTATAATATTGTACTGTATATCGCTACACATTATTAATTATTGGACCAGGTGCCATCCATGTGCTACTCTGCGCTGTATTTTACAGAATTTTTGCTTTAAACCTCATTACCCAATTCTGACTTACACCACTTTTGCTCTGAACGGCTCATATCAGCGTCGAAATTTTGTCCCACAGGAGATCTTTTACATGCCAGTAAATCCACTGACATGATCCTGTCGCATTCAAGCACACTTAAATTCCATCGACCTGGTCCGGGATCGAATCCGCAACCTCGAGCACAGAAGATCAGCGCTATACAGACTACGCTACTCAGGCCGACGTCAACAGGTTATATAGTGACGTCGACAATTCATTGTGAATAATTTTATTTAGAATAGTTTTCCTTTAGTAAACGACAAAATATACTTATAACAAAATAGGTTCATCGTCGTTTTACTTGTCAATTTCATACAATGACGGATACTTGGAATGGAATGGAATTTCAGTAGAAGGCTTAGCACCACGAAATGTTTAAAATCGATTGCCTCAAGCCTCAAGGTAGGAGCATTCCCTAACTCACACCGGTTGACTACACTAAGGTTCACTGCATACCTAGATTTCGAGTAGACAATTCCACTCATCCCTAGACCAGCCCCCTCCGTGCGTCGCCAGCCTACTTTCTGGGAATGCTATGGAATAAATTGAATTGATTTGATTCGCCAAATGACATTACAGCATAATTTGGCACAGTCATAAATAAAACATAACCACATATCATAAAATTCATTAACATTATAAAGAATGTTTAATTTTAGTTTAGATTTTACCTTCCCTTTGAATGTCAGGATAGATAAATTCTTAATAGGCTACTACAGTGCGTCTAGAGACAGAGTGGACCGCGGCGGCCTTGGACTAGGCGGGAGTTGCCGCACCTACGGGCAGATTTACATGTAAACAGCAGGTAGGTCCACTTTATCTCTAGACGCACTGTAATAGGGAGACTATTGAATAAGTTTGTAGACATGTATTCAAAACTGTATTATGGAGACTATTTCGTTTATATGGCGCCATTCCATTTTCGACCAATGAAGTGTAATGAAATTTTGAATTCCAACCAATCACAGTCAGACTTTGCGATAATTTTTGCAGCTAGATTTATCGCTATCAATTTATCGCATGGTCGTTCTTTTGTTTAGTCGTTGTCGCCAACTGTTTCCCCGTAAATTGATGATCACGAATACATTAAGATGCAACTACACGGTTAAACTTTTCTTTCAACTTTAAAGCAATGAATTCAAGATAGATATTTAATATTAATTAATATATTTACGCAGTGAAGACAACGTTCAAAACAGCGCACAATGTAGACACAAAATCTTCATGCATCTTAAGTGAACGTGCCCTTTAAACTTGATCCTTTCAATACTCTTCCCAGATTGCACGCATACGCGATTGGAATATTGAACTGTGTAGATTACTGCCTGCGGTGTAGATGCAGCTTTAGTTCCGTTACACACTACAGCGAGAATGCGTTTGTCGAGCTATAAAAAATGCTTTCGTGTAGCACTGATTGTAACGGTCGAAATAAGACACAGCTGACATTGGTCCTGCTCCCGCAGGTAACATAACCAATAAGTAGTCTATAAAATTGTGTCTTGTGAATGAAATGAAACATTTAATAGAAAGTCAGATGTTCAAATTTATGTAACATCATCGCATATCAAACTCAAAGACCTTGCATAGTAATAATGTCTTTGATCAAACTGTCTTTCGTATGGCGTAATAAAATTCGTGTTTTAATTAGGCCTGTCTATACAGAGATGACTTCACTGTGTAGCAACATGTCTCGCTGTGAATACATAAGCATTGGTATATAGCTGTCCCCACTGTTACTGTTAAATTAAATTTCAGCAGATAATGAAAATGTATTTATGCTATAATAATAAGAGAAAAGTGCAGTACATGTTATTAACATTGTTAAACCTATATTTCGCTTTTCGCAATTGGCATTACTGAATAATAACATCGAATTTCTTTATTGCAATAATCGATATTCATCTACGAGTATTTCAACTTCACAATGTCTGAATAGGTTAAATATTCGTTAATATACAATTATAAACATTTTGTGATCGAATTTTAGGGATATATTATTTAAATTTTTATTTTCTTCACGAAATAGTCCTAATAAATGTCACTCGACGTCTGAGATTTCCCAGATAAATCCACTCGCTTCGCTCGCGGATTTATCGGCAGATCTCAGACGTCTCGTGACATTACTACAGATAATATTTAAATTTATCCAAATAGGTATAATTAGAATTACCACGTGTAAAATGATCATGTATGTGATGGGATTTTTAAAGTATTAATATATTTCCGGATATATAAAAGACAATCCATAACATAAATAGAATGCAAGGTAAGAATATCTGTTTTAATAAAAAGTGGTTTACAATGCTCTCCATGGCGAGCTATACGTACAATTCTAACAGTTTTCTTCTGTAGGCTAATGGAAAGCGTTTCTTGGAGGAAGCATGATTACCCCATAACAATATTCCTTAGGTCAAAAAACTGTGAATACATCCATAATACACATTGATTAAAGTATATTCATTTACATAATTAATAAGTGAATGAAGTTCATTACCGGAAATAATATCACTGATGTTACAACTATTTTTAGTGCAAGTTCATCTGAAAAACGACAAGGCATTATATATGTTCAAGTTTAATATTGGCGGGTCAATTGATATACACTGTGTCCATAAATTATCTTTATAACAACAGATGTAAATAAATAAATAATGAAACGAGATATCTCAATTCTGTTTTTTTTCATGTAAAAGAGAATCTCTCTAAGTTTTGTTTTTACCACCTCAATGCACTTTTGTGTGTGCCCTTAGGATATCAAGGCGATAATCGATTTCCTGTCATGTCCACTGTAGTACCTCTACAGTAACTGATGCAATGGCGTCTTGAATTCTTTGTCGTAGGATTGAATATTGGGAATTGGCATCTGGTACACAATATCCTTTGCATAACCCCACAAAAAGAAGTCCAAGGGGGTTATGTTGGGTGATTGTGGTGGCCAAGGGAGTCGGCCATATATGTATGATAAAAAGAACAGGATCCAAAATGGAACCTTGAGGGACACCATGCTTAACCAATTTGTGGTCTCATATATTACTTACTTACTGGCTTTTAAGGAACCCGGAGGTTCATTGCCGCCCTCACATAAGCCCGCCATTGGCCCCTATCCTGAGCAAGATTAATCCATTCTCTATCATCATATCCCACCTCCCTCAAATCCATTTTAATATTATCCTCCCGTCTACGTCTCGGCCTCCCTAAAGGTCTTTTTCCCTCCGGCCTCCAAGGTCTCATATATTATGACCATTAATATACACATACTGATATTTGTTCGAAAGAAAATACTGCATGAATTCAAGACTAGTATTTACAAAGCCATAAACCTTAAATTTACGTAAGAGAGTAACATGAGAAAACACCAAAGGCTTTCGCAAAGTCAATGACTTTACTGCAAACTAAGTTTCCCTTTTCAAGTCCAAAAGGCTGCTCTATAAATGATAAAACTGTGTCAATAGTATTATGAGATCTTCTAAAGCCAAACTGATACTACTAAAAATTTCATTTTCATGTAAGTAATTACATGTTTGCTTATTTAATAAAAACCCGAAAACATTTGAGATGGTGGCAATCGAACTAATAGGCCTGTAAATACCATATTGATTTTTGTCACCTTTTTGAAGACATGATTAACCTCAACAATCTTAAAAGCATTAGCAAAATGATGATGGATTGGAAAAATGTTGATAGAATGATGTGGTTGTCTAGCATGGCGAAACGGGACAAAACTCCAACTGCGACATTGTCGACCAAAAGTGTCATTATGGATTTTTCGATGAAAAATTCCATGCCTGACCGGGATTCGAACCCGGACCGCCTGCATGGCTGACCACTGGGCCACCGCAGGGTTGGCGGATACTCAGTTGATCACCTGTAGGAATAACATAAGAAGCTATAGATCACTTTCCGCCTTTGATATTGGCCACGTTGCACCGAGCATAAAGAGGAATTTATGTTGATCTGAGAAAAGGATAGACAGGTAAAGAAAACAGAGAAACAATGGCATACCAAGAAATACTGTTACGAACAACTAGAAATTTAGAAGGGGACTTATACATTAATGAGACGATAATGGTGATGATGGTGATTATAATTAATGGACAAATGGCAAAAGCAAGAGAAGTTCCTACTTCACACAGTCTTTTTACACACGTGAATTCGTTGGAATTTTAACCCAGTTTTATGGCATCCCTGTGGCTAACGGCACGTCTTTTTAAAGCATCATAAAATACTGACATTGAGTCTAGTTTTTCTATACATCTCTGTAAGGAGTTCTTCAATGTGCCATTTTTTTATACCGACAAACAGTAGGCCTACTGATATCACCAGTGGTGTACGCTGATTTCAGTATCTAGGCTATTTTCTTATTTCTTAATATATTTTTATTTAATAAATTATATTCACTTTAACGGTAATTAAATTCCAGCTTTATACAGGGTATTTAAAAAAAGTGTCGCATATTTTACAGGAAGTAGCATTGGTCGAAAATAAAAAAAAAGTTCCTATAAACATGTGTCCGGAAACAAATATCTGTTGAGATATGGGCCATGTTGTATTGCAGCCTACGATACCCACCTGTCTGTTACGTAGACACTACAAGGTGTTCTATGTGGTTACCACGCATTGTTACACATGCTTCAGCTCTTCTTCTCAGTGAATCACGAACTCTTGCGACCATATCTAGCTGTTGTCGAATTTGCTCACATGCATTGGATACACGCTCCTGCAACGTTGTCGATTGCTGTGGCATTCACCAATGTCTTTAAATGTCCCCATAGCCAGAAATCCATGCTACTGGACCTCCTCGACCAATCCATCGTCCGTTAAACGTTCGGGTTAGGTATTGTAGCTTGAAGCGTAGAAAATGAGGTGGTGCCCCGTCGTGCATAAAGGGAAAGTCAGCCTACACCACTTAATACTGTACATAATGTACGTACTTATTAATATAAGTAAAACGATAAATTTCGTATTATCCTGGACATTTGTTTACTACTACATTCTCTGTTTACTTCTGTTGAGGGATGTTATCCATTCACAAAACATGCTCCATTGTTTTGTGTTTTTAAACGAATGATGATCATATGCCACAATACAGCATGACCCATATCTCAACAAATACCTGTTTCCGGATACATGTTTACAGGAACTTTTTTCTATTTTTGACCTATGCTATCTCCTGTAAAAATAGGGTGGCACTTTTTTTAAACATCCTGTATATGGCAATACTGTTTCAATGTTACATTGGAATAAAAAGTAATGAAAAATAATTTGTATAAAAAATGAAATATTATCTTACACAAATTTACTTGAAAAGGAAGTCCTAAGTCACTCTTTCATAAAACAAGACAGTGAACAGTTTTTCAATTCTGAAAGAACATCTTGTCCAAATGACAACACCCTAGTCCCTTAAACGAACTTGCCCTTGCAGAACTCTAAGATACGTCCTATTCCTTTTCAAAGTTAAGACGCTTCTTTTTACTGTTAAAGTTGTCAAAAAGATTGTATTAGTTAGCCGAAATAGTGTGCCTCACTAATCCTAAGGTGGCGTCGGAGAGAAAAAGGTCAACAAAAATGTCCCCACTAACATAACGCCCAATCAAGAAGGACTGAAACCAAAGAGTCCCACATTTATTGTCCCACACATAATAGGATCAACATAATGAAAAGTACAACAACAAAAATGTCTCACGTAATTGAAAGGTCCACAGGTCAAATAGTTCCACATTTAATGTCCCATATAAAATTGATCAAACCATTAAAAAGTATTTCAACTAAATGTCCCACACACATAATTACATTTCATGCAATAATGTTTGCAATAATATAATCGTTTATCGTTGCCATAACATTGAAAAGTGGAATGTCAAATTCAAATGTAGAATGTCAGAATGGGTCAAATTATCTCTAGTAAAAAAAAAACACAAAAAACAAACAAATAAATGTTATTGCACCACGATAATCTGTACCATTACCTTCAAGACAACCGAAAAGGTGACAGAAAATAATGGAAATGTTTTGATCGGAAGAACTGTAATGCGAGATGTACGACTAATTCAGATTTGGGAAATCTTATAGTCATACCAGATGGTACAGGAAAACATTAGCATCCTCTAGAAGTTAGAGAGGTACGAGTGAGGGAGGTTCTGAGTAACATACGAAGGACAGCAAGAGGTAACACGTAGGACATTAAAAAACTTAATGTAATTGAATACTGACTTCTCTGAAAAAGGACATTTTATGAAAGTGGTCCTTATGAAACACAGGTTATTTTAGTATGTTGAACCTTGTAGGCCGGGAACATGTAACTGTAGAATCCTTGGAACAATGGACGTTTTTTAATGTGGACATTACCAAAAGCGGCACCTTTTTGGATATTGACCGTTGTAGGAAGGGACCATATTTCTGATGATCCTAACGTGCAATCTATTGAAAGATGTAATGATATCATTGACATTATATTTATTATATTTTGTAGAATATGAAGAATATACTTTAGGCTCATTTTAATACGTTGTAACATCAAATTAGCGAGCATATAGTTCTTTAAATTTACAGAGAAAATGTTCTAGAATACAATAGGCATAAGATATGAATGTGTTAAGATCAAAAAGGGATATAAATTCATATCCTAATCTGAGATTCACTTATAATGGCAGGGTATCTTATTATTAAAATGTAAATTTTTTTACAAAAAATACTTTTTATCAATTTTTCTTCTGTTTGATCTCATTTTCTCTTCATCATTTTATGCTTACATCCACACCTCAAATTCTTCATTTCTTATTTTTTCAAGCACGTCACATAATTCTAAAACTTTGAAATTACAGTTTATTAACGATAATTATTTTTATGTAGAATATTTACGTGGGCACCTATTCGGGAAAAATGTTCGGTGCCATTTCTGTAGTAAGTAGGCCTACTCTACGCGCATCTTGCTCCTTAACGGGAGCGCGTCAATGCAACCCGTAATATATATTTGCTCTTTAGCAGCAGCAACCCGCAAAATTCCATTATTGGAAAAAGAAAATGTGTGAATTTCATCAGATATAGGCTATATACTGAATATACACAGTATTATTAGATTCAAGATATTACTAGTGGCTTGAGCAGCGAATGCTGCATTTATTTTCTTGCACTTGTTACGATGTTCAAGTTCTGTGTTTTATAAAAAAAAAAAAAAAAAAAGTAAAGGTATCCCCGTAACACGCCATGAAGGCCTTTTAGGGGGCATGGAGGTAGAGCCCCATGCTTTCCATGACCTCGGCACTAGAATGAGGTGGTGTGGTCGGCACCACTCTCTGTCTGTGTTTTATAGTTATGCTAAAATGATTCTTATCAAATGGTGACCTACGACTACCAACAAGCAATTATACGGACTCCGAATCTCCTGTCATCTTTTATATTTTGTGAGATATGATACGAAACTAAAAAAAATGCACTTATTCTATGAAAAAACTGCCAACAGGAATGTATAAAGAAAAAGAATGAAACCTGAAGCAGTATTAATCCCTCCACAATTCCATTTCTTATTTCCTATAAAATGAATTTGATTCCTGCACTCTCTTACTAATCTTGATGAAATATTGTATCTGCTTGATGCAATCCCAGAAATTTTTTTCGTGAAGTTTTTAAGGAAATTTGTGCGCTTTGTAGAGTGAGAGAAAAAATAGGTACTTATGTCAGAATGTGATGTACAAATTGTCTACATTATTTAATAATGTTTGTTGATTAAGATAACTTTCAGATTAATTTATGACTGTAACAATAATTGAGGTTAGCACGTGGTTATTTATTTTGTACGAGTTTCTTCAGTTCTTCATCCTCAGTCACAACAGCTATTGCTGAAAAATTTGATACACTAGCTTTCCTGGGTAATTTAAATCTTCAATAACTATTGTCATGTGTATAAATATAACTTGTGCATTAACATACTTCACGACAATATAAAAACCTCTCTTGAAAACATTTTCTTTTCTCATCTACATACCTAAGTACTCTTGATAACTAACTTTTATTTGATACATCAGTTGACTCATCCAGCATTATTCCTACAAAAGAATATGCACTTTTTTACTTTATTATGTCTTCTTTACACCATGTTCTGATCTAAGTAAGTAGTTTTTAATCTGAGAAATGTGTCCTCAAAAACTATATCCTACTTCTTTTCAAATGGCTGAACAAAAATGGTTCATAAATGCATAAATACAGAAGGATTTCCACATACATGTCTCTGTTATTAGAATTATTCGATACATCATTCCCTCTGAAAGAAAACTCTTGTTTACACAGAAATGGAACAATGTCTATTAAATGCCTACAACTAATTTGTTTCTTTAACTTCTAAGCAATGAAATTATTTATTGTTGTTCGTTTAATGCATACGCTATTCTTTGTGTTCCAAAAGTATGCAATATTGCGAAAGATTTCAGATGGCTAAACGATTTCTGGAGTTTATAAAGAAAATATCACTAAATAATTTAAATTCTCAAAACCACTTCCATTCCAGGCATTAATACCACTGGAACGTAAAAAGCAGACTAACAATAAATTATCAGTATCTTCTGCTCACTGCTTATGTTAATCAAGTAAGTTTCATATCGTAATTTTTTACAGTAAAAGTTCTGATACGTGAACGATTTTTTCCTTTGTGATAGCACTAATTTAGCTAGAATAGGTTGTGGGCTTCCATTTTCAAAAACAAAATTTCTCATTTTTATTTAAGTTAAGTCTAGAAAGTGGCCTTTTTTTCTATTATATTCTTCATGATTTCTGACATTGAATGATTCAACCATTTCACGCCTGGGTGTTTGAACAAATTAAAAATATTAGCTTACAGTGTATAGTGAAACAACTGGATAACTTGAACAATTTCAAGAGAAAATTTGTTCCGGGGCCGGGTATCTTTACCTGAAAGGTTGACTTGCAACAGGATAACTTCACGTCAAAGGCCGACACAAATAATTAAATACACTAATATAGTGTAAACATTTTATCTTTCCACGCTCGCATGTGGGCTAGCTGCACTGCCGCTTCCACTCTACTTCTCGCGAGTGAGGAAAGATAAAATGTATGCACTATAGATATACTAGGAAACAAAAATTTAAACAGCTCTTCTACACACAACTAGGCAGTAATTTAATGAATTGCTTATAGTCTCTGGAGTCGCCATCTCTCGAGTGAAATGAAAGAAAAACTACTAGCTAGGCTAGAACCCTCATCTCTTCCTCTCACACACGCGCAATAAAGAATATTTCACGAAAACATCTAACCTGAACAGCGAAACTAGTTACCGTACTGTATGTCCGCAGGTAAGATGATAGTTGAATTATAAAAAATTACCCACAAAATCGAGGGTCATCTTATATGGCAGCTACAGAAAGAGAAAGAGAAAGAGAAAGAGAAAGAGAGAGATATATATCTTGATATTTTACACTACCTAAAATCGCTATAAAATGCAACAAATCACGTTCGTCGTCCGAGGCAAAAAGCTCAAGTACATCCTGGCTTTCACTGTTAACAGAGTCTTTATATGGGTCTCATTCTGAATGTGGCGAGCCGGTTTTTACTTCATCATCAGTATCCCATAACAAATCGTCCTTTGTGTCATCCATAGCGTTAAAAATTTCGTACTTTTTGAAGAATTTTATTACTGTTTCCACTTTCATTTTTTTTTCCATGACGGTTGATAGTTTTGAGGTCGCCTTTAAGGACAGATAGAAGCTAAAACCGTAATACTGTGCTCTAAATTTATACCTCGCCTTATCTGAGGGTCATCTTATCTGCGTAAATATACGGTAAGTGTGCTCGTAAATATAGGTTGTAATTAGATAGCAGGAAGTAAAGATTGCTCTTACAACGCGGTGGCATAAACAGGAAAGAAATCAGTTTTGGAGTGATGTTACAAGATATCCAAGGCTGTTAGGCTTCGGAACTAGCGATCTACTGGATGTCGTTGTCGTAAAAATATTTCTGGTAGCTTGAAATCACAAATCGTCACCTCTCTGTATGTAGTTCTCAGGTGGCTGCAGTATATTAAATTTGTGGTCTAGTTGACGGACAAAACGTGCCTCAAATGCCTTGGCACCTCCCGAATATTTTCTGTGTAGGCAATCACATGGTTTCCAAATGTTGATTTACGAGTTATGTCGTGTGTGATGTTTATGGACGTAAGCGCATAATTGTACTGCGGAAAGCCGACACCCTCCCACTCATAACTTCACAACCAGAAAACAATACGCATTTTATGGGGGACATTATTTGTTAGAAAGCTGGGGTGTAATGTTATGGACCATATAATGGTGAGCTCTTAACCTTTTAGTTGTATATAAGTTCTTTCATAAATTTAACCATAGTTTTTAACGTAAATCATTTAAAACACAAATCTTTAGCACAAATAACTAGGAGAAAATTTGAAATAAGTTTTGCGATACTATTTCATTCTTCATAATCACATGCTCTAATGTTCTTTTCGAGACAATAGGCCTACACTTGACACATAATTTTGTCCCTCTTATTCGTATAAGAATTCATCGTTTCTCTTGAAATTCGTTTTCGATATCTTTTCCAGTACTGAGTATGAACACCGTGGTGAAACAAAAAATGACAGAATTTGAAATGCTTACTTTAACAACACTATGAGCCACAGCTGAATGCTAATGTTATTATTTGTTATGCCATAAACCAATGTAACTTGTGTGGCTACGCCGAATGACGCCTTCTTCCCTCGCTACAGACATGAGGGCACCGAATTTGCTTATAAAATTAACCTTGCCGCGCGGCCTCTCTTAGTAATATCTCGGCAACGAGATAGCAGCTAGAGACCTGAGCGACCACTCGTTTGATTTTTCATAGCGAATTATGCAATAATAGCTAAAATTCACGTATGATAGACAGAATTTGAGTGAACCAAATATGTCTTGTACTTTAGAAATTATAAAATAAATAAATAATAAATAAATAAATATATAAATAAATAAATAGCTCTCCTTATGCTCGCCTGGGGAGCTATTCCTGACGAGCCTATTGTACTGGTTAAAAAAGTTATTACCCTCCTTCTTAACGATTATTCATTTACTGTATCTAATGTTCACCATTTTGAGTCACTAGAGGTTATACACTGATAATAGTTAGATGTTTGATGCCAGTCCACTTTCCATCACTTAGGTCTGTCCATCTTCTTCCGAGTATCTGCCATGTTGTCCTGCATGTCGCCGTTCTTGTTCACTGGCTACCAGCTTCCCTCCTGAAGAAGTCGCTCCATCGGGCCTTCGGTCTTCCCGCTGTCCTCTTCCCCGTTCTTGGATCCCACATGGTTGTCACATACGCCCATCTCGACGTGTTCAGTGTGCTCACGTGGCCTCCCCACTTCCACTTCACTCGCTGAGCTGCCATCACGACATCTTGTAGGCCTGTCATCTTCCTCATTGTTGTAGCTGGCACTTTATCTCTGAGAGATATTTCGGTGATTCTACGTTCCATTTTTCGCTGGCATCTTTGTAGTTGTAGTTTTTCTCTTTCTGTGAGCGACCATGTTTGGCTTAGAAATTAGAACAGCACAAAACTCTCCTGAAAATGTGTCAGTCGACTTTCTGGGATGGTCTCCTAGTACTGGACCGAACTCATAGACGTATTAACGTAAAAAAAGTTCATGTGGTTCTACGTGTTTTGTGTTGATATGTCTATCGTTAGAAAAATTTACACGTAGTAGTGTAGCGAAGTTTTGTTAACTCTATGTATTACAGGATTATTTAATCTTTAATTCACTTTTCATTGTTAAACTCGTTATTTTTCGAGATGGTTTCTTTATGTAATGTTGTGTACAATATCACAGTGATAATATTACAGTTTTTCAAAGCGTGAAACAACAATTTTATTTATGTGTAAATTGTGATCTTTCACTTTCGTTGTGAGACTTATTAATTCCTGAAACCCTTACAACGTGCAAACCCGTTTTCCTAGAATCCTAGAATATTACTATTTGATAAGTTTATAATAGCACTCCCATAGAAACACTGGCTATAATTATGTAGTAGCTACATTGAAAGTTATTCGTACACTGTGGCCGAGTGACGATTGGTAGGTCGTGGGTATTTTCAAACACTGCAGCATGAAGCAATAAGGGCTGCATTACTGGATTACGAAATTTCACATTTGTGTGCGCCTGTCATCGGAGAACGACACATTTCAAGCGTCATACCGTTAAATGTGTACATTTTGAAATTCGATTCGTTCTACGTATTTAGGTCAATGAATGTCGTTCCACTAACAATGTCCATACCCAACTGTCACATGGTAACAACCAAGCGAGATACAGTTGGTCTAAGCTCTTCTTTTACATGTAACAAATGTTACAGCATATTTGACGATTCATAATAAAGCATTCATTTGCATACCTATATACAAATTTTATCGGTGGGTTCCAAATACGATTGTTTCTTACCTCATATTCATAATATCACTTCATTTACAACATTTATTTACTGATTATAATTATTAATATTACCCAGAATAAAAATAAGTCCTATAAGGAATGAATGATAGATATTGTTAAGGCCTTAAACGTAATTCGGTAGCTTAGGCGCTTGCCTGCCGATCTGGAGTTGCGCTCCGGCGCGAGTTCGATTCCTGCTTAGGCTGATTACCTTGTTCGATTTTTTCGAGATCTTTCCCAACCGTAAGGCAAATGTCAGGTAATTTATGGCGAATCCTCGGCCTCATCTCGCCGAATATCATTTCGCTATCACCAAATAACTTCGCTATCTCTAAATGACTTCATAGTTGATACAGCGTCGTTAAATGACCAAGTAAAAACATAATTATGGTTATAAACTTTATAATATAAAGTAATGAACATATACTTGAAATTAATAATTTTTAAGCAAATTGAACAATCAAGATGATTCTATGAAGAACGATATTTATAGTCAGATTGATACCAATTTCATTTAATTTAGTATTGTAGGAAAACTGAGCACTAATATGTTTAATAAAATTTGTTTACATTGGTTTTAACAACATTAAATGCTGATTAATTTGCTCTAAACCATTAATTTATTACATTTAACACTACATTAAAGTGTTTACAAAGTGATCGTATTGTTTACTTCAGATAATCATACTTATATTATTATGTATCATCTGGAAATGAGATTAACTGGGATAAATTATTTATGGTTGGGATTAAATCATTAATGTAAATTAGAAACAGTAATGGATTTAAAATTGATCCCTGGAGAATTCCATATTTCATACAGTATTTATAAATTCTGAGTGAGTAATTCTGTGAGTATTTAGTATATTTGTTTCCACCTTTTGTTTCTACATGATAAGTAAACTGTAAACCAACCTAACACCACAAAGCATTTTACTACTGAGTATTTGAGTTTTCTGAAAAAATTCCACATTTCATTGACAGATTGACAAATAGTTTAAAAGAAGAATAATTATTTCAGAGTAGGTTTCTTTCTTTCTTTCTTTCTTTCTCTCAATTTAACCTCACCCTTCTAGGTACATTTACACGACCCAGGCCACCCGGGCCTTACAGGGCCGCGACCTGTCGGGAGAGGAATTACTATGGATCACTTACATACTTTTTTGACCACACAAGGACATGGAGGGCTTCCCCGGATGAGGGATCAGCTCAATGCCGGGGCCGCCTCCGATACAACACAAACATTTAAGACATTACACATCATTCACTCACTCAGATGAAAGGATTAAGGGAAGGATCGCCGGACTTTCAAGAGGTACAATCCCGCCATTTTCCTGGAAATAACTGAGGAAACCATGGAAAACCTCACTTAGGATTGCCGGCCCCTGGGATCGAACCCCGGACGTCCCGAATGCGAGGCCAGCCACTCCGCTAGCCCGCTCTGTATCAGAGTAGGTTTTTAGAATTTTATTTGGTATTTCATCACATACAGAGGTTTTATCTATGTATGTATTTATCTACCTACCTACCTACCTACCTACCTATATATTTATTTATGCTTTTTTAGATATTTTTGTGTACATAATTTCTGCTGCAGTAGTAGCGATAAATTTGAGATCTGAAAATTCAATGTTAAATATCCAATTGTAGAATGTTCTGCACAATCTTGAATTTTTAAGTTGTCAATGATATTTATGTAGAAGTCATTAAAAGATTTGGGAATAGAATTTTAATCCTCAGGTTTATAATAATTGATATTAATAAAAAAAGTTCTTATTCTTTAGATATCGACCAATTTCTTTTAATAATGTTCCATGTAATTTTAATTTTATCATCTGAATTATATATTTTTTCTAATCAGATGTATTCTTTTTGCCACTTTTATAAATTTTCATAAAAGCTTACAGTAGTTCTTAGTAGTTTGGAATATGAGGATCATTATAGCTTTTACTCATCTATACTAATAATAAATCTCTAGCCAAAATTTTTCTGGTAATTTTCGATTTTCCAAAAATAATTAGTGTTAACATGTAGGCCTATAATTAATCATCCTGAAACCGAAAATAGCTTTTTTGAAAATGTTGTTTGTATGTCTGTCTGTCTGTCTGTTACCTTTTCACGCGATAATGGCTGAACTGATTTATATGAAAATTGAAATATAAATTAAGTTCGTTGCAACTTAGGCTTTAGGCTATATGGCATTCAAAAACTTTATTTAAAAGGGGGATTATAAGGGGGCTTGAATTAAATAAATCGAAATATCTCCCTTATTATTAATTTTCGTGAAAAATGTTACATAACAAAAGTTTTTTTTTAATTATTTCCGATAAGTTTCATTCTATGCAAAATTTTGATAGGACTGATATATTTAAGGAGATAAATGAGTTTTAAAATTTATATAACAACGTCATCTAAGGCGCTGTAATGAAATAAAAAACAAATGACTTCGTCTATAAGGGGCCTTGGACAACAACAAACGAAAGCTATTAAACATAGCCTACAAAGAATGTTTCTGTGTTTGTATGAAGTAATATCGATTAAAGGATATACAAGACTTTTAAAATAACAATATAATACATTTTCACCGCCGCCTCAGATTATAGCATGTTTGTTCCTGCAATAACTCCTATGTGCAAAATATAAAATTTTTGAGTAGGAAGAAAAAACACATTTATTCATTCCATGGCAATGGTACATAGGAGATCGTGAATTCTTACATTTTCGAAAGAAAGAAATATAATTACATATCACTGTTTATGCTGTATCACTACTTAAGTTATTTGAAGGGTTCAGAACCATAGTGGACCAAGCGCCATTTACTGAAGACGTAGAAAACAAGGGTTAAAGTTAAGTTATTACCATAATTCAATGGAAACATACAGCAAGCAATATAAAGTATACACAATAAATCTAAATGATGTCAATCTTCATTAAACTATGGTTGAATTTAATAACAATTAAGAAACATGTTAAAGGAATTGCCATTGCACCAAATGAGTGATCTCTGGACCAAAAATGATCGCATTTTAATTATTTAAATACAATTTAAATTAAGTAACATATTAAACGATTTATCCTTCTATCAAACACGAATGTTCCCTGGATCAAATGTCCTATTTTAATTATGTAATTACTTTATATTTTTTCTAACGGGTGCAGCGGAGCGCACGGGTACGGCTAGTTAAATATAGATTCCTGTTTATTTTAATTCCTTTTTTTAATTTTAGTAGGTTATTTTACGGCGCTTTATCAACAGCTTAGGTCCAGCACCGAAAGTTACCCAGCATTTGCTCATATATTGGGTTGAGGAAAAACGGCGGAAAAAACTCAACCAGGTAACTTGTCCCGACCGGGAATCGAATCTGGGCCACCTAGTTTCGCGGCCAGACGCGCTAACCGTTACTCCACAGGTGTGGACTTTAATTTCTTTAGTTGTCCACGTTTTTACATTTGTATTTTTCTATTACCTCGGCTGCTAAATATTAACTGAAATAATTGTGTAAATATAATAAAAGTACATCAATTTTACTTACTATTAATATCAGTGGTACTATATACATTTTCCTTTTTTCTTGTTTTTACTTGATGTTTTAGAATTTTTCATTATTATTGTAAACATTTAGGAATTGTGCATCATGATTAGACAGACCATTGATTAAAGGGTCTGTTGAATGGTAATTAAATATACTTTTATCAATAAAATGTAATCGATAGCTTACTTCCAACTTTTATTCTGGTTGGGAAACTTATTATAAGACAAGGTTAGTTTGTAAGTTTTAAGAAATAAGTTTAATTTACTTTTACGGAAACTTCGCAAATTCCATGTATTTCATTAACACATTTAAGTTGGATATAGATTTTGAACACTACTTCTGGCACCCTATAAACATACAAGATAATAAAATTTGATATCTGACCTCCAACTTGAATCCCATAGATTTTTTATTTATTTTCTTGTGTTATTTTACGACGCTATATCAACATCCAGGTTATTTAGCGTCTGAATGATATGAAGGTGATAATAACGGTGAAATGAGTCCGGGGTCCAGCACCGAAAGTTACCCAGCATTTGCTCATATTGGGTTAAGGGAAAACCCCGGAAAAAACCTCAACGAGGTAACTTGCCCCAACCGGCATTCGAACCCGGGCCACCTGGTTTCGCAGCCAGACGAGCTGACCGTTACTCCACAGGTGTGGACGAATCCCATAGATATTAATATCTTGTTAACTACAAAAATCAGACATATTGGTATCAATTTACTAAATAATAGATCAATAAAGATACAAACAACTTCTTTTTGGAAGACATGTTTACGGAAATTAAACCTAACACTTATTCATATAATAACAGCTGTAATATTGCCTGCTATTTCATATGATGTTCATTTATACATAATATAATATGATTTGGGAATGATAAAACACTGATGAATTCATAAGATTTTTTTTGTTTTGATTCCCTAATATTTTGATAAAAATAGATCAATTGCTGTGTTTAAAATATTTGTTGTTTGAAACTTCATAATATTAGTCCATTAATCGAACTTATTTTAAACACCTTACTGATGTGTAGTTTAGTCAAAATAGGAACATTAACTAACACAGAAATATTACAAGTATTTTTAAAATGGCTACTTCTGATGCTATTAGCAATAATATGAAGAAATAACATACAACACCGTTGAAAATAAAATTATACTATGGTTAAAACTTTTGAGGTTACTATGTAAGAGAAGGGTTATAGGCCTTGACTCAGCCAGGATAAATAAACAAATGAATGAATTAATTAATTCATTAATAAAACATGTAAACAAATAACAAAGGAACAAATAAATAAATAAAAATTAATGTATTTGTAAGGAGGGGAAAGGAAGTGGCCATCCTACCCCATTATCTCCTGGCCTAGTTGCCTAAGTGGTGCCTTGTTAGTGTCACTTGTGAGGTTCAGACCTGTCTTCGGACAGTTGACTAAACAAACAAGCAAATGTATTTGTTTAGTTGGGCCGAGGATAGTTCAGGGTCATGTAATGAATATTTCTATAATCTTATAAGAAGGAGATGACTGATATAAAGAAATAAAACCCCTTAACAAGAATTACAGTTATCTTATAAATTGGTGTGAAAAATGTACTACTAACCATTGCACATCATAATTTTATTATATAGTTTATTCAATTACACTGAAAATATGTAGAAGATATAATTAAAATGAATTAAATATATATAAAAAAAACTGATTCCAGAGACTCTAATACGCATTGCTGCTGGTGATTCTGCTAATGATGTTTCAAAGACAGGGATTTCATTAACTGTCCAAGTTCCGGTGTTAGTTATCTGATATACATTCAGAATCAAACAGCGGTGCTAACAAATGCACTGCTTAGATTTACAACCATTTTCTTACATTCTTCTCCCCTCGCCCTCAACTTTATGGGAAAACGTCACATGATCGATGCCTTGCGTGACCTTATTTTTTTGCCTGTTAGATGGTTCGTGTATCAAAGTTGTACACGTCTATCCAGGTACATTTTATCCAAGAAATTATGGGAAATGTTTTCACCTAAGTGGGGCTTTATTTTGTGTTACGGATAGCTCAGTTCAAATGGCCGGCTGTGGCCTTTGGGTTTAACATCTCCTTCAGTAACTTCGCTAGGCACGCTGCCAGCAACAAACATCCTAATTACCGAATTCTTTCGTTAAGACAAATGACTTGTAAGTGAGCAACAATGCAAGTCCACGGAATGTGTCACGAAGCGTTTAAGTGTGACGTGTGCGCTATATTGGCGTCTCCCTTTAACGATGACTATTCTGAGAACAAGTTGATACTTCACGCTACATACTCTACGTGAGGTGAAGTCTTAAATTACTATGTACAGGTACTATTTGTTCCAACATCAAACCTTCGTATATTTATTTCAGGCAAGCAAGTGAAATATGTGTGAATTTTGTGATTTAAAGTTGGTTTCAGAAATAAAATTATTATTATTATTATTATTATTATTATTATTATTATTATTATTATTATTATTTAGCATTTCATTCTCTTAATTTAATTTTCGCGTAATATATTATAAATAAAATAGTACCGTTGTATGAAATATTTCTAATATTTTCTTTTCTTACTCGTAAATTATCTCCTATAAATTCCATGGACTTGGTTTTATTTATAGCTATTGACATATCATGTTTTCCTCCTATTTTATTTAGTTCATCAACTAACGGTTTCCTCGGTTGCAAGACATCCTACTTACGATAAATTGATTTTCTATAGAAGATAGAACGTTTCAAACAGATGTGTGGGCCAATAAAAATAACGACAGCAATAAAATTTTACAAAACTATGTCCTCCCAATATGCTCATATGGGAGTGAGTTTGGTTCTAAAAAAAGATGAAAATAGATTGGAAGCAATTGAGATGAGCTGTTAGGTTAGGAGATTAGAAATAATCAAGAGTGAAACAATTAGACAAGAACTAGGGAAATCTAGTATAATCGAAAAAGTATACGTCAGAGACAAAAACGGCTAGACCACTTACATCGAATGTCAGATGAGATATCACCTAGAAGAGTTCTAAATTACAGACACATAGGCCAATTTGGAGTCGCAACGGTCTGATGTCCAATGCTGAAGAAGAAGAAGAAGAAAAATAAATATTTCTAATTGCGTTTCTAGCATACACAAAACAGTCTCTTTAATAATATCTAATTCTTTCCAGCTACTGTCCTTCTGTTTAATTTAAAAATTCCTTTCAAAATATAACAGGGACATAAAGAGTGCATCACCTAGTATCAAAACCGAATTTTAGCGGTACTTTCGGGATCATTTAGTCTTTGAATTACTGAAATCTTATACGGTTACAATTTCAGCAATTTCGTTGCTGTATGTGCAGATTCACGCGAAACTGTACTATTCTGCTAGATAACTAGACGGTTCACGCAGTATACTCTCGATTATCCGTGCACGATTTATCCGGTTTGCGGATAATCCGGCATAGCTTAAGCTCGAAAATAATTGATTACACTAGTCGCCTGGAATCTGAAAGCATAGCGGCCGTTAGCTTCGTCTGTGAAACAGAGAGTGCGCATGCGCGAGCATATACTACAGTACTGCTTCTGACCACCGCGTGATGTCACTCATGCTTGCAGATCTCAGGCAGGAAGTGTACTTATTAATATATAGTGACAAAAGTTATGAATAAATGGAATTCAAATTAAATGAATGATCGGAAGCAGGAAAGTATCAAAGACTACTTCGAGGATTAAATCATACAAGTAGGTACTGTAAACAATAAATTTAGGCTACTTTTGTTTTCTACAATCATAGATTGTAAGTGAATTTTAATCTCATGTGTAAAATATTATAAGTTACATCTACTGTGTTTTACAGTAAATATGGAATTAAATATAGATTTAAAAGTATTTGTTCACCAAATACACCTATATACTATAAGGCAGACACCATGCAAAACAAACTTTCGTATTATCCGTTTTCCGCATTATCCGGGTACCTCTTTCCGGTCATTAGTCCGGATAATTGTGCGTATACTGTATATTTTTTTTGGACGAATATGCAGTATTAGTGGCGAGCAATAAACTTAAACATATCAACCCGTATTAAAGAAGGAACTAATGAACTATTAAGAAAATTAATACCAGCGTGTATACTCTCAGAAATCTTATAGCTGAAACGAACTGACTGTATTTTATGAAATTGTGTAATTAGTCCTCTTGACTGAGTACCACAAAGATGGAACAAAATATGTCAAAGCTATTCGTAAATGGATGTACCGCGCCGTGGCGTCGTGGTCTAAGACATTCTGCCTAGGACTCTCGTTACGGAATGCGCGCTGGTTTGAGTCCTCATGGGGGAAGAAATTATCTCAGACATTTCGGCCAGAGTATGGGATCGGTGCCCACCCAGCATCATGATGCACTTGGGGAGCTACGATAGGTAGCGAAAATCCTGTTTCGCAAACCAGCTATAACGTCTGGGGATCATCGTGCTAACCACACGATACCGCCATTCTGGTTGGATGATCTTCCACCTCTGTTTCGTCATGTGGACGTGATGCCAGCAGCCAGCTGGTCGATCTTGGCCCTTCATGGGCTGTAGCGCCACGGATTTACTTTACTCGTAAATGGACAACCGAATGTTTCGAAAATATAAAATGTTTAATTTCTTACAAATGTTCACATTTCTCGAAAAGTGATGTGGAAGATAACACATTTTCCGAATTTACTTTTGTGAAAAGTGCCTACGGTATATTAATGATTTTTATTTACGTGTGAAAGGGAATAATCGGATGTACAACTATACGTTTTTTGATAAATGGAGAGTTTGCGTAAAGCCGAGAATCAGTGACAGGTTAGGTTAGTTTTGTTGAGACTTTTGGTATGCCTAGCATATATAATTATTATATTACTTCATCGTCGTCATCTTTGTTTCATCAGTGGGGTGTAATATGGCTGTATCGTATTCTTCAATAATCCCAAATAACCTAATGATCCAGATGGAAATACGAGAATGAGAAATTACCATTTTAATATCGTAAATTTAGTGTAATTATTATAGGTATTAATAGTATTATCATCATTGTCGACTATCCATTGGCAAAAACATTTAAATTACTCACTACATTCTCATCTTATACAGTACAATCCTCCACCACTTCCTGAAACAGCATAACCATACTGTACTGGGATAAATAAATAAGGATAGACGGAACAGTGGATTGCAAGAAGCGAGGCGTTATCTCAGTAGACAATTCTAAGAAACAAAAAATTAAATGTAGTTGTTCCTTTCACTTTTAATTTGAATGAAACTAGAAGGCATTAAAGAGTTGAAATACCGAAGCCTGAAGAATGAGATTCAGGACATGGGGCAGCGGAAGGACATTACGGTGATTCCACTCATTCTGTCAGCAACAGGAGTAATAGCATTATAATTAAGAAAATCTGTCAGATTTATCCTTAATAAAAACACTGTACTACGTCACTTCTAGATCACAAATTAGTTTCTTACTTTTTCTCAATGTGGAAGTAACATAATTGTGCAGAATTGGCTAGGGTTCAACAAAAAATTATAATGCTATATCAGTCTCAAATGAATATTTTTCTCAGAAAAAAAATCCCCTAAGTGTTAACACTGTTTTACTGGATAAGTATACTATCTATACGATTCTGATTTTTACTCCTATCATTATAGAAACTGATGAGGAATGATTTATCCCTTTACAGTTTTAAATCAAATGAACGATTTTCTTGCAAGTTCATTAAAAATTAATAATATACAGAGTGTGTCAAAAGGAAGTCGATCCTTAAGGAGGTGATTCAGGACCTTATTTGCAACTAAAAATCCTAATACACTTTTTCAATATTCATCTCCGTTTCCGAGTTACACGAATATCACGTACCGTAACTATCCCCATTTGATTCCACACGTAATGGACCTGTATGGTTGAAAGAAGGTAGGCTAATTGTCAGTTTTCTAGAGCAGATGCTCAAAATGTCCCCCTCTCGCACGAACACATGCTTCATCACGCCGTCTGACCTCTCGCTGCACACTATCCAATCCATGCTGGTGTATCTCCATTGTAGCTGTGTTAATCTTTGCAACGAGCTCTTCCCTGTTTGACGTCTCCGTTTGGTACACTTTCTCCTTCGTGCAGCTCCAAAGAAAGAAGTCCAATGGTGTTAGGTCTGGGGACCGGGCTGGCCAGGCAATGGCACCACTCCTTCCAATTCATCTACATGGAAAATGGCGATCTAACCATTGGCGTACTGGAAGTGTGAAATGTGCTGGTGTACCGTCTAGTTGATACCATAGTTGCCTGACCAGCCCGGTCCCCAGACATAACATCATTGAAATTCTTTCTCTGGGGCTTGATGAAGGAGAAAGTGTACCAAACGGAGATCGCAAGCAGGGAAGAGCTCGTTGCAAAGATTAACACGGCTGCAATGGAGATATACCAGCACGGATTGGATAATGCGCAGCGAGAGGTCAGACGGCATGCTGAAGCTTGTGTTCGTGCGAGAAAGGGATATTTTGAGCATCTGCTCTAGACACCTGACAATTAGCTTACTCTCTCTCAAGCAGACAACTCCATTAAGTATGGAATCAAATGGATGGGATAGATACGGTACGTGATATTCGTCTAACTCGGAAACGGGGATTAATATTGAAAAATAAGGTCCGGAATCACCTCCTTAAGGATTGACTTGACCTTTTGATAACACCCTGTATATCGTTATTTCCTGCCCTTAGCAGTCTGGCAACCCTACTGCAGTAACCTAGGGACGGAACGCTGCTACTCAGACCGAGAGCGTATGTATATTCGTACGTGAGCCGAGGATGCACTGTTGCCAAACTAAGCAGACTTTCAGCCTAATTTTATAATAAACCATGAACTTAATTACAAAACGCATTATAGGTTTTTATTTATTTTAATGCATTATAGTCTATCCTGCATAGTTATATCATTTTCACCCTACAGACAGCCTGCCAAAGAAATCGGCGAAGTAGGATAAGTTAAAAAAAAACAACAAATAATATGTTATTATCCCAATTAATGCACTAAAATCGAGAATGTATACAAAATCTCACCAATTCATCCAGGTATATTATTCTTTCAAAATTCATCTTTATTTATAGCCTTTAACAGATCTTTGTCACCTTTCTCTTACAAAAAAAAAAATGAAACTTTCGACCATGTTCGGAGACAGAGAAGAACCTTCCGCGCTCAAATCACCCAATTAACTATATCTGATGTATGAGAATGAAAAAGAATACATTGTTCTTTGAGACATCAAGCCATAAGCGTAATTAGCTTGAAATAGTTACAGTTCCAGAAAACTTCCGTGAGAGAAAATGAAGTTTCTGTCTTAATGTACATTTGTGTTATATAACAGAAATAGAATTAAGAGCTGTTAACCTACATCTTGGACTTCCTTACTCCGTAATTCGCATTTCAATATTTTTTGTACAATATAAAAATATGTTCTCTTCAAAGTAAAAAATGTGCTATATCTCTATTTCGAAATATTCCAGTTTCATAATTGTGTATCACATTAGCCTCGATATGAAGTATGAGGTAAAAATTATGACTGATTGAGATCGTAACAGACCATGAAGCCTACATGGGATATAGTGATATTGATTCAGAATTATTTTTACTTTTTGTTACGAAATTATGTACAGCAGACCCAATAGCACCAAGACCAAAGCCAGGTATTCTTTAATCTCAGCGAATAGTTTTCATTGTTATATGGTAAGCATTTATTCTCACAAACACATTTGTTACACGTGAGAGAGCCAAAGAAAACTATTACATGCATGTCATTTTAATCTCGAACGTCGTAATAGTAGTACGATACAAGGTTGGGACGTGCTTTTTACAAAATCGAGAAAGAGTTTAAAAAAACGAGCAGAGCAAGTTTTTCAATTTCTGAGATTTTGTAATGCACTTCACAAACGTGTAATGTACAGTATTTTTTTGCATGAAAGTATATTTTGAAAATATATTTCTTTTAAATCTTAATATACACTATGAACAGCTGACCGATGTTAGTGGTATGGCCAACGTACGAACTTCACCATCAACTTCAATGTGAAGGAGTAACGTGATTCAGGTACTAATCATATTTCGTGTTCAATTGTAATACTTTTTATTTCTTTGTGTTAAGTGAAGTTTGTATTGTCTAATATATAATATATACGTCTACATTACACTATGAACAGCTGACTGATTTTAGTAGTCTGGCCAACGTACAAACTTCACCATAAACTTCAATGTGAAGGAGTAAAAATGATTCAGGTGCTTGTAACATTTCGTGTTCAATTGGAATAATTTCTATTTCTTTTCGTTAAGTGAAGTTTAAATTGTTTAAATAAAGTTCAGTACATTTCAAATGCAGTGATTTGTTTCGTATAACGTATATTAATTAACACGGCCTTTTGCGTATGAATTTTATATGCATTGTAGCATACATAGAACACAGTGGTTTTCATTACAACCCTAGAGTAGTTATTTGTAATATTTCAACGTACTTAGCTATCTAGGTTGGCAAATCTGAATTTAGTAAAATCAACTTTCAATCGTGGCGATAGTTTGCAGTAACGACGAGAAAACACACTATCGTGAAAAAATAAAAATTATAAGTATTTTATATAAATTTTCGAAAAATTAATTACATAGGCCTACTATTTAAACAGTGCAACTTCTTAATTAATTCATATATCTTACTATTGTAATTGCGTAAAATGTCATTTATGTGTAACCCAAAAATGAAAGTTTATCTATTTATTTGGTATCATATTAAATGCTTTAATTTAGTTATGTCTTTCGATGGTCAGATCAACTACATCGTACCTAAATCCGTCTGTATTGTAAACTTGTGCATAACGTCACTCGGAAGGCGGAGCTTGCTGCCTTCCTTTCCCTAAGCTAGCTAGCGAACGAGAGAGCGAGAGTTCACATAGCATTCCTCTCCCACACCATTCGTTTCAAAAACTAAACTATAAACGATTACTTCATTAGCCACATGATAAAAGTACCAAATTTTCGCGAAATGCGTAAAAATGTAATGCGAGAGTATGCATCACGTTCATGATATCCATTTTTTTTACTATGGCTTATTTTAGTTTAGAGTGTTTTATGTATCATGTAAATTTCTGTATTTTCAGTCTTCGTTTGTTTCTTGTTTTCAAGAAATGTAAAAACGCTTAGACTAATTTTAATAATCATGCTGCATCACTTAAGGGGAGCTGTAGGCACAAACTGCCAAAAATCATATTTTCTAAAAACTAGTCTAAAAATATTGCATAATATTGGGAATCTGTCCACAAAATTTTACGGCACAAATGTAGTCTAAATGGGTTTCAATCAAGAAGGGCCACAGAGTAGTTCTAGAAAAAATATTGGCGAGGAACTTGGACTAGAAAATAATTGTAAAAATGATTCTTCTTCAGAATTTAGAATAATTCATTTATCAATTATTTCGTGTTCTATAAACAATGTCTATTGTTGTTGTTCTTGTGGGTCACAAGAGGTAAAAAAATAATTAATCATGTGGCATGCATATTCAAACTTTACGACTTGTTATCCGCAGTAGGCTTACACAATTTTCAATAAAGTAACATTTTCTCAGAAACTATTTGAGATAAAGTAATTAAAGTTTGCACACACCTTTATTATTGTATAATAAAAATTTTCTTTCGAAAATTTATTTTGAAAAAAAAAAAAGTAAACAAATTGAAGTTCCAAATTCTGTCTGCAGGGTTTTGTTACATATAATGATATTATGTAAATTTTCAGAGCCATAGATCCTTATATTTTTTGATATCAGGTTATGTTAGGTGGGTTCGTAATTAGGCTTCCTGATATGGTAAGGTATTGTAATTAAGTATCATAATAGAGTCAGTCATTGTAAAAACCTGTACCAGATTTCAGATGAATAGATAAAAATTGTGGGATCAGTGATTAATTACATAATATGAGTAACATTGTATTTGAGACTATATCTCCTCTTAAGTACATTCTCAGTTTCTTTCATTCTTCTACTATGACGTAATCATCAGATGGCATTAAAAGTTAGTTCATTTGGAATATGCAGTTGTATAGAATTTCCACTGCACGTAAGAGGAAAATATATGAAGAGCTTGCTACAGTACAGTGTATATAATAATCAATTTATGTAGTGGTAATAAAATTATAAGAATAAATTAGCTGCTGTCATCGAGTTAATTTCAAACATTAAAATTTAAACCAAATTATGTGATGTCGTCTGATAACATAAATGGAACATTTCAACATTTCAGAGCACCCAACGGAATAAATATTACTTCCGAAGGAACGAAGGCTTGTCTACTGAAAATGGGACAAACAAGTGGTTCACAAATATTGGAAACTAAAAAAGAAGTTGCATCGCAAACCATTCCTCGTAAACTGCCTTGAAAGTTATTAACTTTCTTTTTAACTGCTAGTTTTTCGAGTGTTGATAATTTTACTTTTGGTATAAAATGTAGACAACTTTGACGTTCCTATATTTCCTGTGATGTTGGATTTGAATTACACCGGAACTTCGAAATAATAACGTAAGAATGTGAGCATGTTGATTGGAGGAAGGTGGTACTAACGAAAACCTTGTTCCAACTCTTTCTCTGCTCACCACAAATTACACTTGCTGTTATTTTAACCCTGGTTTCCGATTTAGAAACGTAACGTGCTGGTCGTTCGGCTTTACATTCTTTCATAATTCTTCAAAGTCCAATTTATATTTTCTGTTATTGAAATAATTTCTGTCACACTTGAGAGATGTTAAACATAACATGAAGATTAAAATTCATTAACATGTCTACACTTGCACAAAAACACAGATGTAACAAGTCGAGAGTTCAGTTCCACATAATTTATCTCTGACACTTCCCATCGTCCTCTCAAGAGACTCTCCTGAACGCACAGTGAAGAGTGGAGGTTAAGATTTCTCAGAAGTCCTTCGTCTCGTCGCGTACGTGTCTCCACGGCACGATGCTCAGCCTCGGTGTCAGTCTCGAAGAAAGAAGGATTCAACGTGTCACAGTCGTTTATACGCTCCATCTTCTGAAGACGACAGGTCAGAAGACTGTGCCAACAAGTTGCTCTAAAACGTTGCATTCTTTTTATTTCAGAACGGGATTCAAAAGTCTCTCCGTTAACAGGATGACTACATAGTTGGCTTTCCACAGTACAAGTTGAAGTGGAATTTGTGGTGTCAGGTCAGATTTTTCCTCTGCTATAATTTCTCATTTAATCATAATTCACTCACTTTCACCAATATGGCTGGGTTTTTAGTATTTTATGAGCGTCAATCTAACCCGATACAACAACATCCAACCTGATAACAAGTAGGGCAGGCTCGCCTAATTTCGTGATACTAAGGTTTTGGTGCAAAAATTAGGCTCAAATTTAAAAAAAATATATTAATGTTTCAATAAATGTACATTATTAGGTTTCAGGAAGTTAATGTCAGCATTTATATCTCAAATAAATTTATACAATAGGCTAATTGCAAACAAGTAATACAAATATACAAAACAAAACAAAAAAATATCGCTCTAGAAGGATTGGTGCAATTTCGTGATAGTTCAAGGGTAATTTCTTGATAGTCCTTAAATTAATCATATTTAGTCATAGTCAGTCAAATTTTAAATTCCTCAATCAGATTCATACCCACAACCAAAATTATTAAAGTTCTTTCTGAATTTTGAAAGGTATTGCTATGTAGCCTATCATAAAACGATTGATCACAACTGACCCACTGAATCTAACTTTTAGTATATTTGTCGTCCTCGAAATTTCCTGAGCAAGATCCGCACAAAAATCATTAGGCTTATCATTCAGCTTTTCGTTAAGCACAGATCTTCTTTGTTTGGTCCCAGATAAAGTATGATTTTGATACTGGTTCGGAATGAGGGACCTAAATCGTGACTGATAGAAGGAGAAGAAGACTACTTGAAAAGACGGAGGGACAGAATAAGAAAAAGGTTTCGTGTCATGACCGATGCATTGTACTTTAATATTGATATTCGTTCGCACTCCTCCGTCATTATATCATTAAGACTTAGATATCTGTATGACAGAGCTGTTTAAATATGCATGTGCTTATGACCCAAAACATTATAGCAAATTCCCTCTAACAAATTAGAAATATGAATTATCCTTTTTAATTCAGCTTCCTAAACCATCAGCATACTGTATTCTCTATCTTTATCTATGTATGTATAAATCGTTAATATACTGTAAATTCAGTATTATTAATTGTTAATATCATGTAAACTTCGGCCATGGGTGATAGGTTTCTAATATGGCTTAGAACAATATATTATTGTCTATGGAAAAAAATAACTAATATGCTCATATTTTATACCTAAGGTCAAAATCTATATTTTTTTTGCAGATATAGATTATTTTAAATTCATAATATTTTATACTTGGCTTCATTCCTCATATTTTACCTAGCTAACACTAAGGAATCTGTGTATTATAACTAGGGCTGAAAAAAAGTATTGGTTTTAGGTTACGCTGCATCGTACGTAGAGCTCTGTGTTTACAAAATGCTTGTGTGCACGAACGACTGGTTACGGTAGGGCTGCTTGTACAGTCCGCTCCGTATGGACTCATAATAGAATTTACATTTACAGGATTACTTGTGTTTCAAATTAGTTAACTCGGAACAAATATTAAATTTACAAAAAAACATCATTATCGATTAAGTCAAACACAATTTCCTCGCGTTCTGAATTCAGTTGGATTTTTGTTTCGGCATTCTGATACAACCTCACACCACTTAAGCAGGTCTACTATTGAGTTGAGTCGGATGTTCACTTTCTCTGCTCCTTCAGACAGTAGAGACACCCGGCAACGCGACGTATTTTGTAAACAATGTATATAGAAATTATTTATACTCTGATGTCAATACTTTTCTTTAGCTCTAGTTATAACTTATAATTGTTAAATTTGAAAGACATTAGGGTGTCAGTGTGGCTCTGTCACTATGGAAACTTCTTACATCACGCAATATAAAAGGAGAATACTTGAACGTAATCACTGAAAGTACGCATACCTACTACCTTCAGAATGGTGTGACGCACGTCATGCAAGTTCTTTCTCAATACCTCTTCCGTCTGCTTTTCTAAGCAAGGACAATTTTGAGAAAATAATCCCGACTTGCTCACAAATATGGAAAGACCTACACCCATAGTTAACCAGTTCATCTAGACTGAAACTGTTATTTAGTCGATAATCATTTATTTGCAGAACGAGTGGTGTATTTTACAAAGATTCCCGAAAAAATTAAACTCTCACAGTTGGTTTTCAGTGTTACTTTTCAGTCATGAATTATTTAAATATTTAGTGCTACTAAAGTTATCCTTAAAATTCCCTGCAAATTGTCTTCATTCCAAATGGATTTAAGGATAACCTAAAACTAATGAAATATGTTTTACATGACCAGCGAAAATTGTGTCGTTTTTTTTGTAAAACTGAAAACAGATATTAAAATATTTAAACATGGAAATAGAGTAAGATTCTTTTTTCTTTGGCTGGTACTTGACTTTTGCATCGTTAATGCAGTGTCCTATTTGTGAACTCTTTTCCGCAGAGCGTTGCCCATGGTGCACCATGGTGAGGTGGTCTGCAGCGTACCATGTGAGATAGTTTACAGCGTACCAGTGTGATGATTATGATGATTAATGGAACAGTGATGGAATTCCGGTAGGGGAAACGGGAGTATCCCGCAAAACCTAACACCTTTGTCCGCCACAAATTCTACATAGATCCACGGGGATTAGAACCCGGGAGTAAGAGAAAGTTTATAATATCAAAACCCCAAATCATCATTCCTTGTAGTCGTGAACTTAGTCGCAGCTGCCAATTTGTGACGGCTTCTCATTAACAGAGTAGGTGTTCGTTCCTAGGTTACTCCTGTGGAATTTAAATGGATATAATGGCTAAAAAGTGGTTTTAGTTCCTGCTGTCATATTTTCACCAATGTTGCATTATCGCAGGACCTTCAGTGTGTCCACCTGTGGAGTAACTGTTAGCACGTCTAGCCATGAAACCAGGTGTCCCAGGTTCAATTCCCGTTGGGGCAAGTTACCTGATTGAGGTTTTTCTTTCCCAGTATGAGAAAATGCTGGGTAACTTTCAGTGCTGGACCTCGGACTCATTTCATTATCATCTTCATCTCATTCAAACGCTAAATAACGTAAGGTGTTGATAAAGCGTCGTAAAATAACCTACTAAAAATTCTTCAGCGCATTTTTCTAAAATTCATCTATATCTTAAAAGGACCGACACTTACACAATTTAAATGAGCTTCACTGACGTCGTCTTGTCTTTGTCAAATCCCCAGTAGGCCCAACAATAGACAATATTGCTTATTCTTCGATTGGAACTGGGCTCTAAATCCGTTTTCTTTTTCTTTCTCCCAGCGTGTTTTAGTAGGCTATGTGACTACGTGTTTAATATCAGTCCTTTCCTTTCGAAGGGGACCTACACCCCGATCAAGATATATTAGTATATATTTTACTTGCCGTGTGCCTTACCGTCTCGCATTAATACTGCCGTGAGTGTGATATCAAAGTCGGTAAGTTAATGGATTTCCATTCAACTGGAAACAAGTATCCCATTCTTTATATCGCTTCAAAAACCTGATTATTAAATAGCACTGGTTTTCTGATCACAATCTCGCCACCAATGGAATGCTTAAACATGTTTAGGCATTGTATAAACATGTCTATTTCATGGATTATAATGGCCACAATATAATACTAAGACACAGGATGTTTACATTGAAATTTCCTAATTATATCATGTCCTCAAGATATAAGCAAATACACATATGAAAACTTTACTGGCACAAGTAACTGCAACGTGTAAATTTTAATCCTTCAGAAATGAAATAAAGTACAAAATATGTATGGCATAGTACTAGAATGCCCAGAAAAGCTCAGATTTTACAACAATTTGGCTGTACGTACTTTCAAATATTGTTCTGGATATTAGGTTGACGTCATAACAAAATAGGTTAGATATTGAATAAATGGAATATGTAAGAATAGTTAGTCATATTCTCCATGGCCCGGTCAGTAACACAGATATACGAGAGATATTTTAATGATATTAAAAATTAAAAATTAGTAGGCCTATATATCTTTTAAGCATGAATATTATAGGCTCCGAATGAGCTGAAGCAAATCAGAATAGCCTACCATATAAGCCTACTGAACTGAACTACAAATGTAGACGTGGTAGGCCTATGATACTCTGAGGGAAAATTGTAATTATGATTGTTTTAAAAAAAACTTAAAATAGATCAGTAGTCGTTAGCTCTTGCTGAAATGGGTAACGGGTAAGGAGTATCGAAATATACTCCGCCGTGCACAATGAAGAGGAGGAAAGCATACCCTCCAGCAGCCACGGATGCACGCTACTGCCTCTCTTATCCCCGGGTTAAGAGACGCTATCCCGAGGGTGCTCTGTGCTGATGACCGCTGAACTAAATGATATCCCTTTCTCAGCTGGAAGTAGGCTGTGTTAGGATTTTGTTCTCCCTACGACGATATCCTAAGCAAATAATACAATCCAAGAGGAAGAACGATATGTAGGCAGACCTAGGAAGCGAGAGTTAATGACCTAACCCGTGAATGATGATGAAGATTATGATGACGATGAGTACTTTATTTATCCATCACTGAAGCAACACCTTCTAGAAGTACGCAGCAACTGTTCCGCCGTCTTATACTGTCCGCGGTGCATATGGGATCTCTATTACACCAGGAACAGGATGGTGGTGCTCATGATAATGATTATGATTATGATTAATAGAGAAATTACGGAATACTGGGAGAAGAAATGGGGTTAACCGTGAAAGCTTATCTCAAATTTCCTCTTTCGTCACCTGAAATTCCATTTTGCTTATTCGAGTTATAATCAATTACTTCGGCATGCAAACCCGAAGCTCTAGTCACATTCGGCTCTTGAGGAGTCATAGCAAACGTCTACATCTTAAGTAGTTTCTTAACATAATATACAGATCTTCACTGACGAAGGGTCAGGAAAGATGTCGCTCCTCTATCTAAGAGTCTGAGACAATATAGGAGAACACGTTGGTGAAGAACTTACTCGTGAGCTCGCATTCATTATAGTTTAGTGTCGTGAATCGCAGTTTCAACAGTAGTTCACCTACAAGTATGAAAACAAAGAAGTATAACAACATCTCGTTGCTTTGCGGTGGGTTTTTGAAAATTCACATTTTGTGTTAAAATTTTTGTTGCGGATTCTATGAAAGTGTTTAAATATCCGAGTTCTTTTTTTTTAAGTGCAGAGTAAGCTACTTATGTCTATATTTTAGTGGTAATTTAGTTATAAAAGTAAACGTTTAGATTAATCGCCTAAAAAGGAGCTGATAATGTTTAAATTGTCAACTGTGTAGTGGCAAAGCTGTGTAAAGCTGGCAACGCTGCAGCAAGGTTATCGAAGATAGAATTATACCCACCCCTCTGTGAGTCAGTAAAGTGAAGGAGTACTTATTGCTATTTATTATCTACAGCGTTGCTACACATTTCATTTATCCTCCCCCCCCCACAGAAAATTTAAAATTCTCAATAGACTATTTGTCGCGTCAAAAACATTGGCAAAATATGCTACTAATGGTCTGAACTGCTGTAGGCCTATAAGTAGTGTGAATTTCTGTTACACGTTTCCTTCCGCCCTGTAGGCTATATTAGAGGACATTTATTGTAGGCATACCTTTACGAAATTTTTCCTCTTGGTTGTGACTATGTGAGTGAAATTTTCCTTAACATGAAGTCTTTAGATTGAACTTTAAAAGAGGCTTCTAATTATTATAACAAGGTGCAGAATTCGTTTCCTTTTTACAATAATTCGAGGTTCCCATAACCTCTACGAGCAAATGGAGCGGTATTAATTTCACATCTCTTACTTCACGTTCTTTTTTGGTATGTCTTCATTCCAAGTAATTATGTTAAGGGTACGAGAAGTTAAGGAAGTAACTAAGTAATAACCAGGCTTCGACACTTCGAACCCAATAGAGCAGTTCAGTGGGAAATCCGCATAACGGCGTACTGAGTATAGTGGTAAAACGTACAGTGGGTGGGGGTATTGGAGAATGAATGCCAACAAATACGCAAAGGAAAACGCTCTCGATTTGAAGGTTCTAACGAATAATTTAGTTTTCATACAAACTGTGTCTGAAACTATTACACGGTTAGAAAAGCCAGAGCAAGAGATGCCGAAAGCCCTCAAATTAATTTAGAAAACGATGCAGAGAATTAATGAGACATCAAGTACACCGGTTACTGAACGTGTAAAACAGAAGTGGAAATCAATTTTATGTAAAAATAATGGATATGGAACATTGTGTAACATAAACAACAAATTAGTGGACATAGAGTCACCCGAGAATAAAGGACTATCTCTTAGAGACTGCAATGATGTTAGGTTTCTTCGTTTTTCTCCTATCACGTCATGCGGCGTACAGCGCAGCTTTCTACAGTATAAACTTTGGCAGATAACCGAAAAATATTTAAGTTTAAGACACTGAGAATGTATCTTGTAGTACACTGCAATTTGGTACTGTAACTGCACTTCCTAAAAACGACCTATAGGATAAATGAAAAAAATTAAAATTGCTACATGCTTATTTCCACCATTAACACTGTGTATAATTAAACACAAATGCTTATAAAAGACAGGAGAATAAATGCTTTTCACATTCTTTTGACATTATCATTGTGTAATGTATATTTACTTTCAGAATGTACATATGTGTGTTTCCCCATACTACTGTACTCTACTCTAAATAGCAACGTTGTTACCTCAACACATCTCTATCTACCTGCAGCGAGTCAACAACCTATAGTGCATGCACAGTAAACTTATTGTGTCGGGTCCAAAGTCTCGAAGCCTGGTAATAACACATTACACTTACTTCCTAAGCATAACCCAATTCTTGGCTGGAGATTTCTCACTTCCGAAGATCATAAGATAGACAGCATTATTTTAATTGTTCAGTCTCTCTGGATGGAGAAGATAGAAAAAGAATAAATACGAATATGCGTTTTCTAAGACAGGTGTCAGGATATTTCTTTTTATTTATTTTTATTTTATTGGGTTATTTTACGACGCTGTATCAACATCTAGGTTATTTAGCGTCTGAATGATATGAAGGTGATAATGCCGGTGAAATAAGTCCGGGGTCCGACACCGAAAGTTACCCAGCATTTGCTCGTATTGGGTTGAGGGAAAACCCCGGAAAAAACCTCAACAAGATAACTTGCCCCGACCGGGATTCGAACCCGGGCCACCTGGTTTCGCGGCCAGACGCGCTGACCGTTACTCCACAGGTGTGGACAGGATATTTCTTAAAACATCACAAAACCAGTTCTGCAATACGTGAAGAATTAAACATATGGTCAGGGAAAAAACTCGGTAGCTTTAAATGTTATGTTTTATTTAACGACGCTCGCAACTGCAGAGGTTATATCAGCGTCGCCGGATGTGCCGGAATTTTGTCCCGCAGGAGTTCTTTTACATGCCAGTAAATCTACTGACATGAGCCTGTCACATTTAAGCACACTTAAATGCCATCGACCTGGCCCGGGATCGAACCCGCAACCTTGGACATAGAAGGTCAGCGCTATACCAACTCGCCAACCAGGTCGACGGTAGCTTTAAAGAAAACTGGTTTCAGCATATGCAAAGAATGGATCACAGCGGAATGACAAAAAATCTTATGCAATATCAGCCAAGAAGACATCACTGGACGACCCAGAACTCGCTGGGAAAATTTCTTGAGTTTTCATAGGCCTTGAAGCCTAATCCATAGAGCAGAAGAAGGAGAAGACACTCTCTTTAGTCTAAGTCCTCGAGCGCGTCTAATGGTTACCTTATTTGCCACTGAATCCTAAACTCCATATTACAGTAAAAGTACTTAGACTGTTACTCACCCCACCAATTTTCTTGACTTGCAGATATAGTATGTCGACTGAAACGCCACGGCAACATCTTAAAAGAAACAAGAGAGCAAGAAACAAAGTAAAACAAATCAATAGTCTGTTGAATATGAGGGGCTGAACTGTTTACTAATGGTTTTAAAAAAGTATGATATCCACATTTTCAATATCTCTGTTAGGCCGGTAGCATACTGCATCGGAAATTTTATCTCGAACCGTCAGACGTGACAGTGATCACTAAGGAACGAAACTGAGACATCAAAACATTATCTGGAGGCGGCTACAGTTTAAGGAACACAAGATTTAGGACAACGTCACCTGTTTAATTTACTGATCTACCTTCCGGTTTATGTGCAAAATGAAAAACGTCACGTAAAGGGTACTCCGTTCATTCGGAGACTAATGGTTGCTGGTTTTGTATTGTTTACTGCATTCTAATAGGTTGTTTCGACACAGCATGCCTATTTTCTGTTTAAAAGTGAACCTTTCGTCAGAAGTTCAGTTGTGATCTAGTAAAGGTAGGTAGTGTGAAGATATAATAAAATGCCCCCAATAAAATCTCTAACTTTGCCTGTGCCTGGAAAAGAGTCCGGATATGATTAATTTTCAGCCACGGACAAAAATATTATAATGTGGTATAAAGTGTGTAAGTCGGATATAAAAGTTCAAAAGCGTCGTTATTTACAAAAACATTGTGACTCTAAGACACGCATCGAACATCTGAAATTGTTTAGTTAGGTCGTGTCTCAAAGCTAAAGTTCATATTACACACTAGTGACTAGCAACTAGCTGACTTAAACTACACACTAGAGATCTTTGAACATGCATGCTTGAATCATGGCCTTCATAGATTACTTTTCTTAAAACTATGACATCACGGTGCAGCACTGAATTAAGAAGGCAGTGTCCTAATGCAGTTTCATTAAGAGTTATGTGAAAAAGATAAGGGCCTAAAATCTTACAATATTTAAAAAATATAAAGAAGGTGTCGGAGTACCAATGTCAATGTTGAAGGTTAACTTATTGTTCTATATTTTATTTCCAAAGGATCGTCAGATTTCATAGCTCCAATTGCTGATGAGGTATCCATGTTTCTTTAGCGTACAAGTCATCAATCAAGCAAGCATTTTCGTTTACTAGCTACCACGGATCAGTGGCGGCTGATTGACTGAGGGAAGTGAGGCCGGGCCTCAGTCACTTGGCTTAACTGAAATCAAATTTTGTGTTTTTATATAATGTATTAGTTATTTGAATGAAGCATATATCGCTGTAGAAGCATTTGAAAACTTTGATGTATATAGACCTGTTTTGCAGTAAAATTTGTTCCTGAGGCCGGGATCGCTCGTGCCGGGTCTGGCTTGTGATGTATACAGACCTGTTTTGCAGAAAAATTTGTTCCTGAGGTCAGAATCGTTCGTGCCGGGTCTGGCTTAATGCATTTCATGTCCTTTCGCGGGCTTTGAGTTTACGCTTAAAACGTTGTAGCTGAGGCACAATTCGGCTGGCCTGGTCAGGTTTCACTCGTCCCAACCATGGGCCGGCCTCAAGGGTAGAGTGGGGTGGGAATAGCAGTGGTGACTTGTCTTCCTAACTAGGCCATAAATAACAAAATTCCAGCTCTTTGGCAGGCAGAAACCCACTCGATTCTCTCCCCTTATGTCTCAGTTTATGACATAAGCGAGGGTGTTCTACTATTGTATACTTCGTAGTAATTACAGTAGTGAATCTGGGCCAATGTTGTTATGTATTTTGGGAAAATATAAACAGAAACAAATGAGAGAAATAATGCTGGTGCAGTTAATTCATTGTTAGAGTGTCCTTTTTCGAGAAGAAATAATACTAAAAGAAAGGAAATTTTAAATAAAGAGAGAGACTACCGAGATACCTACGACATCGCTGATAATTTTTCTGACACATAATCTTAAAACACGAGTTTCTATTGCATCCTGGTATGGGCAACATAAATGGTTATGTGGTAATGTGATGCAAAATAAACTTCTCTTGGCCTTGTTTGTTGCTGTCAAAGGAAAAAAATAAAAAGAAAAGAAAGAAAGGGGAATTTCAACACATAATATGGGATGCTTCATACACTGAAATAATCACTGAAACTCAGAGCATAACAGCTTATTTGGTGAGTGAAATTATTATTTTTCATTGTTAGTAATAAGAATAGACTAATAATAGCAATAATAATAATAATAATAATAATAATAATAATAATAATAATAATAATAATACAGTAATAATGATATTAATATAATAACAATAATAATTAATATCATAAACAAACATTTCCTATCGGAGGCACTTAAACTAGTTGCATCTGGCCTCACCGAGGATTTCGATCACCGGCCGCTACTGCCACGGACTTGATTGCTATGCACTATGTAGCTTTGGATCATGGCTTCTGACATCACATACGGCTTTTTAGACAACTATCTAGTTCACTTCAGCTGAAAATGTAGCTTTGAGACACGGCCTTATTCGATTTCGGATAAGTCCATTTTTAGGCCGTGTCTCAAAGCTCAAGTCCACACTACACACTAGTGACTAGCAGCTAGGTGACTTGTAAACTACACACTAGGGAGCTTTGGAAATGTATGCTTGAAACATGGCCTTCTTCATAGACTATTTTTCTTAAAACATGACATCACGGTGCAGCACTGAATTAAGAAGGCAGTGTCCTAACGCAGTTTCATTACGAGTTATGTGGAAAAGATAAGGCCTTAATATATTACAATGATGTTTAAAACATTGTATAGAAGGTACTAACAATGTCAGTGTTCAAAGTTAACGTGTTATTCTACATTATATTTACATTATTTCGCTTCCAAAGCATTTTCAGATTTCATAACCCCAATTGCTGATGAGGTATCCATGTTTGTTTAGTGAACAAGTCAACAATCAAGCAAGCATTTTCGTTTACTAGCTACTACGGACTTGATTGCTATGCACTATGTAGCTTAGGATCATGACTTCTGACGTCACATCCGGCTATTTAGTCAACAATCTAGTTCACTTCAGCTGAAAAAGTAGCTTTGAGACACGGCCTTACTATGGCTTTATCTGATGTAGTTATGTGTGAATATTTCATTTCATAAACTTCAGAATCCACATTGTGAACACTTGACTGAAAAGTATACGTCTAGAAAATTTCCGACTTGAACAACCATGCGTACACAATGCTTACCCTCGTATTACGAAAGAATTTTAAATTCTATACAACCAGCTGTTGATAACAATAAAAGGGTTTAACTAAAATTAAAGAGTATTCTAGAAAATAAAAGTACTGCATATTCGAAACACTGCACTGTGAAGTGCAATATGAATTAAATAGTAAACAGGTACAAGACAATACACAACAAAATTATAAATTATTTCAAATTCGAAGCACTAACATCGTGTGATATCGAAAGAATATTTTCTTAGTACAAACGTTGATTCAGTGACAATCGAACAGGTTTATATTTGACAATTTACGAATGTACACAGTTGTACATTGCAACATAATTAGTGACACTTAAAATACACAATTCATTTTTATGTAATATCGATCACTATTTTCTACAACGAAGTGAATGAGGTAAGTCACGTTCGTAAATGTGTGTTATAATCTATTTGTTTTAGTCACCTAACTATACGGAGCAATATTTTGATTCAAGCACAACGGTGCTCAGTAGAAGTTTTTGTACTACCCCGAGTTGATGTAAACAACCTGCATAACACGCGATGTAATTAACTTCATAGTTTCGGTGTTCGAAGTTCCATCCCTAGTGATTACACACATCGTTATGAAGCTACAGCATACTGCATCGTACATTCGTCCTTGTCAATCAAGGACCGTTCCGGACGGGCTCGAACAAAACGGCGATGTCACTCGAACTTTTGTCCGCGGACAGACACGACCGGATATTTCATTCTGCACATCCGTGAAGTCTGATGTCTGCTCACTCACCTGATTTGCTCTTTGTACAGTGTGGGTTATATTAAGTGGTATAATCTGATTTTAAATTTTATTTGGAATGAGAGTAGACGCAGATGGACTTGCTGCTTTTTCTTTGTACATTAAAAAAAAAAAAAGCTTAAGGAGAGGTATTTACAGATGCCTACGCCACACTAAATTTGCGTACGAGATTTTACAAGGGTTATAATCGTCCAACTTGCGTACACGTAGTTTGGTACAAGGTAATATTCGTCCCATATGCGTATACGTTTAGTGGAGCGTCTCTTTTAGGCACAGTGAAAACATAAACAAAGTGCAGGTAACGTGTGGGGGAAGGACGAGCCGTACGATAAGCACGAGGGATGCACAAGGTTTTAGTTACAACATTTATGACGGAGCATTAATTGAAATTATACAGGGACATCATTTTATTTTTACTAACATTTTTAATATTAACCTGTATATACCTTTAGAGAACCGGAAACACCGCTTGCTCCTCCCTCCAAGACTGGAGTTCGATGATACTGGCGTAAAACACAAATCACTCTACTAGGTATAGGAGGGAAGAAAAGTAGTTCATCCATTTACGTAAACTAGGAAATACCGCGATTTTGAGTTTGATAATTTTCATTGGGTTTTTCTTTAATCAAAGTACAGTACTGTATTAAGAATAAGTGTTTTTACTCACGAAGTGAGTTATCCATGCGCACGTATTCATTATGCAGTGTATACTGTCTACAGCACATTAGCGTACAATATAGAGAAAGAAGTTAAATTGAAAAAAATCATAATATGAATTTTTAAACACAATTTTGAAAATGGTGGCCGTTCATTTCGATACAGGCTTCAGTTCTTTTGTGCATATTATCGCACTATAGACTATTGCATCTAATTCCAATTGCCAGTTTCGTCCTTCGTACTAGTAACTCATGTTGAAATAATTCTATACCTACTCTACGTACTGTGAATTCAATCTTCACTTCTGCCCGACCCGAAAATATAAAATTACTCAGACATGCTATCTACTGTCCGTCCAAGTGGTTATGCCGCAGGATTGTAGAAAGGGAGGAAATCACGTGACAGTTAATTACTTAACGAGGCCCTTTTATTTAAGTTAAATTAAACAGCTGTATAATATTACGTAAACGCCCAATTCCTAAGAGAAATTAATGTTTTCAGAAAAGACCTAAGACAGCCCAGCTTTTACAGAGGGGCGAGCAGAAGCAGGTGGGGGAAATCGGGATGCGACGTAGGCAAACGGACAGTACCTGTGCGAAAATATGATTCAATATTGAAAGCTCTTTCGTCACTGGAAAACGCGAACATATTTCTGGAACGTACTATACTCAGTAACTCAGTACTGCTTACTCTCTGCGGTCTTGGTTCTGTGTGGAGTTGGAACTTCCTTAGTAGAAGGGGTGGGAGTGAAGTACATTAAAAAACTCAGGTACAATAAAAATTTAAGTAAAAATAAAATGATGTCCCTGTATTTTCCAAAAACACACAAAACAAAAGAACACAAATTGCATAAAGTTATCATATACACATTTTAACAAACAAGCAATTATAACGTTGAAATAATTCAATACAACAAATCAAATGTTGCTACTTACATGATGTTACTTTCAAGCAGCATTTTTACGGTCACGAATTTCATTCTGTGTATAACTAACATAATATCGCCGTCTTCTGTGACCGAATTAACAAAACTACAGTAGGCTATATTGGTCTGACATTGACAACACAATTTCCTAAACGTAATTACAGTACTGTAATTTTGTTAATTCAGCTACAGAAGACGGCGATTATTATGTTTGTCATACAGAGAATGAAATTCATGACCGTAAAAATGCTGCTTAAAAGCAACATCATATACTGTAAGTAGCAAAATTTTATTTGTTATATTGAATTATTTCAACGTTATAATTGCTTGTTTGTTAAAATATGTATACGATAACGTTATGCAATTTGTGTTCTTTTGCTTTATGTGTTTTTTGGAAAATATAATTTCAATTAACGCTCCGCCATAAATGTTGTAACTAAAACCTTATGCATCCCTCGTGTTTATCGTACAGGTCGTCCTCTCCCACACGTTACCTGCTTTTTGTTTACGTTTTCACTGTGCCTAAACGAGACGCTCTACTGTAGTCTGTTGCATATTTGTAGCCACCTGAAAATATTAGGATGTAATCATGATCTAATGAAGCTAGACTTTGAAGCAAGTCCCGTAAGTTCTCTGAAGAAGTTTTTCCCAACAGTAATAGTAGGCGTAATTGAATGTAATTTTCACTTTTGTTAACGTCTGTGGAGAACTATTGAAAAAATAGATCTTGCTCCTCACTATAAGGGTGATGAAAATGTGAGACACCATGTAAGAATATGTGCTGCACTAGACTACTTACCAATATATGTGAAGACGGTTGATTGGAAATTCAGAGTAACTCACCAAAACATGATTCAGCCGTCTAGACTTGAAATGTGGAACTTCCATAAGCTGCTGCATCCCACTAACAATATTGTTAAAGGATGGAATTCAAAACTCTGAATAAACTAGTGAGCCATATACATCAAAATACATGTCACTTAATGAAGAAATTGATTATGTAAGCAAAAATCAGTGACTCATCTCTACTCAGATCTGATTTAAATTTGGAAGGGTAAAAAGAAGGAAGAAATGTATTAAATTGGACAAAAGAATTACCCGTATTCTGGATGAGTATGAATCCAAAAAAGACTTTGAAGAAATGTTTAACAAAACTAGCATTTGTTGGTAAATTAGACATTGTTTAGTCTATAAATTTAGAATTCTAACATACAAACTTTATTACTAAACGACTACAGTTCACAATTTTTAAACATGCCATAATTTTAAATACTGTCAGTCTTAAGTCTGGATGAAGTGTAACGCAAAATTGATAATTCTATGTCTTCCATTTTTTTAAGTCAATAGGTCATCCTCACACCTTACCTGTAGGAAACTGGGACGCACGTATCTGCCCTTGAATCCAAGAAGGACCTACGGTAGGTCCTAGTTGATAAACTGTGAGGAGTTGCAAACAAAAAAAAAAAAAAAGTAATGCACTTATAAAACCAAGTAGGCCTACATTAATTTTTTTTTTTTTGCTTATAGAATAAATCGAGCAACTTCACTTTATGCTATTATAGATCATTGCTACGGTTTCGCCATCATTTGCCATAACGTCTCAGTTGAGAGAAAACCAACTACGTGCGTCTTAGCGAAATCTGTTCGAGAACGTCCAAGACAGCCGTAGACAGACCGACACAGTCTTGTCCGTTGTCGGATGGTCTGAGACGAAATTGTCCCATCCGAGAGAGGATATCCTATGTAGTATGCTGCCGACTTTATCGAAAATGTTCCATGTGAACGCAGATTTCTGAAATTGCCAGTCGGTTGAAGTTTCGCATTGTATCCGGTAGTATTATTTGTTATATGCGTATGTGAAATGTGCGTCCACTTTAAAGAAGACCAGACGCACTGATTATTATGGTATGTTCTCATCACTCAAGTTTCATTCTCGACGGCTATTCGGCTGTTTCATGTAGTGTGTTACCACTATTGATTCAAAGACTAATCGATGCCATTTTTAAAGGCGGATGGACAACCCTGCTAAATACCTTTTCATGTCAGCCTTGCTAAAATGGTCACCAAGGAATATACAACAACGAGGAACACGGTAGACTGCCTTGCGATGCGGCGTTACTCCGGGGTGGGGCAGTTGCTTTCGTGGGGATCGCTTCTTATGCCCGGTCTGTGTCAAGAAAACATATCTAGAACCTATTACAGCGAGCGTCACGCGATGCCACGACATCGGCAGCTGCTGCTGTTTATATGTATTATTTTCAAAGGCATAAAACATGCTACCGGGTCTACATGATCGCCTGAGTCACAGTAAAACAAAAGAGAATGCACATAACTTTTCTTGTCTCGGAATATTATAGTACAAACCAAATCGACCGTTCTTAATTGGATACTCGTTCACATCAAGCACAGAATCTCAAATAAAAACACTTTAATGTCTCAATTCCACTTACAACAGCTTCTATGCTGTCTTCTTCCCTATTTAAAACAATATTGAAACATTGTCCTCAGTTATTTCTTTTTAAACTGCAAGTTATAAACGATATGGCTCAAGCTTCAGTCATTAAATTAATGTATGATACTGGGCGTCCCAATTAAAAGATAGCATGGAATGGTATTATTATATTGATGAGTGTTCTCGAAGCTATTTGTTCTATTGTTGGAGCAACAGAATATGGACTGCAAATGTCGGGGTTCAGAGACGAATTTTTCATCTCATCGTAACTTCCAGAATGGCTCCACGATGCTGTCATCTTCTTATAAAATCGAGTTCTGATTCTTTTCCTGAGTTAAGAGGCGTCTGAAATGCGGTGATGACTACAACACCCCCTTTTAATGTCTAAGTCCAGAAAGCATTCTAATCTCTACTTCGTATCTCCTGTATGCCTACAGTATATTATTATAGCGTGTATGCAGTATTCCAATAAAAAGTGCACGTCCTTTATGAACATAACATAGTAATTAGTAGGAATAGTAGTATTTTATTTAACGACGCTTTCAACTGAAAATGTTATTCAGCAACGAAATTTAATTTTTTATTGGGTTATTTTACGACGCTGTATCAACATCTAGGTTATTTAGCGTCTGAATGAAATTAAGGTGATAATGCCGGTGAAATAAGTCCGGGGTCCAGCACGGAAAGTTACCCAGCATTTGCTCGTATTGGGTTGAGGGAAACCCCCGGAAAAAACCTCAACCAGGTAACTTGCCCCGATCAGGATTCGAACCCGGGTCACCTGGTTTCGCGGCCAGACGTGCTGACCGTTACTCCACAGGTGTGGACTCTAATAGTGTATCTCGTATGTGGCATATAATATTAAGTTCATAATTGTTTTCAAGAAAATTTTTCATTTCTATTGTAATGACAGATAGGAAGTTAGTATCGCAATTCTGATGTTGAACTTGGACTGTAACGCAACCGAATGCATAGGAGCAAGAGACGTCAACATTTAACGAAGAATAATCCAGGAAAAAATAAACGTGTTACACACTCCTGTATGCATGATTAAATAACAGATGCGTTTACTTTTTTGGATTCATGCATAATAAACTATTCACAACTGTACACAGCTCCACAGAATGATAATATGCGTTGTTTGTGAACTGCGTATCGTCTGTAGCGAGCGAGAACAGGGCTAGCGCGGGTGACATCTACAATCCTCGCTGTACACAACTGGAATCTACTGTTTTGGTACGAACTTACTACATATGGTTGGTGAAATTAAAGACACCCTATGCAACGTCCGTTTTGTCCACCCCGAACTCCATCACGATCTGGCCGAGTATCGAACCCGGGGTCTCCTGGATGGGAGACCAGCGTGCTAGCGTCGAGACACAGACGCAGCTGTGAGTATGATTGATTTTAGATGCGTCTGTGGCTACAATTCTAGCGCGCTTGCCTTCCATCCAGACTACCCAGGTTCGATCACTGGTCAGGTTTGGGTGGAGTTTATGGTGGACAAAATAGATATTACAGAGAGTTTTTCTCGGGGTAATCCCTTTCCCTTGTCTGTCTTTCATTTCAGCAACACTCTCCACATCCCACTTATTTCATTTGTCATCTGTAACAGTAAAAATATCCTGGGGTGATGTCTGAGGGTAGTACGGGTTTCCGATGTTGATCTAGAATCTAAGGGCTTGGGACTCTGGGCTCTGGGTTCTCATAAGAAACCGTAAGCTGATTGAATGACGTTGGACCTAAAATGAGTATTGCAGTGTTTCCTTATGCGCAAGTCAGTGGGTGGCAATTGAAATTAGAATGTTTTAGCAAAGTAAGATAGCAGCGTCTGCGGTTCAAGTGCTAGTGCGATGGTTTTCCCTCCAGGCTGTCCGGGTTCCATCCCCGTCCCGGTTGTGATGAGATTTGTGTTGGACAAAGCAGATATTGCAGAAGAGTTTTCTCGGGGTACTCCCGTTTTCCTCTATCATTCTACCAAATCTCCCCCTCATTACATCTATGATCTGCAATAGTAAAAATAGGTTGGTGGGAGGTATTGGAGGTAGTAAGGGTTTCCGGTGTTGATATAGGAAGGAATTGGAGTTCCGTGCCCGTCGGGATTATCAGGATACTCGTCCGCAAAACGGGACCTGGCTCTATCAGTGGCTGAGACAGGATGGCCCACCTTTCAGCGTCGGATTCACTAACGTCATCCAGGCCACCTGTCCTAGACATTCATTGCAAATATAGGGCGCCCAGCTAATCCGTTAGTCACCCCAGTTCATATTCAACCTAAATGATATTTCCTATTTGCATATGCAATTTTACGATCAATGACATAAGCCAGCTAGCCAAGGACCCCCATCTGCAGATCTTGTTTGACAAGAAATCAGTTAGGGTGGTATTCATAGACATTTCGCAGCACGAGCTACGAGCGTACTAAGCTAGCCCCGGCTATCCACTGGTTACTCGTACAGAATTCAAATCATATCCTATCGCTAACACTGGTTTATGAATACGAAAAACGCTGATAATCCACCGAAAGCCCGCGCTAAAAATGTCTATGAATACGAGAGTTCTTAGGCCTCAGGTGGAATGGGGAAAAAAACAGACGCACACAGAGGGTACTGGTCTAGAGCCTAGTGGTATTGCCTGCTCGAAATCTGCAAGTTTATTGAACCTTTATCTGTATACGGTCAGTCGGTGTGAATTGGGAATGTTTTGGGAGGGGGTAAGCATAAGAGATGTACTAGATCGTAACTGGGTCTCTGTACCACCTCTTAAATACAAAAATGAAACACACACTATGGTCGACAAAATTCTTGTTTCACAAATTTAATATCAGTATCGCATTCGGGAGGACCGTGGTTCGATTCCCGGACCAACCAACCTGACAGTGGTTTTCCGTGGTTTTCTACAGTTACTTAGGCAAATGCCAGGTTGGAATTTTCATTGCCAAGGTAAAATTCCCCTCCTCTCCCGTGTAGAAAAAGAATTTAGATTTCATATCATTTATCTTCTTCACCTCATTTCATAGACATATTCAGGTCAAGAAGCATGTCTTCGTTCGCTTACGGGAGGGGGGGGGGCTGTCCTCTCCGCAACCTTTCCTGGGTTCCCAGTCTTCCGCAATATCTCTGCCAGGATTCATTCCTTAAGAGCACTTCCAAGGGCGCTTCGACACCTTGGAAGGAGTGTTGGAATGGATCCTGTGCTGCTTGGTCACCTTGGCGGTATGAACTTAATGCGGGGTGGGGGTAGGAGATCCCTATTGAGTTAGCGGGTGAGGGGTCATATGAGGTCGGTGGGCTGGTACACCTCATCCTCATTCATCCCACAAATTCGGGGTGCACAATATACCTCAGTATGACTGACGTGCAAAGGGTTGTCCCTAACCCGCCCCTAGCCACCGTTACCTAACCTAACCTAGCCTAACCTAACCTAACCTAACCTAATCTAATCTAACCTAATCTAACCTAACGTAATATGAGTAAAAGTCGCATGCATTTTTTAAAGTAAGTACGATCCTTTGTAAAATAAAAGTGTTTTGTATTACTTTCAGCGCAATTTGCGCAAAAGAGATTATTATTATTATTATTATTATTATTATTATTATTATTATTATTATTATTATTAGTTGGTTATTTAGTGATGCTGTATCCACTACGAGGTTATTTAGCGTCGATGATATTGGTGATAACGAGATGATATTTGGTGAGATATGGCCGAGGTTTCGCCATAGATTACCTGGCATTCATCTTACGATTTTATAAAACCTCGGAAAAAACCCAACCAGGTAATCAGACCAAGCTGGAATCGAACCCGCGCCCGAGCGCAACTTCAGACCGGCAGACAAGCGCCTTACCGACTGAGCCAAGCCGGTGGCTTAATAATAATAATAATAATAATAATAATAATAATAATAATAACACACAGAATATATTCTTTTAGAACAATGTGGAAAGTTTTTCTCTTCCGCGTACATAACTCTAAAGACTCTTGTGGTCCAAGGCGTATAACTCATAGGCTAGGCCTACAGGAAACGATTCCTATGTATTCATATGAAAATGGAGAAAAAAATAAAGGTAGACCTATATTGTACGTATGAATTCTGAGAGATGAGAGAACTTTAGCGGATGAGCTTTCATGGTGAAAGTGATACATGTAGGCTAGCTTGTCATTTCCATTTGATATAATCGAAGGTCATACGCGACGTTCTGTAGTTTTTGTGAAGCGGAATGTTATGAATAGTGAAACAGGTAAGAAGAGGCGTGAAGAGCGTGGGAGCTGCATTTACATTTCCTGCATTGCGAATACATTGTAGCACAGTATGATAAGAGCGAATTATCTCTTTTAGATTTTTACATTAAGTAACCAAGCAGACCTTTGCTCAGTATTTGCATGCACATTCGTTATAGTTTCGTTAAATACATTTCGCTTACTTTCTCAGAATCAAATAGAGCTAGGTACTTCATTGCAGAGCTGGAGTTGGCACTGACAAAGAAGCCGAATGTATCATATTTTATATAAAAAAATAACTGTGTGTGACATTAGAATACAAGGACGTTTCAAGCGTTTGATGTTTATTTTCGTACAGGCTGCAGTTATCATCTATACATCAAAACTTCCAATTTCCTGCCTCTAGAATACACTTTTTATGTAGTTTTCAACGAGTATTCAATATTCAACTCCTGCATCTCATATTCTGTCTGTTTCTCTCTTTGACGTGTCTGTCAAATCGATAATATCTGAGCCATACTTTACGATATGTATATTGACTCCGAGCAAGCATAGACTTTGTATATTCTACTATGATTCTTTAAGTCAGCCCTGTTGTATTTTTTTTTAACTTTCCTTTGTTACTACAATTGAAACTTCATTAATAATGGAGATGATCACAAACATATAAAAAAAAATTCGATAAACAGAGGATATTTTAAAACGGTGTAATTCTAGTACATATGACTGAAAAAAATCAATGGTGCTGAATTCATTTAAGGAGATATTTTAAAATATGAGTACTCAACTGATCATAGTATCATAAACTACGATCTTCAGATCTGTTCATGGGATTTTTAAGATATTCTTGACCTACTTAAGCCTACTATTGTTTAGAGCACCTTGTGTCATTTTGCCCTTAAGGGTCGTGTACACCATTGACCTGCCTAAGTTTAAAACTATTCAACATGTCATTACTTCCTAACCTGAACTCCTTTTGTTCTGAAATTTGGTGTAGTGTTTAAAAAATCCTTTTCACATCATTAAGCATATTTTAGAATTAAAAAGAAATTTGCCTTTAATGGTTTACGGTTCATTAAATTGGCGGTTGCAATCTACGTTAGGAAAAATCGCTTCTTAATTATTTAATATAATTTTCAATATTTTAAAATGCTTTTTTATTCACAATGAATGTATAAACAAAATGTATTTTTTATATGAAAAGGAAATATTTTTTCAGACTTTTTTCTCGATTAACTAAAAATTACAAATTTTATGCGTCAAATTTTTGTAAAATAAGATGTAACAGTGATAGAGGTCAATTTTGTCTTCTATGAAATACAGTGCTCGCAAAATTTCGTTAAATTATCTACAAAATTCTACGAGTTACCAGGGAAATAGTTTCAAAAAATGTAAGTTACGAAAAATGAGCTACAAACTTATCGAAGATGTGAATAATTTCGAGGGAAAAATTGTTCCGGAGCCGGGTATCGAACCCGGGACCTTTGGTTTAACGTACCAACGCTCTACCACTGAGCTACCCGGGAACTCTAACCGACACCGATCCAATTTTTCCCTCTATATCCACAGATCTCAAAGTGGGCTGACAACCGTCAAGCAACCAACTTCGAGTGCACACTAACTCCGTGTGACTTAAATTGTGGTTTTCTGTTAACGAACAGTGACGTGTATTATGCAAATCAAGATTTCAGGTATAACTCCCTGTAAAGTTGATTTGAATAATTTAGAGGGAAAAATTGTTCCGGAGCCGGGTATCGAACCCGGGACCAACGTTGGTACGTTAAACCAAAGGTCCCGGGTTCGATACCCGGCTCCGGAACAATTTTTCCCTCGAAATTATTCAAATCAACTTTACAGGGAGTTATACCTGAAATCTTGATTTGCTTATCGAAGATGTGTTTTTCTGAATGACACGTCCTCACTTTTTAGGTCGCAAGTGGAGATTTATACGTGATATTTTATTTTTCCACCAAACTATAGGGGAAAGTTCATTTAATGAAATAGAAAATAAGAAAAAATATTTTTTTTTTTTATCCTTATGACCCCACAAGTACAAAATCCGCATTACCAGATCCGTTGACAGCGGACTAGAATTTAAATCCCGATTATGGTGCAATAGTTATGATGGACAAAGCCAATATTTCGAAAGTTTTCCCCGAGGTTCCCCCCCGTTTTCCCTCCTTCATTCCAGAAACACTCTCTACAACACCCCCTTTATTAATATCATCTCCGTTACGAAAAATAGGGCACCTACTGTGTTGTCTTTCGTCGAATCAACCGCCAGCCGTGACAGATGTTCCTTGTGGTTTGTCTAAAGTTTGATAGGTGGCAATAGTGCTGGATTCTAAACGACTTAGGAGTCTGGTACTGACTTATCCGAGCAGTACTATCGGCACGCAACTCATTCCATGATGGGTGGATAAAAAGCCTACTTACAGTGCTTAGAAATGATTCCATCTGGTCCAGATGCCAATGCAATCCAATATCGTGAAAATCACGAACCAAAGTTAGATATTCACAAGTTGGGCATGTGGTCAGCGTGGTACAAAGTTATAATTAAAACAGCCTAGAGAAAATAGAAGAAGATGGACTCGTCCCCAAACTCTGAGTGATATAATATATATATATATATATATGTCCACTTCCTTGTCAGAAATCGAACTTGTGTTCGCAAGGTTTGTAGGAAGAAATGGTGCATTTGAAGATAGTTATAAGGTGTTACGAAAATACTAGTAGATTGTCTCTTGACTGATAACTAGGGGGCGGGTTTTGTTGACCTAAATGTTAGTATTGCAACATAGTATATTAGTTCAAGTCCAGCATACATTTCCTGCATCTCAGGCAGAATCCTGATTATTTGCTTTGTTAAGGTGAACACTAACTACGAAATCTAATTACTAATTCTTTGACAGTGAACGTAAACAAAAAGGTAACATAATCTGTGGTGTGCAGTTTACACAGAAAACTATTCTTTTCATTTGAAATACCAACAAGGACTCCGAATTACAAGGTAGTTTAAACCAGGGTTTTACCTTATATATTCTTAGATATAACTAATGATATATACTCGGTGTCATTTTTAACTTTTAGATCATGAAAATCCACCTCCTACTGATAACATATATTTTTCAACCCATTATTTTTTAGAATTTTGGCCGTACACATTGTCGCATGGGACTTATCTGAATCAATTGAAGAGCCAATAAATCTTAATGGTGCTCTTCCTTTATTGATATGGGGGGAGTGAATTTCCGCACCTGATGTAAGCGAATAATCGCATTCGGTACATGTTTAACAAACGTATGGCGTGATAACATTTTACAGCGTAGTTAACACGGGAAACTATCGATATTATATATGCGACTGCACACTGAATTAGTCGTACTGGTATCTCTATACTGCAGCGTACACTAAAACATGGTAGAGCTTTCTGTTACAGCAAGTGCGGTAACCTGCTGACTTGGAAATTATTTATCTGTTTCATTTTGGCTTCCCCAACCGCGGCGCTTTAAAATGTGATGAGGCTCGCTGTGGGGCTGGGGGTTGGGGGCTGGGGGCTGCAGCCAGGTCTTCATCCCGCCCCGACACGCGGGGGCGGCTCCCGTTCACACTGCAGAACCCCCTCCCCCTCCCAACAACTTCATATTTATTGATTGAAGGTGAGGTTCTCCCCGGTGGGTATGTACCACGTCATTAAGGTGTATTAAGACACATTAATAACGCCGGCACTGTGTACTGCACCACAACTCCGTGAGACAGATCTGAGTGGATAGCATCGCGTCTAGCAGCTTTACTGTCTTCTCGCAAAGGACAGATCTGTGGATTTTCTTGCCGCAAAACATATTCCAATTAAGCTCGTCATCTCTGCTACTTAGCTTGCTTTCACACGCTTTTAGTCAAACAATGGCATGCTTAACTACACTTATTGACATTTGTTTTTACTGATAAATAAAATGAATTTTAGATTAAATTGAATGCTTACCTTTTCGAAGGCTCGGAGCCATTACTGTACATTTTCATTAAAAGTTCAACTAAACTACGTTATTACAGTTAAAATGTGTAAAAATTACACGTGAAACTGGAAATAACTTTCAGAATGAAAATAATTACAGTAAAATTTCAATTATACGTTTCGCATTTTTGCGTTTCTCACACGTATTCATTTTTTTCTGAGATCCCAGCAAAAATACCTATACTTTCCATGTTATTTTATTCCGTATATATGTTTTTTGCGTTATTCGTGTTTTACACCTATACAATCGTATTTTAAACCCCGGAAGATACAAAATGCCATTTATACACTCTAACTCTATTTTGCTCGAAATTACATTTGCTATGAAAATATACATACATACATACATACATACATACATACATACATACATACATACATACATACGTACGTACGTACATACATACATACATTTATACATACATACATACATACATACATACATACATACATACATACATACATACATACATACATACATACATACATACATACATACATACATACATACATACATACATACATACATACATACATACATACATACATACATACATACATACATACATACATACGTTTTTGTGTGTGTGTTTGCGTGTGTGTGTGTGTGTGTGTTTTTATATCATATTAATGTATTGCACAATTTGATGTTAAAATACTAGAATATGATACCGAAATTAAGATATTGAGGGAAAAGGGTGGTTTTAATATGGTGACAAACCAGTGAATTTTCAGAAAAAAAAAAACAATCTTTAAAATACACTTCAATATCATCATCCAATTCAAGTATTAGACCTGTTGCGATCTCAATGGTCTAATGTCATCTTTTAATGGTCTACCAACAGATCGTTGTCCTGGAATGTAAGAGGTATTAATTATAAAGACGGTCAGTTAGAAGAAAACCTCCTCAAAAAGAATATCAAAATAACTGTGATCACAGAAACTCTTAAAAAACTAAAAGGTACTAGGCCTAAAGATACTAATAGATTTAAAAAACACTTAAATATGTGAAAACTATATTACATACAATGTAATGCGCATTTATGGCTTTGTTAGCTGCTGTAACACCATTTTTAAAGCTCTGATGCACAGAGTGTTTAAATGACACTAGACTTTGATTGCAATAAAATTTCCTGAAACTTTTATTTTTTTTTTATTTATTCTCATACAAAAAGTTAAAAATCTTCGGAAGTATTAGTGCTACATACATGACATTGTTATTTTGCTGCATTTTAAAAATATCCCTCCAATATCAAATATCATTCAAATGTAATCGTTTATGTTAAAATTCTGAAAACAATATCAAAATTATAGGCTACTACAGACATTTTAAAGAACGTGCTTGTAGAAGTAAAATAAATTTGTCTTCAAAAATAACTGAGATAATCCATTTCATTGAATTACTGTCTGTATTTTGGTACTTTTTTTTTTTCAAAAACCAATCTAGAATATAACCTAAATTGTTGCAGCAATGATATTCATTCATTTATTGTATTGTATACTTATTAATTTCAATTCAAGAATCCGCCCCTGAGCACGAGTTCTCCTCTTTCAGGGGCAAGCTAAAGTTTTTTTCTATATATAATATATGTTATGTTGTAATTATTAACAAAATAATAAATAAATAAAAATAAAAATATGCATCCATTAAGGAACAAGTGTCAAATTTTAGCATCCTCTCCCCCCTAAAAAGAGACAAGATAAGGCTGGGAAGAACCCAGAGATTAGATTACTAAAGAAAACGTGTTTTTATCGTTTGTTTAACAAAGGAATAGGCTATCAAATACGCAGTTATCTGCCGTCTTCAGAATTGGTGATAGCGAGGAGTTAATTTGGCGGAGCACGAATTCCGCCCGACACATCTAGATCACACCTATGCATAGCCAAGAAATATTGTTATATGAAAATAATAAATTAGAAATGGAAAATACAATGGAAGACAAAATCTTACGAAAGATAATAAGGACGACTTCCGAGAAATGGACAATAATAAACCCCTAATATCGATGTCATAATACCGAGGCACAGAGAGAGGAGAGAACACAGGATATCACATTGACAGCGAACAAACATCCGCACCATGGACGGATTAACATCCGATATCATGACTTCCACACCAGTCATGTTGCGCCTTAAGCATTGCGTACAATACGGTCAGATAATATTACACCGAGCAACGATGCATTACACATAGCCTAAACATTAATACAAGTGAAATCTGTTTTAATCATCACGCCGAAATTATAAGATTACATTGATATCTTGTTTTATGTGCTAGTGCGGAATGTGATTGCAAATTAAAAAGCGACATGTGGTTTAACAGAAATTCAAGACTTTCACGAAGCTCCTATAAAATGAACACGAAATTTACTGATTTGGCATCAAAATTGAGCCAGGAATAATCCCTCCGAAAAAAGTCTGAGTATTTCCGATACATGCGCACGTGGTTTTCCTGATATCTAAACCATTATTCGAAAGCTGCCTCGTGTTCTGAAGCACACGATTCCTCCTCTTAGGTCGTCTATCGTGACAGGAAACTCCCATATGCCTCGAGCATTTAGAAGTGCAAACCAGTGAGTCCTAGAACCGCCATGCCATCCTGTTTGATGCTCGCGCTAGTGTTTCCGTAGTTGAAGGCGACGTAATGATGGAAATGTATATCCGTGAAGCTGATATACACAGCAGGAAATGTGCCTGCGTATTAAAGTGACAATCTATTGAATTAGTTTCCAATATCGTTAACGAAATAACACCTTTATTGGAAACTGGCTCGAATGAAACAAGTAACAAATCTGTTCTGCACAAGAGCACCAGAAAAAACAAGCTCACGTAATTACGAAATATTACTAATGTCATCCGATCTAATTACTTACTCTGAATATACGAGTAGCCTATATGACAATTGTATCAGGCAGTTGGTTATAAATAGGGACGGAAGTTAGGACAACGAATTACGTCGTGACTTATACAAGTCGTGTTGTTTACATCAACTCAGGATAGTACAGGGACAGTGGCGGTTCGTGCCTAAAATGACAAGGAGTTCACTACTTTTATGATATTACGTAGTTTTCCAACAATTTAAACAATATCTCATTTCTGAAAAATTAAAAAAATACTACAGTTCTTCAAAGTAGATAATTGCCTTAAATGAACCTGATGATGATGATGATGATGATGATGATGATGATGATGATGATGATGATGATGATGATGATGATGATGATGATGATGATGATGATAATAATAATGATGATGATGATGATGATGATGAATTATCTTTGAAAGGACATAGCAATGGTTCCTTACGTTTCATTCCGTATTTCAATATTCTGCCTGAAAGCTGAGCTAAGCTGTTGCCTAATTTCTGTTCTTTTCAAGGACTGATAAATCTAGACATGCATTCTTATGAATAGAAACGAGAATCCCATGCAAATGCATGTTTTTATAGGAACATAGGACAAATCTCAAACTTAGTACTTATCCATTTCCGGTTCCAAATATCTGTACTTTTTCCGTGCATATTTGCATGTTTTGGCCTTTTTGGGGATAAAAACATGCATAAAGCATAGGCCTATTTAATCAATTTTTAGCCTAATAATGCATATAATATACATTATATTCAGTTTAAATAAATAAATAATAAAATAAAAAAAATAATAAGACATTTGAGCAAAAATGGAAGTGCATGTTTTAATGTATTTTTCGCTTGATCGTGCATGTTCCATAGTTTGATAGTGCATGAAGGCATGCATATTTTGGGATTTTATAGTGCATGAAATTCTCGTCTCAACTTATGAGCAATAGATTCCTCATGCTTCTTAATTTTCTGTGTCAAATGGTTTAAATCTGACACACCAGCGCTGTCCAGTTCGTATCTTTACCCTTAATCAATTACAGGCACGGGAAACAAAATAATTCATTTGTAGATTCACAACCGTAAATTCATCTGTTCCTTTCATATTCTTTTTACATTGAAAGTCCTGCAAAATGTCTTACCTCGGCTTGTTTATGCTTGCTTAAAATCGAGTTGAGGTATTGGTCTTACTATCTTCTTTATTTTACACTTATTTTCCAAGATTAAAACTGAAAAATTTGTTTGTAAAAGATATTGAACACTATTAATTTTGTTTGGAAACGAACACTGGTCACACTCACAGATGAATAAATATTAAGACTAAAATTTCAAGAAAGGCTAAATGGACATTTAAATGATTGTAAGAAACCATTAATAAATACAACAATCAATAACACATACGTACACGTGCTAAAAGCGTGATCTCAGCTACAGATCGGTTTGCATCACGAAGTCTATCACGTGTCGGCTGTCTCACTGTCACGTGACTACAGCTGCACTGGTACAAACACCACGCAAACACACGTTTGACATGCAGCGTTTCTCCTTGCCTCTCTCCCCGCACGCATTCCAGAAGCTGACTTGGCAGAGGTTCAGAGGAGGAATTGAACCTCGGAAGCTTAAAAGCATGTAGGTATTCGCTCTCTACGGTTCAAAGGTTTTCATACGACAATATCAGAACCGCAAGTAAACTTATTAAAGGTGAGCAAGAAACAAAGAATGATAGTGTAAATTATAAATAAATTTATTTAAACTATTAAATTGTTTTTCCTTGTTTTGCTGGACCAGTGAACAATTGAACGCATAGGACGCACCGCCATTGTACAGGAACTTAATATAGAACACTACTATGCTTGAATCAAAACACTGCTCGGTATAGTCAGGTGACTAAAACGGATAGGGTATAATACACTTTACGAAACCGACTTAATTTATCCTCCTCTGTGTAGAAAATGGTGATACATTTTAAATAAAATAAATGGTGTACTTTGAATAAATGAATAAATATTAATTATTATTATTTATTATTTTTAAAACCAGGATAAATATTGTGTATGTATTGTTGTTCGAGTCGGAATTTTCTAGACGTCTACTTTACAATGAAGAGTTTCAACGTGGATTCTCAAGTTTATGGAACGGATTATTCGCACATATCAACATCACACAGAAGTCATAATAAAAAGTGGACTTATCCGAAATCGAATCACTAAACAATTCCATATGTTCGATGTGTCTTTTAGAATCACAATCCTTTTGTAACTAACGACGCTTTCTGGCTTTTATGTCCAACTTACACACTTTATACCATAATATATTTTCGTCCTTGGCTGAAAAATAATCATATCCAGACTCTTGGAAAAGTTACAGATTTTATTGGCGATATTTTAATATATCTTTACTGTACCCACCCTCACTAGACCACAACTGAACTCCATACCAAGCGTTTACTTCTTAAACAGAAAATAGGCTTACTCTGTCGAAACAACCTATTAGAATGAAGTAAATAATACAAAACTCGCACCCATTAAACTTCGAATGAACGAAGCTCCTTTCACGTGATGTCTTTAATTTTATTTACGAACCTGAAGGTACATCAGTAAAGTAAACAACTAACGCCATCCTATAAACCTGTAACCACCTCTAGACAATGTTTTGGTTCAAGACTTCGTTCTCAAGTTATAATAATAATAATAATAATAATAATAATAATAATAATAATAATAATAATAATAATATATACATACTACAAATCAAACGAATGCATTTCTAATAAATAAATCCAATTAATTATGTTTTTTCTTCGCTTCCTGCAATGAAAACTGTTTTTTAATCGGTCATTCAACGATACTAAGTTACATCAAAAGCACTGTTACCTAGCGCCAGTGGAAACAAGATGGTATTCAGAGAGACGAGTCTAATAATTCGACATATGCATTCGCCTTACAGTTGGGGGAGACCTCGGAAAAAGCCCAACCAGTTATTCAGTCCAAGCGGGATTCGAACACATTCTATTCCCGATGGGGCGAATTAACGCTCAATGAAAAAACTCTTAAAACACACAAGGAAATATAATAAGAGAAAATCCTTCACTTACGAGAGTATGTAATATTATTTCATGCTTTTGAATTCTGGTTGATGACTTAAAGAAAGAAGAAACATAATTTAAACCGTACAAATGAGGCTTTTTTTTAACATTTCAAGACGTAAATTAGTTAAAAAATAAAATTGAAAAGGCTATCAGTAAAGACCAAAATATTTTTTTCATTAAAATCATCATTAATCATCATCATTGTCATTAAGAAATCCAATAGGCGTAAGTGTGAAAATTGAGAAATTAAAAAAAAACTTTTCTTATTATTATTACTGTTATTACCACTGCTACTACCACTAGTTCTGCTAATGTCACTACTTCTATTATCATCATCGTCTTCATAATCATAATTATATTTCAACGGTGTGGCATTTCTCCCTTTCCTTCGTCCCTCTTATAAGTTCATTGAACCAAACACCGAACACTCATAAATAGCGGAACTCTCCTGTCAAGTAGTCAGCAATAATCAATAATACCACTTAGAATAAATGCAAGACAATGGACATATGGCCAATTCCTGTCAGAGGAAAATAAATGTATATTTTTGTAGAAAATCTGTGGTCAAGATAATAGCAGGATCGTGAAATATGGTGAAAAAATCACGAAGAATAAAATATGAAATAATTAGGCATTTTTCCGGGATGGCTATCAAGACAAATAATTTTGGATTTGTATAATATTTTAAGTCAATAGAAAAAGTGTTTGCCATATATGAAACTTTCTAACTATAATATTATGATGATAATAGTATAATAATAATAATAATAATAATAATAATAATAATAATAATAATAATAATAACACCAATAATAAATCTGTATCCTTCAAGTTTGTAGTCAAAGCGGAATATTTAAACGATTGTAATCACCTACGGACCATGTAATAACTAACAACAATTCACAGACGCTGCTCAGATGTTTTGCTCGCTTGTCCGCTGATCCGGAGCTGCGATCTAGTGTGGGTTGGATATCCCGCTTTGGTTGATAACGTGGTTGTTTTTTTTTTTTTTTTTTTTTCCAGAGTTTTCTTCAATTATAAGGCGAATGTCGAGTAATATGAGCGAATTCTCGGCCTCATCTCAACAAATACCTTACTTACTTACTTACTTTCTTACTTACTTACTAATGGCTTTTAGAGAACCCGGAGGTTCACTGCCGTCCTCACATAAGCCTGCCATGGGTCCCTATCTTGAGCATGATTAATCACGTCCATACCATCATATCCTACTTCCCTCAAATCCGTTTTAATATTATCCTCTTATCTACGTCTCGGCCTGCCCAAACGTCTTTTTTTTAACTAACACTCTATGTGCATATCTGGATTCGCCCATACGTGCTACACGCCCTGCCCATTTCAAACGTCTGGATTTAATGTTCATAATTATGTTAGTGAAGAATACAATGTGTGCAGTTCTGCGTTGTGTAACTTTCTCCATTCTCCTGTAACTTCATCCTTCTTAGCCCCAAATATTCTCCTAAGCACCTTATTCTCAAACACCCTTAACCTCTGTTCCTCTCTCAAAGAGAGAGTCCAAGTATCATAACCATACAGAAAAACTGGTAATATAACTGTTTTATAAATTCTAACCCTTAATTTTTTTTGAAAGCAGACTGGATGATAAAAGCTTCTCAACCGAATAATAACAGGCATTTTCCATATTTATTCTGCGTTTAATTTCCTCTCTAGTGTCATTTACATTTGTTATTGTTGCTACAAGCTATTTGAATTTTTCCACCTTTCCAAAGGATAAATTTTCAATTTTTATATTTTCATTTTGTACTATGTTCTGGTCGCGAGACATAATCGTATATATATATATATATATATATATATATATATATATATATATATATATATTCGAAATTTACTTCTTATTACATGCTTCAAGCAAAATTCCTGTGTTTTCCCTAATCGTTTGTGGACTTTCTCCGAACATATTCACGTCATCCGCATAGACAAGTAACAATAAATACCATCGACGGTAAGTAACCTTGTAGTTACACAGTATCGTTAAATAACCAATTATAATAATAGTAATAATAATAATAATAATAATAATAATAAATTTATAGCGTCCAGTTTTGTAATCAAAGCGGAAGATTTAAATGATTATAATCACCAACGAACCATGTAATAAAATTTCTTTCTTCAGAAATTAGGTACTCATGAAAATTATGCTCCTGTGCAGGAAACAAAATTTCTGTGTCAACTTTATGAATTAAACTATTTTCAAGGTTCGCTTTGCGATTAAGTAAATTCAATATTATTTTATATTTCGGAATATGTGTTATATTACTTTCTCATATTAAATTTTAGGTACAGTACTTTGTTGACTACTTTGAGCCTGTTATGGGCTATCTTCAGTACTGGTTGGTGCTGGTCTTCTCACCTTTTGTTTGCGTTTCCTGTGGTGGTGTGTTTGTGTAATGTGGAGTCAGAAAGTGTGTGTGTTCTGAAACTGAGTTGTGTGTTGAGAATTTCATATGGATGTGTTTTTGTGTGCCTGTATATTTCATATTGTTCTAGTGTGTTTAATTTCTGGCTTTTCGGTCGAATATGTATAATTTCCGTATCTATGTTTATGTCGCTATAGGTGTGGTTGGCATTTGTGATGTGTTCTGCTTATAACATAAATGTGGAAGTGTTTTGTAATTTTGTTATGGCTGTGATGAGTTCTTTGAAACGTATTTGAAATTATCTGCCTGTCTATCCTATGTAGAAGTTGTTGCAGGTGTTGCATTTCAGTTTGTATACGCCTGTATGGTTGTATTTGTTTAATTGTGTTGTTTATATGTTGAGATGTTTTTGTAGGCTGTTTTTTATGCTGTATGCAATGTTGTAACTTAATTTCTTGAATGAGATTGCAATCTTGTGTGTTTTTGTTTTCGTATTTTAGTGTGATGTATTTTTTATGTTCTTGTGTTTGTGTTGTATTCTTATGTTTTTGTGATTAGGTTTTGTTTTTCTTATTATGTTTCCTGTTATGTTAGGGTTGTATTCATTTTCTTGTGCTATGTATTTCATAGTGTTTAAAACTCTTCTTTGTAGTCTTGTTGGGATACTTAGGCCTATACTTGGATATCAAAGTAGGACTAATAAAATGTTTTCTCTAGTATTGCACAGCATGAGTGTTAATCTTCTTTCAGTAGGTAACTAGTTTAATTCAATGGGGTAATGCTAAACACTATAGCTTGTATACATTAGGAGTAAAAGTCATATAAAATCAACAACTGCATAATAAATAACTACCTATAATATATTACAAATATGTTAAGACGATAGGAACTACGAAATGAGACAGCAAATTGAAAGTGTGGAATTGGGGAAGAAAACAAGTTCTTAAGAAACCCTGCTGAAGTTTTATGAACTATTAGAATTACTTCGCTGTTACATGGCAATGAAAAATAGACAATAAAAAAGGACTGAGAAAGAAATAAGGCCTAGGAAATGGGTTCTTTAAACTTTGTAGTGTGTTACACATGAATGAATAGAATTGGATGCAAGTAAAAGAATAACAGCAATGGAAAACACAGACGCATTTTACGATCAATGAAAGAATATAAAAATAATTGAGGAAACATACAAAATGTGTTCCAGGAAACAATTTTTACAGGAATTATGTACAATTATAATTTCCATGAAGAAAGATGTGCCGGGATCAGATTTTGGGTTAGCACGTGTCGAAAGACAATGTTTAGTGTATATTATTATTATTATTATTATTATTATTATTATTATTATTATTATTATTATTATTATTGCAATTGTGGTGTTACGTCAATATGAACTTTGAAATAACTTCTTTGGTTTATTACAAAATATTGCAAAAGTTATTGGTGACCTGTTTAATGAATGTCAAGTCTATAGACCTATTTATTATGTTTTTATTTTGAAGGTTGAAATTCAGTCTAAGGCAGAGATATAAGAATGAATGTACAGATTCCGTCACTCTTTAAGGAACGAAAACTATTTATTATGTGTTGAAAGAGTAATGGAACGGAGAAAAATTCCCTCCGGCGCCGGGATTTGAACCCGGTTTTCAGCTCTACGTGCTGATGCTTTATCCACTTAGGCACACCGGATACAACCCCGACGTCGGAGGGAATTTTTCTCCGTTCCATTACTCTTTCATCGTATGATGACGCAGAATATCTGCATGGAAATATCATATGTACTTCGGTACTTACAATAATATATATGTTATGCGTAAATCACTTCGTGATTTAAGACGGCGCTTATTCCGTCGGATCCCGGCCAACTAGTCACTCATAACGAGTGCACCTCAGCACATGTGTGGACTTCGGTTCTACGTTCATAGACATCTATGACGTAGTGCAGAGGGCGGCCACTAGAGGGAACCCAAGAGTTGGAGCTTAATCTGAGACGATTCTATCCGACGTCGGGGTTGTATCCGGTGTGGCTTAGTGGATAAAGCATCAGCACGTAGAGCTGTAAACCCGGGTTCAAATCCCGGCGCCGGAGGGAATTTTTCTCCGTTCCATTACTCTTTCATCGTATGATGACGCAGAATATCTGCATGGAAATATCACATGTACTTCGGTACTTAAAATAATATATATTTATTATGTGTTTGTTTACATTTAAATACTGATCACACATGTCTTCAGTTAAGCACATGGTTACTTTAGATGTTCAAAATATTCGCCGTTCGCCAATGAAGCAGGACTTTAGCTGTACGCGGTCTTCCCAATCTTCGAATATCACAAATCGTTCCATGTGTCTCAAACCTCAAACTTGTCAATAATGCGTTTAATTGTTAGGCAGGTTGGGGTTCTGTTTCTTACTCCTGCCTCCACTGACGCTGCACTTCAATGGCATAAACCACTCCAGAATGTTTTCCATATTTTTTTATCCAACACCATGTTTCGCTGCTCGAACGTCAAGCGTGCTCCAGCCATTTTGTTTTCTCACTATTGTGATGAAAGTACCGACATCTGTTGAGGGAAAGACCATATTACAACATACTCGTAATTCAAATCAATTGACAATATAAATATCCCGATACAGTCTGACAAAGAGTGTATACATTTTTTGGGGGGACTTTGTAGTGGCGAACAGTATCTCGATTATGCCACAGAAATGGGTTTTCTTCAAATAAATATACTAACATTTGAAATTAGTACACTTAATAATTTATTTGAAACTTCATACGTTATAATTTGTGGATCTTCACATTGAACACTAAAACGTTGTTCACCCGCACGTTTTAACACGTATGTTATTCTCCATACCAGGGTTTCTCAACTGCCAGACCGTGACCCGACACCGGACCCTGGCATAAATTGTACCGGGTCACGAGATATGTTCCTGAAACTTGTCTTTTTACTTTTCTAAGCATTTTTCGCATTGCTACATTCATCGACAAAACCTTCACTGCGAAAAATGGTACCTGAGCTTAATGAAGTCTTATATCAATCTACAATTAATAATATGTAAACAACGTTTTATATACAAGATTGTTAAAGGTATTGTACGATGAAATAGAGTCTGATCATCAAAATATTATTTTCCATTCTTAACGAGAAACGTGACTGGCCCATTATTTCCATGGATAGCCAGCCTACCATATCTCAGTTATATATTTTCTTACATATACCCTACATGTTGAATGTAACATAACAATGTTAAATTTATTGCTTGGAACAAAATCAAATCATTGAAAAAGAAACTCAAGCTTTGGCTAGTATAATCGCAGGAGGACACACGAAATAAATATTTTTCAGTCATACTCAGATTATATTATAGCCCTAGAAGCATAAGATTTCAACTCACATGATCCAGTCTCAGATATTATTTCAGCTCACTTAATGATGTTGTCATTATTTGAAAAGTACTTTTCCGAACATCTGAGGAAAAACATATGGATTGTGAACCCCTTTTGTTGAACATTAAGAATAAAGTCCTTTCCCATGAAGAAACCTTTAATTTCTTGAATTATCAACAGATAAACACTGGAAAGTACTTTTAAAACTATGAGTATTTCGAAATTATGGATAACAATGAAAAATTAATATCTAAATTTACATGAAATATCAGTCAGATTTCTTCTTCGTTTTCCACCACATATCTTTGTGAAACTGCATTTTCTGCCATGACTTTGCGAAACAGAGGAACCGCCTGCGACTATCTGATTGTCTCCGTTTGGCTGTCATTTCAATTCACCCCAGAATTAACAAGCTAGCGGTCAGAAAAGAGCAACAAAAGGCTCGCTAGCCTCGCTAACACCTTAAAGCCTTGGTTTTTCTGAACCGACGCATGCGAGTTGCGAGGTGCGAGGCCCGCCTCACACAAATCCAGACTGTACGAGAAATAGTCAGTGGTTTCTATAACTGCGAGGTAAGCAGGCCTCACACCTCGCAGTTATGGAAACTACTCACTGTCCTTCGTGTCGTCCGGATTTGTGCGAGGCGGGCCTCGCACTTTGCAACTCCCATGCGTCGGTTCAGAAAAACCAAGGCTTTAAAGTTGTCAGGTGTAATAAAAAATAAAACCAAATAAGCACTAAGATTAACTTTTTCAATAAATCGTAATTATTGCCGTGTTAATGTGCTGTTTTTTAAGTTCATACTATTAATTAGTGTTGGAACTCGTGTTTAGAATTGATTGATTCATACATCTTAATAGATAACATTGTATTCATTACTTACTTACTTACTTTTAAGGAACCCAGAGGTTCACTGCCGCCCTCACATAAGCCCGCCAGTGGTCCCTATCCTGAGCAAGATTAATCCAGTCTCTATCATCATATCCCACCTCCCTCAAATACTTTTTAATAATATCCTCCCATCTACGTCTCGGCCTCCCTAAAGGTCTTTTTCCCTCCGGCCTCCCAACTAACACTCTATATGCATTTCTGGATTCGTCCATACGTGCTGCATGCCCTGCCCATCTCAAACGTCTGGATTTAATGTTCCTAATTATGTCAGGTGAAGAATACAATGCGTGCAGTTCTGTGTTGTGTAACTTTCTCCATTCTCCTGTAACTTCATCCCTCTTAGCCCCAAATATTTTCCTAAGCACCTTATTCTCAAACACCCTTAACCTATGTTCCTCTCTCAAAGTGAGAGTCCAAATTTCACAACCATAAAGAACAACCGGTGATATAATTGTTTATAAATTCTAACTTTCAGATTTTTTGACAGCAGACTGGATGATAAAAGCTTCTCAACCGAATATTAACAGGCATTTCCCATATTTATTCTGTGTTTAATTTCCTCCCGAGTATCATTTATATTTTTTAATGTTGCTCCTAGGCGTTTGAATTTTTCAACCTCTTCAAAAGAAAAATTTCCAATTTTTATATTTCCATTTCGTACAATATTCTCGTCACGAGACATACATACAAAAACATTTGGCATTTGTACTCGTATGTATGATAAGTGTTTCGCTGACATGTTGATATCCTTCTAACACTTCCCCTGCTCAGCTGGCTTCTATGGTGAGTAACAGTGTATAATTCTTCTTCCCATTACCATTTCGTTTTCAAATAAACATAATTCAAATCAGTTTAATAATACAATGATCAATGTTGTAAATTTTATAAATTCTTGGTGATTACAAAGAGATAATATGTCAATGAAAATTATCATTAATTAATTAATAATATTGACGACGAGACTACAACATGCTACAAATTTCATTAATCCGGTGAGTGATAAATAATTATTTAAATTATATGTCTGCAAGTCGCACCGTTTTAATAGTGTACTAAAGGCTGATTCACAATAAACCGGGAACGGAAACGACAACAACAACGAGAACGGAAATAATGTTAAAATATATGAATTTAAATGTGAGCATTCGCAATAGTTAATTGTGAATGCTGGCATTTACAGTAAATACATTCATTTTAACAATATTTCCGTTCTCGTTGTTGTTGTCGTTTCCGTTCCCGGTTTATTGTGAACCAGCCTTAATACTCTTTAAGTCGTAATATTACACCATACTTAATTATTAATACTGATGTTAGTTAAATATACGAACTTTAAAAAAAAATAAATTAAAATGTATTTACGAGTAAATTTGTTGGGATCGGGCCCCCGACTTATAGAAAAAAATTACCCGGACGTGGTCTCTCGAAGGTTGAGAACTACTGTTCTATACGGTCCTCTTTATATTAAAGAGTTTGTTCCTTCAGTGGACAGCAGTGAAACGCTATATTTTCTCATTTTAGTTTGAGTCGAAAGATATCCAGCAACTAATCAATAACAATGAACTGGTAAAACTGTTTGCAAGCGGTGTACATTTGTTACAAACAAAAAGTAGGAAACAAATGTAGATGAAACAAAAAGTAGGAAGCAAATGTAGATGCCAAATCGATACCATTATTGAAAGTAGTTATTATTTGTTCAAGAACCTCAGAGACGGTAGAAATATTAAAATGGAAATGTTTATGTTGAGGTCTTATTTCCATAACTTTCCTTTACGGTAAAGTTACGTTTTTGTTTCCAAAGTATGGAACTCTTTCTACTTACGAATGAATAGTATGGGGCATTCTTTTTGTACACAATACGACGATGGGACGAATGGAAATCTCTGGGGACAGCAGCCGTATAAGTTGCGGTTCCTAAATCCTCCGGGAAAAGAAATAAGAAGAGAAAATATCAGCTGGTGGATTTGGAGCCCTGAAGGTAGAGACGGCTCAGGCAGTTCAGTAACGGTCATCAGATCTACCGACATCTCGACGAAGGAATTAGGTCTTGCCCTGTTAGTAGCCTACAGGACTTTATAAACGTCCATTCAAGTAGGTACTGAACTACCGAAGAGAGCGATTAAAAGATTCCAGTTAAAATATCATTAAAATATGATGGTGACTATAACGACGATATTGATGGTAATGAAGATAATGATGATGTTGATGACGTAGATTATCAAGTGTATAGTGACTGACCTCCACGATATTTTCATAATTTTACCTTGTCAACCAGTAAACAGTGTAGTAGTTGCTGGTTAAATGTTTACTGGCCGGTGTTGACTATTCTTTTGACCTTGAAAATTTCGTAATAAATTGATTGAACTATTGGACGATAAATTGGAGTCCAGCCTTTCCACGCCGAAGGCCCTAATTCATATTACTGGGAGTTGAAGTGAAATATTTTATATACGAAGGCGATATGAGGTAGTACTCATATTGTTTGGGAAAGACTAAATACAGAAATTTCGCAACATACCGTATTCTGCGAAACAATGATTACGATTTCAGACATTCAATTATTCAAAAGTCTCAAACGAGGTTTTTTATTTACTCTTCTATATATCTGTAACTTAACATTTTCGGAGTAAAATTTATTTTGATAGTCTACCTTTGAAAAGTTCTCCAGAACTTTGTTTTCTTTTTCGAAAAGAAAACGAAAGAAAGAATAGAAAAGAAGTTGTTTCCAGTTGTAACTTTTATTTACACTACTACACAAATAGTCTGTCATGAAAACTAATATGTATATAAGCAGATACTCGTGTATGTGTCTGTAACTTACATTTTCAAAGTAAAATTTATTTTGATACCTTAGCATAGTTCCCCAGAAATTTGTTCTATTTTCCGAAAAGAAAACGAAAGAAAGAACAGAAAATAAGTTGTTGCCAGTTGTAACTTTTCTTTATGCTACTACACAAATAGTCTGCCAAGGAAACTAATATTTATATAAGCTGATACTTAAACATAAATATCCAAACAATCAGGAAAGTAAATGTAATGAAAAAATGAACATAGGATTTTCAACTAACAAGCAAACATTCTGATGGGGGCAGATAAAAAAGTTAAAATTTTTCTTCCACCATGGTAATAATGTCAAGAGAAGTGATTATACGAGTTTTGGCCACTAGACCGCAATTACGAGGCCGTCCAGAAAGGGATTTTCCATGGAGCAGTTTACAGAAAAAAAGCAAAATTGCATGGAAAAATTTATTAGAACAGATACAGCAATTGTTGCGCTATTTGTCAACATAACCTCCACTGGAATTGAGACATTTGTCATGCCATGGGATCAATTTTTGTATCCATTTATCGTAGAAGTCAGCTGCCTGGGATTGGAACCAGCGTTTGACAACCTTCTGCAATTGCTGTGTCTGTTCCAATAACTTTTTCCAATGAAATTGCGTTTCCTTTCTGTTAACGGCCCCTGGCGAACTTATTTTTTACGGCTCTCGTAATTGTGGTCGAGTGGCGAAAATTTGTATAAGCACTTTTTTGGCATTATTAACATGGTGGAAGAAAAAAATTAAACTTTTTTATCTGCCCCCATCAGAATATTTGCTTGTAAGAGACGACCAAAAATGGTTCCACAAGGAATATTCTCTCTTGTGTTTCTGAGTAAGAAAATAATATTATAGAAGTGTTTTAAACATGAATTTGTAGTTCAAGAATAGGGTTCCTTAGGATACATTCTTTTCCTTTCCACCACCACAGTAATTATCAGCATCTTAAAAGGAATATACAATTCTGCTAGTAGGTCTTCATTTATACAGGTAGTATCATAACTCATAACAGTTACCACAGTTGAATAAATATCAAAGAGAGAATGAAGCATTTATACTTCCGTTTTTTTTCTAGAAGTTTCAAATAGACTGAAAATTGTGGTCCTCATTATCATCGTTATCGTCATCTTTATCACCATCTTCATTAATAGTATGAGCAACAACAGTAATTAGACAAAATTGTCCCGATATGTATCTAGATAAAATTGGCCATTGTAATTCTTTGATTCTTTTTGTTTTTCTACCGTTGTTGTCGTTTTTCTTTTCTCTAGCAAAGTATCTTGCATTCATGACAGGTGGTCTTTTAAATTGTTTATTTATTTCTTAATTACAATGAGTTAAAATTTATGTCTTTTCTTGTCCACTGATTTGCAACATACAGCTACTATTACACACTCCATTCCTGCCAATTAAATCTTCTTAATTGATTCAAGCTATAACTATTAATGTAGAAACATTTTCCTATCCGATTAGATAAAGCAGTTAAGTATTCCCGCATCATAAGATTAGCATTCTGAAAATAAATCCAAACCATCCCAACATAATACAATTCTAACTTCCTTTTAAGTCATAATTTTCATAACTATCAAGTAAAGTTAAAATAGATATCACTTCAAGAAATTAAGAAATTTCTCTGCTTGTTTCATTATTAACATACCACATATTCAGGCTGAAAGAACTGATATCGAAAGAATAAACTTGAGACTCGGCAGATGGCAGGTTGCATTAATTTTCACTGGTATAATTGAACACAAAAGCTTATCGAAGCACACGTGACCGGTGCGTCTCGTTCAAGGCACGGAGAGGATTAAATCGTAACATGTTTTGTTTCGCCGTATAAGAAATATCAACAAACGTGAGATGAAACAAAAAAGGAAATAAGTTGGTTGGGCATCTTCCTGGTCTATTAACTCCGCCGTAATGCGCGTGATGCACGCAGCTGTGTGCTTCTCTTTATTTTTGTTTAACACCTCTCCCCAAGTGAGAAAGAATGCTTCTTTGCTTCGTGCGGGCTCTGAGAGTCTTTCTATACACCGATGTGCTAATTACTCATCTCAAGTAGCTGTGATATGAGTTATATCGAACTCATACGGGATGTGCATTCAAATAACTTCTAGTTCCTGCAGGCCATCTTCCTCATGCTGGCGCGTGCTTCTGGCTCTAATAAATGCAAAAGGCACGGCAGTCCTCTCACCTGTGCATCACGACTGTGCTCCCTTAGAGAAATGTTCCGTCTACTTTATTTTCAGTGGAGTATAAACTTACTCATTCAAACTCGTATACAAGTGCCATTCGAAAATTAGTGGCAAGACTATAATTAAGATCAAAAACATTTATTCATAATTGACATACAATTCTTAAAGTGGCCTCCAGTATTACACACCAGTCGTCAAAACTCTGAAAGGCAACGGATGCCATCCACAGAGTCACATTGCTCTAAGCTTCTGATTGACTGCTCTAAGGCTGTTACAATAGCCTATTTCTAAAATGTATCCTCTCAGTTGTTCTTTAACCTTAGAGAAAGGTTACAGTCGTAGGGACTCATACCCGGAAAATACGAAACATGCTCTAGAATTTCCCAGCTCTAGCAGTTAAGTAGCCTAAACTAATCACTTCTGCAGCCACATGACAAAAGCACCACCGTGGACAGTAGGATGGATATTGAAGAGAGTTCGGTGATTTTGGAGCATTTATGGCCGTAAATGGTATTCCAAAAATGACTGTATTATGTAGCATCCTCGCGCATTCCATTTGGAACAGAATGAGCGATTAACACACCTTCATAATCATAACAAAAATAAACGTAACTTTGAGACAATCATATCCTTGCTTACACTTCGTATTTCCACAGTCTAGTATATACAGTCACAAAGCTTGAGTTGTGAGGGTGCTAGGAACAATAGACTGTGCTGGTACTATTTCGCATTGTCTGTAATGAGGCGATATTAGCGATCCTAGTGATTGGCAACTATCTATGGATGCATATTTACTACATATTGAGCTTCGCGACTGTATATACTAGACCAGTGGTTGCCAAACACCACGAAATTGTGACGTAATAGTAATGCAACTCGCACACCACTATCGCAGGGAGAGGGGTGGAGTGGGTATCTCCTCAGGTAATGCAGTGAATGATAGTGCAGAGACGGACTGCAACCAGAAAACAAAAACAATATAATATTCTTCTACTTATTAACTACACACACTTTTTCCGTGTTAAATTTGTGTCCTCCTATTCATTATTTTTGTGTTATTAATAAAATAAAACACATTTTCTTATTTACCATAAAAATAACATGTACTGTACTCCAACCAGGAGAAAGTCTCAGGGGAATGAGGCGCAGCGGGGTAATGCTGTGAATGAATGTTGATGTCATAAGATGCCATAAGGTCACACACGTGGGTACATGCATCTCCTTTGGCTAACACTCAAAGCACAAACAATAACACTGATACACACATATGTGTACTATCCTAGTTACAAAATTAGATCACGGTTAATCTCCTGGTCTTTTAATCCCTACATACAGGAAATAACATATGCAGGAGAGCGCATGCTTTTTAAACTGACGTTATAACGGTAATATTATCTATTATCGCTCCAATAGATGACGCAATATTAAGCACATTCCTCTCGCGATTAATCTCCTGGTTGGAGAACAGTAGAATACTTTGGATCAACAGATATGTGATTTTAGAAAAAGTACCAGGCTGGTTACGAAGTTATAAATTACACTACATACGTCGAGAAAACGTCGAAGTATTTTTCCCTATTAAGACATAGAAGCCGATACTTTTTATTGTTTGTTTATTAATGAAATATTCAACTTACAGATAAGGGCGTGGTAACAAGAAGAATAATAACAACGTACATTGTTCTTTTATACTCCATTAAAAATTTTGCAACAAATTAAGTATCTCATATTCTAGCCATCAGCACAAAAGGAATACTGTTGCTCCCACGCTCCTCAAAATTAAGTTTTTACATATTAGCCTATCTGTTTTATGTTTTGAAAAAGACATCGAAACACATTATCCTCCACACTTGTAACATTACATGTGTACGTCCACTGTTGATATTTGTCTTTACATCTATCGAAGTGAAGGCTGTAAGCAAAGGGTGGGGGTATGATGCCATGGTTAGGCTTGAGTGGAGGCAGGGGCATGTGTCGTGACAACGTTAGGCGATCACTGTACTAAACTGTGGTATTACCTTGAAAGTTGCAGGTAAAACGTTATCAGGCACCACTATGACCTATGTATATTTACGCTTAGGTTTAACATGTAGTTGCTAGATAGGTAACAGGTGTGGCACCTTCTTCCAATTGAAATTACTAGATTAACCAATGTCACACATTCGCTGAAGGAGTGCCGTTTTGAAACGAGTGACTCAGTGCTTATTGCCATTCTACTTACTACACGTGGCGGCAGAGTACAGGCGGAAATTGCTTCCGGTAGCCCGTCGCTAGAGTGCGAGCTTATCATTATGCGAATTATGATTCGTTCGCCAGAATTATATACGTACCTGCAATGATGTTTGTAGTGGACGTGAGGGTTTTCCCCCCAGGGTGCTTCCGTCTTCCTCAACTTCATAAGTTAATTTATATTCCAGCAACACTCTCCATTTCGCCTTATCTTCCATCCGCTTCATATCATATCATGCTATAAGACTTTGAAGTGCAGAGAGTAATGTGATCTTTAAAATATGAAATGGAGTTAGGTAGCCAGATTCATTGATTTCACTACGCAACGTTACGACTAAGAACTAATGAACAATTTCAGGAACACCTAAACCATGACCCGAATTCTCAATTGGATTTTTCTTAGATCTGGTGACCGTTAAGCCTAACTCTGTGGTGCCTCTAAGGCTGTAAATTCTCCCTTTTGTTTCTGATCATACAGATCCTTTTTGAAAGGGATTAGATATGCACATTATAACATTGTCACAGTGCCTAACGATCTCATTCCATTCCGTCAGCAAAAAAGACAAACTCTGTGAGTTCTTTCTTCATACTGTTATGGTAACAAAGACCTCAGCCACCAGCGTGAGTCAGTGGGTTAAGGCGCTTGCCTGCCGATCTGAAGTTGCGCTCGGGCGCGGGCTTAGGCTGATTACCTGGTTGGGTATTTTCCGAGGTTTTCCCCAACCGTAATCTATGGCGAATCCTCGGCCTCATCTCGCCAAATACCATCTCGCTATCACTAATTTCATCGACGCTAAATAACCTCATAGTTGATACAGCGTCGTTAAATAACTAAAATAAAAAACGAAGACCTCAATTTTCTTTGAAATAGTAACTCTGCACCTCTGTAAATTCTTCGAAACAAAACTGTTAAGGAATCGTATTTGAGTTAATGTGAGGGAAATATCACGCCATAAACTATGAAGATCAGGTCACGAATTAATCATAGACATCTCCTTTCTGCCTTTATAGCTAGTTTACGAAAGCGGATTTCGCTATCTATTGCAGCTCCCCAAATTCGTCACATTGCTGGATGGGCATTTATCCTATACACTGACCGAAATTTCATTAGAAAAACTCTTCCCCATGAAAACTCGAATCTGAGCGCATTCCGTAACGGGAGTTCTAGGCATGATGCCTTAGAGTCCTTAGACCATGATGTTACGGCATTGTATCTAACCGTATCAACGTTATATTAATATAGTTTTTTTTTACTAGGGTTACCTTGAAAAAAAATTGACTTTAAAACCTTTAACGCCCAAAAATAACTTGTATTTACTACTAGTAGCCTAATTTTGTACTAATTTCAGGAGTGTTACTGTTATTCGGTGAGATTATTGAGCCGTCAGTCGCTTAGGCTGCCACACATCTGAAAAATGTGCTCAGGATCAAATCCCAGAATAACCGAAAGGTAGATGTCCCTTATATATCAGCTTTTATTTTCATATCGCAGCGAAGGTACAGTAGAATATCTCTCCCGAATCAATATACGAGTATAGGCCTAGGTAATATCTTTGAGAAGATGACTAGTCATATAGCATCTATTTTCCGATAATACAGTATATACCATTTACCAATAAACTCTCAAATCAACATCATTATCAACTTCGTAGATTTGTTTCTGTCAAGTTGGTCAATATGGTATTACAATAATAAATTCCTCGGAGCTATGTGAGATACTATTAATCGTGCTACCACAGTCTAGTATAAGCTATACAGTCACGACGCTTGAGTTTATGAGGGTACTAGGAACAATAGACAGTGCAGGTACTATTTCGCATTGTCTGTTATGAGGCGATAGTAGCGATCCTAGTGGCTAGCAACTATGTATGGATGCATAATTACTACGTATTGAGCTTCGTGACTGTATATACGAGACTGTATTCTCGTATTTTCTCTGCTATATAAAATACACTATTAAATTTTGAAACAGTCTCCACTTCTTTCGATCAAAAAGTAACCTGCTCTCTCTCTCTCTCTCTAATAATAATAATAATAATAATAATAATAATAATAATAATAATAATAGTGCTGTAATACCTACAGCTTATATAAATAGTGGAATCCGTTCTGGTTTATATTAATTTTTATTAAAATGAAATTTAGAGCACATATAATTGACAATAATCATCAACATTTTCATCATCGTCATCATGATCATCATCTCAGCTTCCATGGGTTGGACGTAGTTGGCCCGTTCCGACTTCAAGGAAATGATCATCCTAGAATTAAAGATGCTTTATCTAAACCTATTGTAACGAAAAAATTGCTATATGTCTTAATACGAAATCTCATTTGAATAGAATGTGTGCAATTTTCCGATCGTAGCGCAAGGTAAGAACGACAACAACATATAGGGTTTTAAATACGTGGATCACTGGTTAAGAAGAAACTGCCTACATGGATGCACTGGAAGGAATGGTGAACGGGAGAAGAGTTCAGAACAGAAGAAGATATCCGATAATATATTACATTAAGATATATGGATCATATGCGGAGACAAAGAGGAAGGTAGAAAATAGGAAAGACTGGAGAATGCTGGGTTTGCAGTGAAAGACCTGCCCTTTGGCAGAACACTATGAATGGATGAATGTCTGTTTCATCGTTTGAGACATTTTATTCTTTCCTGTATGAGATTAAATTTATTTATCTTGCAAAAAGAGTTTTTATCTTTGTTATAGGTGAACTTTTAAGCACATTAATTAATATGTTAGAGTTTCTCTACTAAGCTATTAAGTGACACCCTTTGTTCGAATGGAATTTCAATTTTTAAGCCTTTTTCATAGTTCACCCACTGATGCCTCTACAGGCCTCACAGAAATTTTGTCAGAGAGGTAGGTAGAGCGTAATTTTTGTTTTCCTTTCTTACTTTTAGATAAGAAAAGAAGAACGACGATAGAAATATTGACAAATTACAGTTGACGCAGTATATTGCTAAGACTGTCCATTAGTCTCTTTTGAGGGAAGGGGCACGGGCTGAGGACTCCCTCATACGTAGGCCGCTTGGATGGACTCATTCTACCATCTGGAATGGAATGGTGTACAAGTCCTAAAGCCCCCGTGCTACAGATTCTCCTACAGGCCGCCCCAGTATTCCTCTATAGCCTGCAGAATTCTTATTATTTTTCCATGCAAGCATTTGCTGTCCCTCAATTCCGTCACTCGAGCTACCATGAGCCCCAGGGGAGAGTCCAAGGTACATAACACTTCTAGCAGCAACTAATGACCACATATCGCATGGTACAAGTTCGGTGGCAGCCTGCGTCGACTCTAAATCGGACACAAGCCGGAAATATGGGAAAGAAATGGAGATGATGAAAGAGGGCAAATATAATTAATATGGCGAAATGAGTCCGAAGTTCAACGCCGAAAATTATCCAGTAATTCTGTTTCAATTGGTTGAGGGGAAACTTCAGAAAAATCTCAACCATGTAACTTGTCCCAAGCAGAATTTGAATCTGGGCGGTCTCGATTTACGGTCAGACATGCTATTATTACTGTCTGTCTGTCTATTCAGAGAACGTAACTCACTGTAATCTTTACTACGGCACACTGACAACTGACTGTATGGGATAAATAATAATTTTCGCAGTGAACTGTAAATTCAATCTGAACTCACTAACGACAGGCTGTTCCCGGTATTCATATGACAACCAACTTCCATCTCTCCAAAACTTGTAGTTAGAATTTCTGAGCTAGTGTGAGCACAATAATATTAGTTCTAAACATTATGAGAGTGACAAGCGAACGGATCAATCCTTAAACATTTATTGTGAAAATGAGATGGTCGTGATGGTCGTGGTGGTGATTTTCAGAAGAAAATTCTTGGGTTTGCTACCGGAGTTTAACACAAATCCCCAACATTTCGGAACTATACTGCGCTCCATAATGTCTGATAGGCGACTTAAACATTGACGGCAGAGGATGGGAGAGGATAATTGCTATTGAACCAAGACAGAGGTCACATTCCAGACATCTTGAAGCTGGTCAGAGTTAGAACACTTCAGACCGTCCAAATTCAAGATTACTCTGGGATTAAATAGCAATTATCCTTCCTCCTTCCTCAGGTGGCAATGTTTACGTCGCCTGTCAGGCATTGTGGAATGCAGTATAGTAACGGGTTTCAGTCAGGATAAGAGTCTATAGTACCATGTCTTAAAGATAACTTATTGTGTTATATAGTAATCACTAGGCTATCGTGTGTTTCATCTCTATAGAAGCAAGTGATAATGAGGTTCGAGACTTCATAGTATCATACATGGCGGATCTATATCACAATGCTTTTAGAACCTGTAAATAGGCTGCTTTCGAAAATTTGGAGATATGAAGACCGAACATAAGGTGGGAAATTAAAACATAATTGTCTTTTGATTACAATAGCCGTGAAAATCTAAAATCTCACATCACTCCTATGATTATCTACTATTCCTTACAAATATATATATGATCGTCGGCCTGGGTAGCGTAGTCCGTATAGCGCTGGCCTTCTGCGGGTTTGATCTCGGCCCAGGTCCACGGCATTTAAGTGTGCTTAAATGTAACAGGCTTATGTCAGTAGATTTACTGGCATGTAAAAAAACTCCTGAGGAACAAAATTCCGGCACAACAGCGACGCTGATATAACCTCGGCAGTTGCGAGCGTCATTAAATAAACCATAATTTTTTAAATATATGATCAAGTTATTTTTCCTTGCTCACTTTCACTGGTTTTATTTGGTCTGATGCCATCGGAAATATATAGAGGAGGAAGAAAATCATCAAGTATTTCCATCAAAAGTGGTATGAATGTCAGGAAAATTGGTATGTATAGTCATTACAACGTTTTTATAATTTGTGACGATGCTATGTAGTCATACCGTTTGTCGACGTCGTTAAAAACGCAATGAATGATGCTGTGAACTTTCAAATATTCTACAAAGCATAAATACTACATCCCATTCACATTTCTGTATCAGCGGTATGTGGGCCTACAGTACAATGTTGTCTGGTGACGCACGATTAACATATTCTGCACATATAACTTTTTAACAACCTAAATGAGTGGACACAAAGCCGCTATTTTTAGAATGCGCTGTTGGAATACCTTTTGCTATTGCAATAACTATACACGGACAAAATTTAATCAAATCTGTTAAAATCAATGTGATCATGTTGCTTCTATTATGTGAATAATTTCCAACATTTTCCTCTAACCTGTGGCGGTGATTAAACTACGGTTCGCAGCTCGTAGACAAATATTCTAATGAACTGGACAAATGACAGTCTGCATTTCGAATTGTCCTAACTAAAACAGAGTCACGACACGAATGTAATTTTCATTATCTCTGATGTACAGATAAATATATCTCTATAATATATTATATTATGTCCGCAAAGTCATGGTGGGGTTTCAATTGTTTATATAATTGCAATGAAACACAATTGGGATATGAAATAGTCACCAAATGAAAGAATAACCCAGCCACCGGCGTAGATAAGTCGATCCGAAGTTGCGCTTGGGCGCGGGTTCGATCCTAGCTTGGGCTGATTACCTGGTTGGGTGCTTACGAAACTTTTACCCAACCGTAAAGCGAATACCAGGTAATCTATGACGAACCTCGGCCTCATCTCGCCAAATACCATCTCGCTATCACCAATCCCATCGACACTAATACAGCCTCGTTAAATAAACAAGTTAAAAAAAATTATCCTCCAACTTTTTTCTACGATAATGCGTAAAGTTGAGTTTTACCCATTGTTATCAGTACGTAAAGTGAGCTTTAGAACATTAATGCGTAAACAAGTAAGTAATCACTTTATGCACTGCTATTCATTTTAAGCATTGATAAAGAAAATGCAATATTGAAAGTACAAACTTCATTCAGTAAGAAATTAATGCATTAGCTCGATCTTTCATGACGTAAATATTACACCTAACACAAGTAAGTAACAAATTTAGGATTCATATTTCGTCATTGTTCCTGCAATAACTCCTATGTGACATATTTATCGATTTTCACATTTTTGTTCTATTATATAACTTAAATAGTGGTACAGAAAATAATAAAATCTCCTATAGGCCTATGTAGTTATATTTCTTTCTTTCGAAAATGTATGAATTCGCGATCTCCTGTGTACTACTGCCATAGAATGAATAAAATATGTTTTCCTTCCTACTGAACAATTTTATATTTTTCACATAGGAGTTATTGTAGGAACAACGACGATTTACATTTTAGCCCATATTATTCTGAAATTACATCTACAGTATTCATTGCAACAAGGTATAGCTTTCAACTTCCCCTAACCGCTTGGTTGATTATATGGCCGATTTTCACGGCAATGAAATCGTGATCATGAATAAAACAGACCAATTCCATGGATACTCATTTCTTAATGGTTCTAAGTTTAGACGGCCGTGAAAGCATGATATTATAACCTCTCTAAATTGAAATATTTGTTTAATGTAAACTTTTGCTAGCGTAAAAAAGACATTGCATGATACACATTCGTAAAATTATCCTTTTGGCCCTCATGTGTTTGTGAAACTCGTGCCAAAAAGAGAACCTTTACGAAATTGTATCATTAATCTATCAATTCTGTCTTGGTCTCCATGGTTACCTACCAATCGGTTCTTATGATTACGTTAACACGATGAACGTACACAAGAAGAGAACTGCAGTTCGTTTTATGGTTTACAAAATTTAAATAGGCCCTACTGATAAAATACTCTTCTCCGACATTAATACGTCGTGTGTTTAATTAGAATCCGTCACACGAAAACATGTGCTGTTGGATTGCACAGTTGAAAGATACGGAAAGCCCACTGAACACAATGAGTTGAGATAAACCGTTTGTATGTGACTAGTCTGTTGAAGCCATCAGAACAAGTTAAGTCCCTAGTCCCAAGAAATCATTGCGCAATATGCGCTCAACAAGTAGGCATTTCAGAAACAACAGTCCATAAGATGTTGCAAAACGTTTTACTGCCCATAAACTTCAGTTGTTACATGCACTCCATCCAGATAGTTATCGCAAGAGATAGGTTGCTGCGGATATTTTTCATGAGATTACAAATGACAAACAGTGTTTACATCGTTTAGCGTTTAATAACGAAGCCACTTTTCATGTTTCTATGCATGTAAGAATAAGGGCTCATAAAAATACACATGCTACTTTTGAACATGAACTCAGTAGCCTGAAAGTTAAGCCTAATGTGCAATGTGTTCTTGCAATAAGTAAATTGATCGGTCCCTTCTTCGCAGAATCCACCGTATCCTTGCAGAATTACCTTGATATGTTGGAACTGTTCGCAATACCCCAAATCCCAATGCCAATGTAATGTTTCAATAAGATGATATCCCTCCATAATTTCCTGGCATAGTTCGAGAAATTCCTAAATTAAATTTTCTGTGCCCGAGCACGAACTTCTACTCTTAAGTCTGCAATACCTAATGTAGTGTAAACCTAGTGTATTAAATAAATACATTTAAATAAAATAATAAATTAATTAAATAAATATTTCCACTGAGGTTAATTGGAAGGGCAGTATGGAAACCATGGCCACCACGCTCTTCGGACCTTACTTTAAGATTTTACTTATGAGATTATATCAAGAAGATTGCGTATACTGTACTCTTTAATGACATTAACCATTCGAAAGAGCGAATCAGAGAGGCTATCTCATTCGCTGCTTATACTTGGTCGAATGTGAAAGGAATTGGAATAATTACTGATATAACAGATATCTCAATTCTGGTGGGGAATATGTTAAAAAATAGCTCAACAAGTCTGTTCCAATACATTTTTCCAAAGGAATTGTGTTGTCTTTCTGTTAATGGTCCCTGGCGAACTTATTTTTTTACGGCCCTCGTAATTGCGGTCGAGTGGCCAAAATTTGTATGAGAACTTCTTTTGACATTATTAACATGAAAGAAAAAAGAATAACTTTTTTATCTGCTCCCATAAGAATGTTTGCTTGTAAAAGATAGTAGAATCCACTCCCGAGCACAGCTACGGATCAGTAGACAAACGCACTACCGCTTGAACTATGCTGGTGGCTGTCACTGGTGAAAGAGTGCGACTTAAAATATAAAAAGTAGCTACCTGCTGAAGAATAACTTCTAGGTTAGCTCCTGTATCGGAAAAGTCTATTTAATTAATTTTTTCTCAAGTCAACAAAGCAAGTTAGAGAGTAAATGGAGTGTAAAAATTGTAGCAGCCAATTCATTTGGCACGTCTTACCTTAACTGCCGGTCTACAAAACAGCTTAAGTTTATTAGTTTTAAAGACAGTTTTAAAGACATGTTTTCGGCTAAGTTAGATTTATATATCGTAAAGTAATGAATGCTAATCAGTTAATAAACTTATCTTTTATTAACGGATCAAATTGACCATTAATTTTAATATTTCAATCAATAATTTTCTAACAAATGTTATCGGCCACGAGTGGTCATCTTCAGATCTATAAAAATGATTACATGATGAACACAATTAACTTAATATATGGTGACGTGTTGCTATCATATTGCATTTATGGTTACAATTCAAAATCCATTCAGGAAGATATCAATAACTGTGTAACAATTCTATAAGATAAAACAATTAAAAACAAATTAAACATCAATATAAAATGGTTATTCTAGTACATGTCGCACAAGATAGTAGTTAAAATGGAGAAATTATATTACGTACTGTTTATGATGATAAGTCTGGTAACATAGGCCTACATCGCTACCATGTAGCTTTCACAGTTATATTTAAATTCACATTCAAATGGAAAGCAGTAACTGTATAACAATTTTATCAACAGTAATCTCACTAAAGGTTTTGATTTATCTAGATAAAATCAAAACTCGAGTGGGATTTAATTGACTATTACATGATCAGAAGAAAATATATAAAGATTAGAAGGATAAAGTACTGTAATACAATAAAATGTTAATTGACTTAGGTACTGCAGTTCTCTTTCACTAATGTTAGCTTCACCAAAATGTTTGAACGGAGCCGCCATCTTCAGCTGACTATCTATGCTATACAAGGCATATTCCCTGCTTTGGCAATACAGAACTGAAGCGTGCCCATACGGGAACACAGCTGAGTAGCTTAGGTATTACTCGCCAAAGGCCAGTGGAGTCCTGCAACCCGGAGCCGTGGCGCTACTGTTCCTGCGTTCGTAATACCGCATCGCGATAGTTCACATTGCGCCCGCGGCTCCACTCGCCTTGGTCGAATAATACCTTCAGTACTGTGTGGTGACGTGCACTAGGGCTGTATACTTGTGCAGTACATTAGCGGTGCGGAGTGGCGGTGGAAGTCATGCTTATTTCTTATCAGTAGTACCACTGCTTGTGATTCTAAATAAATTGTAACTAATAAAATAAGCAGTAACTAGAGAAACAAACTAAATGAACAGTAACTGAACATGTTTATTTTACTCGTATTATATTACAATACTCTTTACTGTGGTGGTGGTGGTGGTGGTGGTGGTGGTGGTGGTGGTTGTAGTAGTAGTAGTAGTAGTAGTAGTAGTAGTAGTAGTAGTAGAAGTAGTAGTAGTAGTAGTAGTAGTAGTAGTAGTAGTAGTAGTAACAATAATAATAAAATTATAGTAAACAAATCACAGCTTTTACGTTAAATTTCTTGTCAAAAAAAACTACATTATCACAGTTTATAAATCTAAATCTGTATAAACAACATAAGCGTACTTAGCAAACAAGCAAATTATATTAGTAAAAATAATTAACATAACAGAAACGAATAGGCCTACATAAATTTCATACACACCAACATTTTTGAAAATCAGAATACAAAATAATAAATATATGTTATTTAAAAAACACGCACACACAGATTTATAAAGGTTGCATTTGTTTTTCCCCCCTCTTTTTTAATAATATTTTCAATGGATGGTGAAATAGAATTTGATAATGGAAAGTTCTCTACAGCTCTTAATCTACGAAGTGCAATCCATCACACTTGCTCTTAATCTTGGCTTCATTCTTTTCGTTCTCAATATTATGCTCCAGGATCGAACTTTAGATTGTTAAACACATTAAATACAAGTTGAAATATTACCACTTAGCCTTACGTCCTCGCTTAGTACAGTGAGTAAATTCATCCTTTCATCACTAACGATGTCTTTAAATTCTTCAGCATTGAACACATCATAATGCCGCTTTAAATTACATTTTCTGCACCCGACATGTTTTTACAAATAAGACACTGTCCATCTCCCTACTTTGATTATTTGAAAAAAGAATAACAATTTCCAGTCATTGTTAAACTCAGTTTCAGGTTTCCGCTTTGCGACATCCATGGAGATACGTAGTACATAGTTCACCGAAACGAACTGCCTACTTTCCTCTTCACCGCTACCTTAGAGAAGGGTAGCAGTCCTGCCCGCGATGAAACAAACATGATTTCATTTGCCCGTACAGGTAAAACGCTCATATGGGATGCCAATTGCCAGCCCTGATCTATGCGGTAAACAAAAATGACGATCGAAAACCATGTTTTATAGTACCATAAAGAATTTACAGTTTGAAATGTTTGCAAACAAAGAAACAAATGCTAGGTAATTGATAAAAACAAAGAAATGCTAGGAAAATGATAAAATTGTAGCGATAAACAGCCATGAATGGTTTAAACACGTCCTTTCGTACCGTTTTATTGGTCAAACGTAATATGACGTAGTAAAAGTGTAATAATCAGTATAAAAACAATTTTAAATCGTCAATGTACAGTGGTATATCAAGTATGCGTCACAAAAAGTTATGGTTAAAGTGGAGCGATTTATGTCCAATTTGTGATAACTTTGGTGGTAATTGAATTCACAAATATAATTTACTTTATAATAAAATAATAAAATTACAAATCATTTTCCAAATTTGAAATATTTTAAAATTGAACTCTTTAAAAAAGAAACTTATATAATTATTCATTATATTAACAAATGGCTTATTTTTTACCTTTTATTTCTGTCGATTATATTCATGTTTTTACTGAATGTCATTGGTTTCTGTCCGATTGTCAATTTGATATTGCATGTGTTTTTCTCTCTTTTTCTATTTCTTTTTTTCCCTTGTGTGTTAATTGTCGGTCTCAATTAAGTTAATTAGTGTATTTAGTAAACTGTCTTTGTCAATTTTATGTTGTATTATTGGCTAATACCACACCGTACACGAGCCCGGCTCTTTCGGTAGTGGCTAGAAACATTTTTTTTTTTTTTGTAAATTTTAATGGAAAGAGGCGTTTTAGAACATTGTGATATAATATATTATTGAAAATGCTGCTTCTTGTGTTGTTCCAATAAGTTTATTTCATAATTAAATAGAAAATAAGATAACTACACAAGACAAATTACTAAGGTTGTCCTTCTTATGGATTTCATGAATTGTAAATTCATAACAAGTACCGCTACCGGTTCTCTTCCGATCTCAATTGAACACTTGGTAGATTTGTCAATTTCAGAGAACATCCGGTAAACACGGGAAAAACACAGCTAAATGAAACTCTTCGATTGGGAAAATGTCGTCTGTATACCTCAATAGTAGGCAATGCATTACCATCACAAAATTCATAAACAAAAAGCATGCGTGCATATTCGAATACACGAATTAAATGTCAAGTGAACGTCTATTCAGTTGTGTGTGTTGCGCTGGTGTTGCGGTGCTCAGATGCTACCATGTGCAAACGATCTGACGTAGGATACACGTCAAGTATAGGCTAGTACAAGGAACCGCAAGTTGTTCCAGTATTTCTCCCCTTAATTACTCCCCAACCGTTAGAGTTCGGACATAGGTATTAGTGTCGTGCAATGTTGGAACATGAGAGGTGATATCAAGATATTACTAACTTCGCCCTACTCTTTAGACAGTACACGTAAAAATGAAACATGTAAACTCAAATAACCGAGTCCGTTGAAAATCTGTAAGAGGCCTCATGTTTGGTTCACGTTTCCCGAGTCTCTGTAAAACCGAAGTTCCCTTTGCGTTTGTTCAATCTTTCCCGTTCCTTACATGTGCTCGGTGCCTTTCTTCTTAGTTCCTCCTCTCCCTGCGCCTTTATACTTTAGTTGCACAAGGATATCAGGCACATATCTTACGAAATTACGCATAGCAATGAGTATAAGTAATTTTTCTTGTTATTGATATGAATAAATATTCACAAAAATATACGTATAAATAAATCAAACAAAATATATAAAAAATGAACGCATATGCTCATAGTACTGACTGGGCCTTACGGCCTTAACTCTGCCAGCTAAAATAAATCATTATTATTATTATTATTATTAGTATTGTGCAATGTTCAAACATGAGCGAGAAACCAAAACATTACAAACTACGTCTTATTTCATATGAATATCTAATCTCAAGACATGTGCTCATATCCTTAAGCAGTTTAAAATGGTGTCCTGCAATGTTCAAACATGAGAGAGAAACCAAGACATTACAAACTTCGTCTTATTTTATATGAAAATTTAATCGCAAGATATGTGCTCATATCCTTAAGCAGTTTAAAATGGTGTCCTGCAATGTTCAAACAGGAGAGAGAAACCAAGACATTACAAACTTCGTCTTATTTTACGTAGAAAACTAATCGCAAGGTCTAGTCTAAAACATGAAATGGTGGAAGTGGAGGGCAGCGAATATTTGGGTAACAAGATGGAACGAACACGACAGGCCTTCTTCTGCAGAGAAAACATCGACGAATGTCAAACTTCGTCATATTCGACTAACTTGAATCGAACATAGTGCCTGTAATGCACGTTGCTAATACTTTCATCATCCGTATAGTCACATAAATATTGTTACCGAGTAACTGTGATTTAATTTAATATTATGTGAAGAATGTAATTATAGCTATTTTTTCTGTCGGTAATTGGTATAGTAACAACTGTCATGTATTTTAAAAATACAATGTGATGTACCTATGTGTATGTATCTATTCATGTTTGTCGATGTTTAATCATACTTTTGTAATAAAAATTACGTATCCTTACATTTAAATAAAACTACACAAGATTTGGTTAACCATTGTTACCATAACAGATATATTCTGTATATATTAATCTTCATGTAGAAACACAACATTTGTTCTAAAATCCTTATTCAGCTAAAAGCATGAAGGGATGGGAAGGTAGGGGAGAGTAGGAGAGGCTAGTGAACTTCAAGGGCACAGATCATAAAAGGCGCATGTTCGAGCGAGCTGTGAGAGATCCGCTTCTTCAAAGCAGACTTTGGTTCTCGTCACTCTCGACAAATTTGAACGGAACACAGAGCGACACTAATAGGTATATTAGGTTAAATCGGTGTAGGTTAACCCAAACTTCATGATCCTGAAGTATTTTACATTTCTTCTGAGACACCCTGTATAAAAATGTATTAATATTATGAATACGATGTTTTCAGTAAATTGAGTGCGAAATAAAAAAGTATGTGTAACTTTATATAATGCTGTTGAAATTGTGACATAATTAAAACGCCACTAATATTTAATAAAAATGCAGACGAAGTTATGCCATTTTTAGAATGACATCTTAAGTTTGAACTATTAACAAAGGTGCTCTAATTGATCTTTTATCGATAAGCAGAACGACAGTAGAAATTAAGTTTAAAATGAAAGTGAAAAATGATGTGGAATTGCCACACACTTCATTTGAATAACAAAATAAATTAATGATTGCACAATTAAAGTAACCGTAGGAGTTGTATTGTAGGAAATGTGGAGTGCGCTTCAATTATCTTAATTAACGGTCATCCAACCCAATTACTCCTCATATTCGTATTCCTGCTGTGAGAGCAGTAGTAGTAATTACAGTAGAAAAGAAATAACATAAATACGGATAACTAATTTAGCTTAATTATTCTTCCGTAAAATATAAGCAACGCCATACTGGGTTTCGTAAGTGTGAAATTAAGAGAACTTCACCACAAGATTCTCATTTAAATTCCGAAATGTCATTTCCTGACTCCACAGATTGTAATAATGTTCTTCCCAGCTGCTAAAGCATTGTGCTACGCATAGCTGTCGCGAACCCAGAAACTCGCTTTTCGTTTGTCTTAACGAGCAACCGGAATTCACGTTTCTTGAAGGAACTGTTCCATTTAGTTGTCTAGAATTATCATCATAGGTCGTAGATGAAATTAAGATTTACGTTAGCAGTCTGTACTTATCAACTCAGAAACATTTTTTACAAATTCAAAGCAATAGCCATCTGTTTTTCTTTCAAAAATACATATAGGCCAATTCGCTGCACCATAGCCTTCGCTGTCTTCCGATGTCATATGTTACTTGTTTTTATCTACACCCCGTTCATATGGCATAGCCATAATTAATTCTAATGTTACGGTAAATCTAAATGGCTCTATATACCTATAGGAAAGAGCAGAATAAAATAAGTTACAAGATAGTCGAAATACAAACACTATTACATAAAGCAATACCTTTCTCAGGGGCTGAATGTATGAATGTCTTGGTTTACAGGAGGAGGATGAGGAAGAACACTCGTATTTGGTCACTCGCAAAGGTCCACTGTGCTGTCTATAAATTTATCCGGAAAAAAATGGCAGGTATATTATACCTGAAACCCTACATTCAAGGACATGTTCTTTTATTTTCCGTGAATGCAAGATACTGATAAGATTTAATTCCCTTCCGGGTATGCTGAGGACAAATTTTACCAACTTTAAAATTCCACTACCCTCCGCGCGAAAATATTGAATGAAAATAATGGCAACCAACGAAGATAACGTATGGACGACATGAACCTAAGAAACAGCTGATATACAAATCAGAATACTACAAAATGTTTATAATTAAACTATGCAGCGCATGCATTATGTCGAGACACTCCCCCACTCTTCCTACAGAGCTGCGCACAAGATCGGATGAGTCTACTTACGAATTATAGGGGAATGGGTTTGTCTTTGCCTTGAACTCGGTAGACACACGCCCGACCTTCCCTTCTATTCCTACCCCCTCAACAGAAACGTTGTTCCCGCACTGTAAATCGCGAGTGTCTTGACAAAATGCATGAGCTGTACTTAACCAACTCTATAAGGTGAACTATTGACCCTCCTACTACCAAATTTGATATAAAGAACGTCCAGACAAGGAGCTCTGTAATTCTTGTGGGTACATAGAGTAGCAGTTTACACCACGTGACGCAGAGTAAAGTTCCGTTGCACAGGGCCCACTTTTCTTTAAAGAGATAGAAACCCAAGGGCAAAGGACGTGTAATAGTGACAGGCGACCGTTACTACGAACATATAATTTCAGCTGTACAAAAATGCCTTGAACATATATTTCTTAACGTTCTTTAATAGATTCGTGTGTTCATTATTTGAAGGGCTCAGAGCCAAATGCGACTAATTCACAATTACAAAATGAGTAAATAAGCGTTGAAATTAAGAGGATCCTGACAAAATATGATTGGTTGCACAATTTATTTTAATTGGTGTACATTGAATAAATGCAAAAATATAGCATGAATCTATAACAACAATGTATAGTTTTGAAAAAAGGCTTAATAATGAACAAAACAAAATTGTGGGTTGGTCGCCTTTGGCTCTGAGCCCTTCATTTATTTTCCTCCGAAACGTTCATATTAAGTTTCAAGTTATCTGGTCCGTAGTTTTTCGTCCAGGTCTGATTAAATAGTCCGAGATACAATTTAATTATAGTCAGTTTCTGGAACAGACTAATAACTTCAATTATATTAGGTACAAAATAAAATTATGGAATATCATGATACGATAAATATTAATTAAATAGCCTATAAAATACAGTATGTGGTATAATTCAAAAGTGTGTAAAACAAATAAGAGTACCTATCAAATAATTAAAACGACAGCACTTACGGTTCTGATATGTCTCTATGTTTTGGTTGTTAACTGAACTGACAAAAGAAAGTTGCGAACAGCAGTAATGTTTCCCCCCACCCCCTCAAGGTCAGTAAGAGGAATACCTTCTCAAGACCACTGGTAAATAAGAGCATTAGGAACGAACTCCAAATGGCAGTTATAAACAAAAAAAGTAAATGATCATAAAAACGAATGATTGTACCGAATGTTATGACGAAAATAGACGAAGACAGAATACTTAAGTTCATGATCCAGATCTTGACGGAAGTACGATGGAACATACGAAGTACAATGACTGAAACGAGTGACTAGTTAATGCAGACGTGTTGCCATAAACGGTTCATACAATGCTAGTCGTAGTGGAGGCATTAGAGTTGTTGTTGTTGATGATGATGATGATGATGATGATGATGATGACGATGATGACGACGACGACGATGAAGAAGAAAGCTACTACCGGTGTGAGATACTATCGAAATTCCAGAGTCAGGGCACTTTTTTTGTTTAGAAATACAACACTGATAATAAGGGAAAGTATTGTAATCAGAATGACGAACTTGCGTCATAGAATAAATATAACATTTAAATATTTCATTGATTTATGCTTTCATGACCATTGGGTTTGGCGTAGCTGTAGGTTCATTTTATACAACTTCTAGCCATGAAAATTTTAGTCCCAGTCCATAGTTAGACGTTTTAGAAACCATGTAATTTTTTAAGACACCTGGTTATATCTTATTATATGGGGTAAACAAAGCGTTGCTATTCCATCTGAGACAAAAGTGCATATACAATATAGCAATTTGGAAATAAAACTTAAATCCATGGCTCTTATGCAGTGTTAATAATGTTCATCGTTATGAACTGTCGCTCGCTTAAAATGTTCTACAGTGGCAAAATGGAGTTATCTATTCGTTCAGCATTCTTAGGGTGACCAGACTTTCTCTTTTGTCCGGACATGTCCTCCTTTTTAGACCTTTGTCCGGGATCCGGGCGGACTTTTAAAAAATCAAGAAATGTCCTCCTTTTCGTAACATGTAAGTAAGTATATCTGATATTTTGAAGCTATCTTATTTTACTCCCTTTTCAAGTAATTTGCCTGTAGATGGCAGCAGCGTCGATGGAATATACTCTCTCTGCCCTCTTTAATAATTATACGAGTAGTTCCCTTGACTTTCATATTTAGCTAATTGTAAAATTATTATTATTATTATATTATTATTATTATTACTATTATTATTATTATTAAGTTTTATCAGACAGTAATTATTTTATAATAAAATAGTTAACATACTTTTAATTATGATATAAGCCTAAATCTGTACTGTAAATATTTTGTAATGAAATAGATATTGACGTAATTTAAAGTAATATGAGTATAATATACACCTAAGCCTAAATATAAGTAGCCACCGGCTTAGCGCAGTCAGCTAAGGCTCCGATTCGAAGTTGTGTTCAGGCGCAGGTTCAATCCCCGCTTGGACTGATTAGCTGGCTGGGTTTTTTCCGAGGTTTGCTCCAACCGTAAGACAAATGTCAAGTAATCTATGACGAATCCTCGACCACATCTCGCTATCACCAATCGTATCCATGCTCGATAACGTAGTAGTTGATATAGCGTTGTTAAATAAATAATCTAAGTACATAATATTTTCTGTCCTCTTCTTTCGAACAACGTCTTCCTTTTTGAAGCTTTGTGTCTTCTTTTTTATCGATATGAATCTGGTCACCCTAAGCATTCTAGATTAACTGGTAGGCCTACAGATTATATAAAATGAGGTCTTTGCTAGTCTTCTTCTTCTTCTTCTTCTTCTTCTTCTTCGTCGTCGTTCTCTTTCTTAGCCTCGGGTTCAATTTACCGATCCCTAGTAGTCAGCTCAATTCTCTAAAGTAAAACTATATTCTGTAGAATAACTGAATAAGTACCACAACCACAGGTGACAACTTAAAAAACCCTAAGTGAATAATGAGTGATAAGAGATTATAATGAACACGTCTGCACTTCACGGAGACATACTGATGAATCGTCGTTGATGGGAGATATCTCATGCTCTTAGGTGTAAGATCTAAAATGACTATTCTGCCATCTGCATAAAAGTCATTTGGGACGCTCAGTTGATATGAAAAGAGTATTACAGGCTATGTAAAGTAGTAATGTTGAATTAAATATAAGTCAGAAAATTTAAATGTTGTATTTCACTATCAATCTCTTATTTGAAATATTATTTACTTAATGTGGGTTACTGATAATATTAGCCCAGATTCACATAATATAACACAGTGATGTCAAAGCAAGCGCATTTTTCTGACCTTGACGTCGTGTGCGGGCATCAAGCGCTGGGTATGGAAGGAGGAATAAGCAGCCTGTTGGATTAAGAAGACAGTGGTGCACAAACTTCAAAAGGAACGTGAAATTTTATGTCGTTATTTTTATATGGCTTATTTCTGTTTGATATTATCTATATTGTCTTTAAAACAAAAGTACTAACACCAATTTCTTAATATTGTAGTTGTGTTTTAAAAGTCAATAACATAATAAAGAGTTATGAAGGAATATTCACATAAACTCCATTAGTACAACTATACTGTACTAAATGGATGAAACACATCATTCATAAAGAAAGTTATATCCCAAATTAAGAGATTGAGTATGACATGATAAGTTTAAATTGATATTGATGGTATCTTAGCCTTATAAAAGTAATCAATGAACTAATCAAAACAATATCACAATACAAAGCAAAGTTATCTAGGTGCTGTATATGTTTTAAGTGTAACTAATATTCCATAAGAAAACTCTTATCGCATTATGCTTTTAAGGTGATATTGGTGAGCAACTTCCTATCATCAGAATATTAAATTATTTTCTCGAAATGTACTGAAGCTATACAACATATAGACATGTATCTTTTGCTTATGTTGTACCAGTAGTTGCTTTGTTAATTCATTTCCTTACAAACATTTTCCATGCGAATATTTTCCAAATTTGTAATACACTATCTTCAGTAATACGTATTTGCGGTATATTAGATTTACGAAAACATTTTTCAATACCTGTAAGACTACTAAATAAATAGGCCTATATCTGAAAATTTCACTTTTCTATAAAAAAAAAGTTGAGAAAATATTCCTTTTGAATAAAAAAGCAAACTTGTTGAAAAATGAGCATTAAAATTAAAAATTACGTTCTTACAATGCACTTATACGTCTCAGGCAAATCTAAAAATTAACATGGATACAGTTTTAATAAGTTCTCTTCCCTTTATCCATTGAATCAGTGCTGGCCATCCCTGACTATAGCTCGACCAAGTGGCATATACTACCTCTTTCGTCTGTCTCTTTCCTTTCCGCTGTAAAGCGCTCAGGCTCTCGTGAGCTCTGAAGCGCGCGCTTGCTCCTATGGGCATCAGTTGACATGACTGATATAACAGATGCTTCTAAACTAACTTGTAAGACTAGAACCGTAACGAGGTAGGTCTGAATTCTATATTAAGCACCCTTTGTCAATAAGGTTACTCTGTGAGATGAATATAGCCCGTAATAGGTTGAAACATGCTACAACTTGATAACACATTCTTCTATTTAGTGCTTGCCACTAATCTTAAGAACAGAAAACTAGTCAATATAAAACATACCATTTCAGTACTTACAGAAATATGCCTATCAGATCAATTTCTGCAGATTTCAGAGAGAGTAGATACCGGGAACATAATATATTCCACCAAACATCTCAAAATCCAAGATGGAAAATTATCATATGTTAATATTTTTAAAGGAGGGCTTCCCCCAAAAATTACTAAAACAGAATACAAAGCATTGTAATTGCTCAACTTACCAAAAGAAAACCATAATAATCCATCACAGAGTTAATATTGGTCTCGATTTTAGAAGAAGCTGCTTCTAAGCTAAACCGTAATAAAACCATGTATTTACACAAAATGAAGTCCTCTTCGAACGCTTATGTCACTTTAACCTATGCGGAAAATTCAGCAAATCATTACTTGAAACCACAGAGTTTTCGCCTCCACAATCGACACAATTCTTATTCCCCAGCGAAGGAATTAAACCGACATCGTCACAAAACTTAATGTTCTTTTCTACAGGACATCACTTTATTTTTACCAACATTTTTAACATTAACCTGGCTATACTCGGAAACACTGTTGCCCCCTTCCATTACAGGAGTTTGATGTTACTAGTGCAATATGTAAACAAATAATTTTACTAGGTATAGGAGGAGAGAAAAGTAGTGTATCCATTTATGTTGTAGGGAAATACGATATTACGATTTTCAGTTTGATCATCACTTTTACGGAATTTATTAAAATACAGTAGAGTAGTAACATTTTTTTTTTCAAAAACTCAACTTTTCAGGCGGCTATGTTCGTTATGTAATGTCTACTTTATTTAGCATATTAATTATTGATATTAGCATACAATATAGAGAGTGCATTTAAATTGAGGGGGTCGTAAGTAAAGGGCTGTAAGTGCACTTAAGTCACTTTTGAGAAAATGGGGTTTAAATATTTAAGCTTTCGTAAAATCGGTGAAATTTTTATTTAAATTTTAATGTGTGATGCGATTAAAACATCCCTTTGCCACTAAAATTTTAGATACTTTTGCTTACACTGGATGCACTTAACTCATGTTATTACAAATGTCACTAGCATTCCTTTGCTTCTAGCCACCTCAATTCAAAAAAAGCTAATCCGAATTTTTAAACAAATTGCTGAAAATGGTTGCCGTTCATTACAATGCAGGCTTCAATTCTTTTATGCATATTATTAAAAACATTTTGACGCATATGCTCTGAAATTGAATTTATCGTTTCTTGAATATAATTTTTTAGTACGATATTATTAATATAGGTTCTTTCTTTCTTCTATAAAAACGCAACCATATTTCTGAAACACACTGTACACTGCAGTGTTTACTTCAGTGCTTGAAGACTTCGAATGCAACAGCGGCCGTAAGTTTATGTGTCTGACGGGAGCAAGGACATTAGTGAAGGAGTGGGAGTGAAGTACATTCAGAAATGCAGGTACAATAAAAATGCAAGTAAAAATAAAATGATGTCCTTGTATATTTACACATCTTTCACAAATATCATAAAACGACAAAGATTCAGTCGCTTCTACCATGAGAGAAAATAAACGACCGCCCACAGCAAACCAACTACAACAAAATGACAACGATGTTATCCATTCAAAATGAACGAAAATCCTGGAAACCTCAAACTAACATAAAACTCACTCACAAAAAATACTGAAATTTAACTCTAAAGAAAAGTTGGTAATAGTTGCTACATTCAACCAGACATCCGTCTATTTGGAATTTACCCACATTTATAGATAGAATAAACATATTCAAGAACAAAACAATTCCAGAACCACTTTCTTTCTTACTCTGATTATTGTTCTTACTTTTTACTTTCCCAGAGTAATATGCTCTAAGTGACTATAAGAAATAATAAAATGAAAGAGAACAACAACGAAGGCTACTGGTAGAACTCCTATTCTGGAATTATTTAATTCTTGAAACTTTATTTCATCTTTACCAGTACATGCAGTGTGCAAATATGTAATTAGGTCAGTACTATCTCGCAGAAATTGCAACTCGCCATGGTTTTTCCGAGAACCGAAACGGATCCATAATTCTAAACATTATTTAGCCAATGTGTCTATGTCTATGCGATATCTCGTCCAAGTCCGACGGTTGCCTGGATGGCATTCGTAAATCCGATGCTGTCAGGCAGGTCACTCCGTCTCAGCCGTGGCAGACCAGGTCCAATTCCCAGACTAGTACCTGATAAATCCGGAGCCCCAAACTCTTACAACCTATAGCAATATCGAAAACCGACTCCCAAGGCTCCAATTCAGCCTATTTTTAAATATTGCAGCTAATAGATGACATGAAGGGAAGATGGAGAGTGTTCAACAAAAGAGTGAACAAAAGAGGGAAAAACCCGAAGTACCTTACTCCGAGAAAAACGCAACGTCTGCTTTATCCGTCATATATTCCATTACTAGTAGGTCGGAGATCGAACTCGGGTCGCCTAGATGAAGACCAGAGCTCCAGCGCTGAGCCACAGATGCGGCTGGCCTTGGGTTATGTTGAATGAATTCGCTTTTATAACTCCGATAAGAGTTAAATATATTTAAGTTATATTTTTTTTTCTCGGAGGAGGACCCGCAGACAAGAACCGCAGCCTTAGGCTTATTGTGCAATCTCTTTATGTTGAAATGATTGAAGTCCATTTAGGATCGCTCTTCTGACGCATGATTCACTACATGGTGTCATCGTGTCGATTCAGCCACAGCATTCAGTCCTGACCTCCGTCTTCCTGTGATGTTGTTCTGCAGCCTCCTCAGATCGATGACATCTGTTCGCAATTCATTTGCCTGAATGTGCTGCATCCTTAACCAGAAGAACATGTCGCAGTCGATTTCACCAAGGCGCCATCTATCCGAGGGAGCTACACTACGCCGGCGCCGGTCGCTCGCAGTCCGTTTAAAAGCCCGTGGATATGTGCAGCTCCCGCAGACAGGTTCCGCCTATAGGCAGACCCTGGAAACACGTCCGTCATGTCCTCCTGGTCGACCTGTAACTATTAAGGTGATTAATGGAATTATACTAATGAAGGCGAAATGAGTCCGAGGTCCAGCGCCGAAAGTTACCCAGTAATTCTGCTTCGAGTGGTTGAGGAAAAATTCAGAAAAACCCAACCAGATACAACTTTCCCAACCAGGATTTGAATCCGAGCTCGCTCATTTCACGGTCAAGAGGGCTAACCGTTACTCCACAGCGGTGGACAGTGTGTTTGGTTAACCTAAAAGAAAATACGTAGTTTGTAGGCTTAAGTCTAATAGATGAGGCTCTAGGCTATTGGGAAGTGAAGAAAGAAAGAATGGCTACTCGTTATCCCACATCAGGGATTGTTGCATAAAATTTCACTCAGTCTTTAAATTCAGGCTAGGTCAAGTGAAATTTGTGGTAAATAATGACGTGTTGATATGTTTTATTGGGAAATTCTTGTTTGTCCTATCACTATTTCTCTTTAATTCACAAAAATAAGACAGTTTACGCAAAGATTTTTGTGGGACTTGTAACTGTAGGAATATCTAGAATTGACACTGATGTCTGAGTCGTCATGCATGGCACATTCAAGAAGTTCTGGATAGGAAACAAGATCTTATAACTCGTAGCATCCTGTGCCAGTTAACTGCTTTAGCAGCATCTACATAGTTACAGCTCTTCCATAGTCAAGTATTACTACGGGCTGCATGCTTACTTCTAAAATAGGAAATCCCTTGCAAGCAGATTCATATATTTCACACTTCGAACTGAATCGGAGCCCATCCTCTCGGCGCACCAAATCTCCAGCATCCCTGCACTTCAGCGACCACAATCGGTTTTCTGTTAGTCGTGGTTCCTTTCCTGGTTTAATTGCTGGAATACTTTAATTTGCCGAGTTACGGTATGCCGAATACAGTGGAAATCAATAGCGGTTTATAGAACTTTGTAATCCCAGAAATTGTGTCTGAGTATGCAAACCAGTTTGAATATTGGAATCGCTGCTGCGTCGGATTTGTAGGAAATGTATAGTCCTTCTCAAGGATTGTAACTGCTATTCTTAGACATCACTTTAACTCTCGTGTTGCTTGTACAACTCAAACCGTTTGGAGAATAGTGTTTTCCAGCTGTCAAAATTTGTTAACATTGATAGTGTAGCTAGTCATTCATAGAGTAGAAAAAATACAAAAATAATTGAGTTCAACCATTTTGAGGAGAAATAACATCACAATGTCTGGTAAAATAACAATACACCAACGTATTACTAGCCAAAAAAAGAAATATATTTGACAATCTATTGATTGCGTCAGAAACCGGTCTAAGTGTGGTTTAATTCATGACGGCGACATATTTCAGAAATGTCTCTAGTAATCCCTTCTCGGTCCGTATTCCAAATATAATATTTTTTCTTCATTTTTTAATATACTGTATTCAATTAAGACTGTATTTATTTATTTTATCGAGAACTAACACTGTTTCTATTTCTGTAAAATTCTACTTCTTTTCCGATCTGCCAAAGATGTGATTATTATTTTAAATTTTATTAAGACTTGTTACAGAATGGTTTGAATTCGTTTCTCTGCAGTACTGCTTACCTTTAATTTAGGCCTATATTTTGTTTTTGTTTTTTCATCTTTAATGAGCTTCGGAACTTTGCTACTCATAATAGTAATATCTGTTGGTATGTAAGGAATTATATTTACATGAAAATCGTCCTGTTTTGGCAATATGTTAACTGAAACTGAGGAAACTATAAATATAGCTGCGTGAAAAATTAAATAGATTCCAACAAATTTATGGAAGAATTCAGAAAACTTAAGAAACAAAACAGGAAAAGAAAAATCAATTAAAGTTCTATACGACAATGGCGGTTCCTATACTTACATACGGAGTAGAAACTTGGGCCTTAAGGAAGGCCAATAAAAACGAGCTTGAGTCTGCAGAAATGAGTTTTCTGAAATCGGTGGCCGGAGTCTCTCTGCGAGTTCAGAGAAAAAGTCAAGACGTCAGAAACTACTTGCAAACATTTAACGTAAATTAAAAAGTAGAACAAATTAAAAACAACTGGTCACAGAATCTGGAAAGGAAGGAAGAAGATCGGGTTCCAAAAATAATGTTAAACTCTAAACCGATAGGACAAAGAAATTTAGGAAGACCGAGAATCTCATGGACAGATCAAGACTAGGATCACGTAAGTTACTACAGGTTCCTATGGGGAGCGGAACAGACAGACTGGCCTATATCATGATGATGATGATGATGATGATGATGATGATGATGATGATGATTCCACTAGAAATACTATTTTATCCCAATTTTAACAGAGTTGTAAACTATATTTATTTTTATTCTTGAAGAATATTTTTAAAAAGTGAATACGAGAATAATAAGTTTAAGAACTTTAAATAGAATTACCGTGCTAAAGTTCGCATTGTAAATATAATGTAAGATAATCTTCGCAAGCAATCGAGGAAGATGTGAATCACGGTTGACAGCCTTCTACTTCATCTATAAAATATGATTTGCCACTCAGGTTGCTGTTTTATATTCAATTCAGCATTCTAGTTTGTTCTGACATGAAATTCCTTTAAATTACCAAATATTAATCAAACCCTAGGTTTATAAAATATACATTTTTATGAACCTCAGTTGGGTGTGTCCATAAGAAATGAATATGTGTTGGTGTAATCATAAATATAGTATATCGCACTCAACTCGAGTTTTCTCTCCCATAAAACCCCTGGTGTAAGGTACTTACCTTACCCTGACGTAACAGTAGGGAAAACCTTAAAACCCCCGTAGGATAGAAAGCTTCAAAGGGGCTTTAGTGGGTGACGAGGAGAGGAGATTTGCATTCCTGAGAGCCTTCTTACTGTATCTGAGCTTCATTAATTCAGAATCGCCTTCAACCTGTATACGGAACCACATAAACAACATATAAATGCAGTAGTACGTATATATTACAATCTTCATGTATATTTACTTGAATATGTAGCATAAGTCAATATAAATTCATTAGAAATTACAAAATGTAAATCACAAACTCTGTTAGGGACGTGTGCATTTAGGTTCATAAATCATGCAAGCCTCTTCAGACAGCTTACTGTAATGCGATCAGAAGTTTAAGGACCTTAATTCACCGCGATTATGCAAGTTTAGGAGGAAATTACGTCCTCGATCTCTTGAAGGTGTTACTGAATAAATACTACCCTAGGAAACCACTTGTATATCAACAGGCAGGATAAGATTTGGCGGAAAATATAGATATAGCTTACTGGACTGCTACTTCTTAGACAATATGCTTACTTACTTACTGGCTTTTAAGGAACCCGGAGGTGCATTGCCGACCTCACATAAGCCCGCCATGGGTCCCTATCTTGAGCAAGATCTTAGACAATGTATTTTCAAAAAAATAGTCTTGTGAATAATGGTATAGACTGTTCGCCATCAGATATCTAAGAACTGCAGTAAAAGTTCCTGAGTATCAGTGTTATGTAAAAGAACATAAAATTATTATTATTATTATTATTATTATTATTATTATTATTAGGGGAGAGTCGGGTAGTATCGGACATCGGGTAGTATCGGACAGTGCGTTTCTTTCATCTACCACCACATGGTAGTACCTGAATGACATGGTTACGTTTCTCTATGCGACATCACAGAAACGTAACCATGTCAATCAGGCACTATTATCGTGTGGTAGATGAAGGAAACTCACTGTCCGATATTACCCGATGTCCGATAGTACCCGACTCTTCCCTATTACATAATATTATATTGGACCACAGATCGACCAGATAACTAAAGGCTTCTTGTTGTACGTATTCTAAAGATTTATGGGAGATGACGTTTCATTGGAGAGATTTCCTCTCAGTACAAGGTGATTAAAAGGATGATGCGAAAGTAAAGCTGATATATTCATATCTGAACGAACTTAACACAGCTGTATTAACACGAAAATGCACATTAACATCCAATATTTACCTGTGAACTACAAAGCTCGATTTGAACTCCGTTTGTGGCATGACAGAAGTCGAAACGGTACTCCAGTTCTGTCCAGACTCATATCAGCATGTCCTCGGATATTGACTGCACTGCTTTTGTGATGCTCGTCTCAGGTCGTTGAGGTTATATGGCATGGAGGTGGCAGATGCGAAAGCTTTGGTATACCCCACAGAAAGAATTCGCGGGTCAAGTCTGGCGATCGCGGAGGCCAAAGTGACATTGGTGATTCGTATCCTGCATGAACGATCCAACGTTCTGGAAGGGTATTATTACGCTTATATAAGATACGTCATACAGTGGGTATGGAACCTGTAATTCCCTACTTCTCCGCCTTGTGAACTTGATAGGACTTTGTACACGACTCGTATCCTGTTTAATGTAGGTGTACAGGACATTTCCTAGGACATAAAGAGCCACTAGTTTCGAATTACCTCACCCATCGCGTAATCCAGTTTCTATGTGGTGCGTTCTTACCAAAATAAATCCTAAAGTTTCACTGTACTGTCACATTAGTCCCTCGTTCGTGTGAATTTCATGACGCAAAATTCCTCTTGTTTGCTTTGATGTCGATATATTGTGTAGCACTACAGTACGTCTCCGGTGGTGATGACATGAATTAGCAAATAAACACACAATAACTTGAAATCTCTCGCTTTCACTATTTTGAATAATTGACCGTTTCATTATCATTGTTGTCACTCTCGCTAGAGATCTTTACTGTACTTTTGCACCATGCTTTTTAAATCACGGTGTACTTTCGTTTATTTGTTACTCTTAATGCGTCATTGTTTGGTTGTCACAATTTTATCACATGATCGAATTATACTTCAGTTTTAGAAAATATAGTAAAGAAATAATAACAATAACAATAATAGAATATCTAGAGCTTTCGGAGTTTAGACAATACCATTGCATACACAATATACACGTGTTTTCTTAGCGAACATCCCCCATATTTGTAATATAACTAAAATAAATTATTTACGTATTTAATAATGTATATAAAATAAGAGAAGTATAAATCTAAATACTGTAGCTAAGCATTGCTACATATACAGGCCGAACAGTAATGTCATTAATTTCAGGAGGCTATTCTGTGAGATATTTCAAACAAAAACGTATAATACAATCTTGCTCGTTTTTGCTTCCTTTTCTAGACAAAAATGTTTTATATGAAACATTTCATTACGTGTTTTGGGAAATCATTAATTTATTTATTTCCCAAAATTCTCAGTCAATTTAAGAGAGCACTGTATTATGATAATAAATTATTGAAAAAACTTTAATTTTGACCTCTGATGTGCAGAAATTTGATCCGAACAAATGTAACTTTTCGTTCTGCAATGGTATTTTAAAATATCACATTTGTTCGGATCAAATTTCTGCACAATTAAAACTAAAATTATTTCAATCATTTATTATCATAATACACTGTATCGATATGACCTTGAAACTATAGCATTAAGTGCAAAATACTCCACAGAATTTCTACCTGTCATTATCTCATTTCTCATAAAATCTGTACTTAGTAGGGCAGCATAGCTATACTCCTTTTGTCAAAAGGGCTTTTGCTCAAAGGAAAAGTATTCTTGCTTGTAAAATCTGTTCTATTAATGCCGTCGCATTTTGATATTTGTTAACAGTCAGTACTCCATCTCCCAGGCTACGTCAGTAAATCACACATATAGCCATTCCTAAGAGCAGTGGCGTGCCTCTGCACCTCTGAAATGTTGGCATACACCGCAAACGAGTTCTAATTATATAGCTATTACTCTAGCATGAACAGCACTGAAAACCGGAATACACAAGACGAGTCAGCCGCACGTGCACGATAAAGGGGGAGAGTTTTGTTGTCAGTATGAGATTAAGGAAAGGGACGGCATTAATGGAATCCAGTGTACCGAAAATAATTAATTTGCAATATCTTGTTTTTTTTTTTCTAAAAGCAAAAACATTTCTACTTGTCATAGCTAGAATGGCTAATCAATAATCATCATACTAGAAAGATTGCATAATTAAATAAAGTGGACCTCTGTTCTAACAGAACAATTAGATTTTCTGTATCGTTTTACATATTGATTCATACCGCTAAAAGAACAACAAACACAATAATATGTTAAGGACAGCAGCTGGCGCATGCGCACAAAAAATGCTTCAACAAAAAATAAATAGTCTGGCTTGTGTGAGGAGCAAAATGCTTTTTGTTTAATCGTGATAAATTGTGTTGGATAAGAATTTTCCTCTTTGCTCGATAGGTGTGCGCTAGTCATATCTGAAACCACAAGAAAGCAAGTTGGAGCTCGTTTGAACAATAGCACTTTTGAAAAAAGTAGCTTTGTATATTGTATATTGTTCTGCACCTGGCATAAAATGTATAGACCACAGTTGAATTCACGAAGATGGTCCAAGTAATACAATTCTATCTTGAAATTGTTACCTAAGAAGAGGAAATAATTTTCATTGAAGGTTATTTATTTATTTATTTAGGCCTGATTAATTTTTAACGATGAAGCGTCAACTGCGCGGTTACCTAGTATGGATGGTTTTAGTGATAGATGGTATATGATGTGATGAAGTCAAGAATTCGCCGTGGAATTACATGACATTCGCAATTAAGGATAACCTCCTCAAATGTCTAAACAGATAGTCCAGCGGAACTAGAAACCACGCCCGAACGCAGTCATAAGAACTCGAGTCCAGCTACCTGCTGCTGCTGCTGCTGTAGGCCTCGTAGGAAATGTCATAGAGTAAACTAACTCATGTTATTAAATTTGACTGTCTTCGGTAGGTCTACTTAGTGCGAGTTTACTCTAGTGTAACTCGCACAGTGCAAGAGTTCGGATCCCTTCTTTCGCGAGGACTGCGACAATCCATCTCTCTCCCCTCTCGCTGCCCAGGCGCTGCTTCTTATGAAATAGCGAAAATCGGAGTGAGAGAAGTGACCAACAGGCTTGGAGATCACATAGACACTTTCCTCAGTTCCAATTTCTCTTGCAAAGATGCATTTTCGCGTGCTTTTTAAATGTTTATTCCACCCATCCATGCCAATTGTGTGAACAGGTGGGAGTCTTCTTCTTACATAATGCTGTAGACTGCTACTGAAGTACTTAGACACAAGTGGCCCATTGTGCACCCTGAAGACCGCAGTGTAACCACCTTTGCGATGCTGTTGGGTTTTATTTCCTGAAATTCTTCGGGAAAGTATGTGCCCGAGATATCAAAGCCTGATGTGGCTTAAACCTGGACAGTCAGCAAAATGTGTGGTGGTGACACAACATCCAAATCACATTTCCTACATGTTTGGTCATCCGAGAGGTCTAATAAAATGTACATGTTTGTTCAGAGCTCGGTGCCTTAATCTTAGCTAGCCTGTCGGCCCCATGGCTTAGAGATAACTTTTTTTTTTATGAAATTTGAATCACAGTAGCAATAGCAATTGAATATAATTTTAGGCATAGAAATTCAGTAGTGTCTAAATTGACTTTCAAGAAACAGTAGCCTATGTAAATATAGACCGACCTATGTATTGAGAAGTAATAATTATAAAAATAATTTACTCTTAACCTCTATCTAAAATGTTTTAATCGTTTGACTCCTTTGAATGCTATACAGTTTAGGACAGAAAGAATTTGTCGCTGTGTTGCGCTTGAAAAAGTTGTCTATCTCTAACTTCGGCCCATTTCGTTTCCAGTGGGGTTTATATGTGAGCGTTTGTGTGGAAAAAATGGGTCTAATATCTAAGAGTAATGTGTTGCTCTTATATTTTTTACACTGAATAAGGCAGTTGCCACAGACGTTGCGGTAGCTCAATCTAAGATACTGTACTAGACTTGAAGTTAAGAGCTTTCAAGGTAGTACTGATAATGGTAATGGTTTGAATCCTAATGACAACCTACTTTTCATTCATTCATTCATTCATTCATTCATTCATTCATCCATTCATTTATTCATTCATTTATTTATTCATTTATTCATTCATTCATTCATTCATTCATTCATTCATTCATTCATTCATTTATTTAGGTCTATTTATTCATTTAGTTATTTACTCACTCATTCATTCATTTCATATTTAAAGTTTACTCCAATTTTATGATAAGTTACTTATGTATGTAGTCGTTTATTTCTGAATACAATAATAATAATAATAATAATAATAATAATAATAATAATAATAATAATAATAATCTATTCTAATAATAAATCTGTAGCCAAAATTTTTCTGGTAATTTTCGATTTTCCAAAAATAATTGAACGTAACATACATAATTAACCACCCTGAAACCGAAAATCGCTTTTTTAAATTTTTGTTTGTATGTCTGTCTGTCTGTCTGTCTGTCTGTTTGGATGTTTGTTACCTTTTCACGCGATAATGGCTGAACGGATTTCGATGAAAATTGGAATATAAATTAAGTTCGTTGTAACTTGGATTTTAAGCTATATGGCATTCAAAATACTTTATTTAAAAGGGGGGTTATAAGGGGGCCTGTATTAAATAAATCAAAATATCTCACTTATTATTGATTTTTGTGAAAAATGTTACATAACGAAAATTTCTTTAAAAATCATTTCCGATAAGTTTTATTCTTTGAAAAATTTTGATAGGACTGATATTTAATGAGATAAATGAGTTTTAAAATTAAAGTAACTGCCATCTAAGGCGGTGTAATGAAATAAAAAACAAATGACTTCGTCTATAAGGGGCCTTGGACAACAATCGAAAGCTATGAAAGATAGCCTACAGATAATGTTTCTGTGTTTGTATGAAGTAATATCGGAAGCTAAATTAACCGATTTGTATAATTAATTATTATTTCACCATTGGAAAGTGTAGTTTCTCTAGATGGACATATTGCTATAATGTTATTACAGTAATTTCTGAGTGAATTGAGGACAGGTAAGATTAAAATAGCTTCTTATGCACAGAAAACTTGATAGGCTATTCTGTATATTCGTTTCCTGCATTTCTTAAAATAATGTTTATCTAAGAGAATTAACGAACAATAAGAGTGTATTGATTTAATAGGCAGTAATAATATATTAGCTTAGCATTCCATTATTTTGTAATCCAAATTTTAACTATGCTCAATTTAATAGTATTAAAATACATGAAATACATATGCATTAATTGCAATGCAAAAAAATTGGGTAATGAGCCAAGCAGATTATCTTGCGCTCTTGTAAAAGTTGTTCCTCCTGAGATTCAAGAGCCGCCATAACAAATTAAAAGCTTACTTATCGGAGTACACCCGTTATCAACACACTTTTTATATAATATAATATAATATAATATAATATAATATAATATAATATAATATAATATAATATAATATAAATGGGCAAAATTTTGATCTCCATTACCGGTGATCGTCGTTGCACTACTTATTTGCGTCAACGTTTAAGTATTGCAATTCAACGCGGAAATGCAATGAGCGTTTTGGGTACACTTCCCGAGTCCAGCCCGTTGGATGAACTCTTTTTCTTGCAAAATTTATTTAGTATAGATAGATAGATATTTTTAGAAGTATTTTTTTTCATTACAAGATAATATTTTATACAAAAAAATTATATTTAGATGTCGTTCTATTTTATTTTTGTGTTAAATGTACAAGTGTTATAGTATATATACGTTATACAATATTTCGACAGAATATCAAGTTTTCTGTGCGTACACATTTCTTTTCATCTTTAATTATAAATATAATATAATATAATATAATATAATATAATATAATATAATATAAGTTATTTAAGTTATTTGAAGGGTTCAGAACCATAGTGGGCCAAGCGCCATTTACGGAATACGTAGAAAACAAAGGTTAAAATGAAGTTATTACCATAATTCAATGGAAACATATAGCAAGTAAATAAAGTATACACATTAAATCTAAATGATGTCCATGTTCATTGAACTATGGTTGCATGTAATAAAAATTAAGAAACATGTTAAAGGAATTGTCATTGCACCAAATGAGTGCTCTCTGGACCAAAATAATTCCATTTTAATTATTTAAATACTATTTAAATTAAGTAACATATTAAACGATTTATCCTTCTATCAAACGCGAATGTTCCCTGGCTCAAATGTCCTATTTTAATTATGTAATTACTTTATATTTATTTCTGACGGGTGCAGCGGAGCGCACGGGTACGGCTAGTAAAAATAATAAAATTTAATTTCATTTAATTTAATTTGAAATTTAAATTAAACAACTGAGTAAGGGAAAAACTGGAAATTAGTAACAAATCTAAAGAATGCGAAAAACTGTCTACAGCACTAAACGAAATAAATTATTCCTTCAAACTATTTAGATTCTGGAAATGTCCCCATAACACTTATAGCGTTCCCGCATTGAATGACAATTCTAATTCATTTGCGGAGGAAAGCCATAGAGCTAGAGTCACTGTTATAAATACTTGATAAATGCTGATAAATACTTGCCGATATCAGAAGTTAACAACTTCGCCTCGGAACACCATGGGCCCATAGAAACGACAAAATTAGGCCTATATCGATCCAGAAGTTCGAGATACTTATTACGTTTAATTGTCACAGCAGATGCAGCGGCTGGTCCAGCGAGTTTGGAAGTTTCGGGCAAATAAGAAGAAGCGAAGGTGTTATAACAAGTGGCATCCCATAAAAGGACCATGATGTTAAAGTTAAGCCATATGGACGTTTGCCATCGGAACGATTTATGCCATTGAGTTCTAGAATGGCAGTAAAACCAGCGGAAATTAGGACACAATATTATAACATTAACTTACACGACATTTTGTTCTAATTTCGTCGTATTTTGTCGCATAAAGTAGGTTATTTAATACTTCGATCTGTTGATTTGCTGAAGAGCAGACACTGTAACTTATATTTATAAGAAGATAGGTATATTAAAAACTAATTAAAACAGGGTCATGTTTCGCCTTTTTAATGAAGACAAAATCCCCATGAAGGTCACAAAGCATTTTTACTATATATTAAAAATAATTAAAACACCGTCATATTTCCCGTTTTTAATAAAGAAACGAAAAAAAGAGGAGATACTGAGACTCGAATAATTCACGCGGTTTTTATTTTCTATCGTATCTATCTTCTGCCACTTGCGTCACAATATGACACTCTATTGTCAGTTCCTCTTTACAGAACTTCCGCGTATTCTTCGTCTTTTACAATAGACACTATCCGTTCTTGGAATTCATTATCTGCAGATGTTAGGGGCTGCCCGACATTAAACGCTTTTAAGTCCAAAGTGAAACATCTTATTTTAGAACACACAATGTCCCAGGGTATGTACAGGGAAATCATTTTATTTTACTTCAATTTTTATTGTACCTGAGTTTTTGAATGTACTTCACTCCCACCCCTTCTACTAATGAAGTTCAACCGTCCTCCACACAGATCCATCATAGTAGCCTTACGGTCACACTAAACAGTACGTTCCAAAGATATGTTCGCGTTTTCCAGGGACGAATGAGCTTTCAATATTGAATAATTTTCGCACAGGTACTGTCGTCCATTTGCCTATGTCGTATCCCGGTTTCCCCCACCTGCTTTTATTCGCCAGCTAGTGGCTGGGCTGTCTTAGCTCTTTTCTGAGAACATTAATTTCTGTTAGCAATTGGACGTCTACGAAATATTATGTAACTGTTTTAAATAACTCAAATAAAAGGGCCTCGTTAAGTAATTAACTGTCACGTGATTTCCTCCCTTTCTACGACCCTACGACATTACCACTTGGACGGACAGTAGATAGTATGTCTGAGTAATTTTATCTTTTCGGATCGGGCAGAAGTGAAGATTGAATTTACAGTACGAAAGGTACTCTTTTATAGAATAGGTACAGAATTATTTCAACATGAGTTACTAGTTATGAAGGACGAAACTGGTAATTGGGATTAGGTACAATAGTCTATAGTTCGATAATATGCACATTAGAACTGAAGCCTGTATCGAAATGAACGGCCACCATTTTCAAAATGTGTTTAAATATCCATATTATGATTACGTAATTTTCAATTTAACTTCATTCTCTATATTGTATGCTAATGTGCTGTAGACAGTATAATATACATTGCATAATGAATACGTCCAATTGGGCAGCTCAGTTCATGAGTAAAAACACTTATTGTTAATACTATACTGTATTTTGATTAAATAAAAACCTAATGAAAATGATCAAACTCAAAAGCGCGATATTTCCTAGTTTACATAAATGGATGAACTACTTTTCTTCCCTCCTATACGTAGTAAAGTGATTTGTTTGTATATTACGCCAGTATCATCGAACTCCAGTTGTGGAAGGGGGTAGGAAACGGCGTTGATCCAAAGATATAGCCATGTTAATATTACAAATGTTAGTAAAAATTAAAATGATGTCCCTGTATTATAATTCACAATTGTAACTAGTTTATAAAGTAGTCATGTAACGTAATTTGTCATCTAGTGTAGGCAGTATTTAAGTTCGATCATCCTCTGGCTTATCCATATTTTTCTGTTTCGATCTTGTCTTAGGTATATCTTTAACTTTCTGTTGTATTAACATTATATTATCATGTATTTCTTTTTTATCCTGTGGTTGAGTGGAAGAGAAGGCCTCACAGTCTTAACTCTGTACAAAAAATAAAGCACTATTATTATTATTATTATTATTATTATTATTATTATTATTATTATTATTATTATTATTATTATTAAGTAAAATTGCTGTCACAGTACATACCGTCGTTCTAATTCGAATACCATGTAACCTAAAAAAAACACAAGTTTTTAGGAGAAAGAAAAGGATGTTTATTTCGTTTTCTAATATTAACTAAACTGCAATTTGACTTTAAAAAAAGTTAACAAAATAATTATCACAATTTATTGATCACAAAATTGAATATTATTATTGTTAAAAACATGGAAAATAAAATAAAAATGCCATGCAATGAATTTTGTGTAAAAATTCAGACACGTGGTACTGTAAATAGAAATGTGACGTCAGCTTCAGAGCAATTCCTGGACTATGAGATTACAACTAATAGACGAGTGAAGATTCTCTCTCTGTATTGAATACGAAACCTCGACTTAAAGAATAGCCTGCATGCATTCAATATGAAATCGACTCCTCAATTTAAAGACGTCTTCCATCATGTCGGAAATAATTTAAGCAGCTTTCTCAGAATTGAGTACTGAATATATTTCATGAAACATTAGTGTGCTTCCTTCTTCCGCCAGAAGTTCTCATACCCATTTTAAAATTATTATTTCTGCCGTGTGGATTCCCTGAGGTGCGCAAAACTTAAGGATGTAATAATAAAAGCGCCTGACGAAACAGTTACGATTCTCAATCTTATTCTGTCACATATCAAACGTGGAAACTTGCACGGCCAGGACTCGAGCTGTCATAATTAGTTTCCTCCTCTAGATTGAATTGCTTTCTGCAGTGCAAGGCTACACCAACAAACGAACCGACAGTCTTCCTCAAGGCTCCGAGCAAGCTATCAAATTTACATCCTTGCAGTTCTCGTAGCAGTAAAATTTCCGGCACGGAAACTTGGTTCCTACTGTTATTTTCCAGCCCTGCACCTCGCGATCCGTACCTTTGCAATCACTGCGGCCCGTATTTCAATCTTAAGCAGTCGCATTGCCTTTGAGATGTTTCGCATTAACTCATGAATTAATTCAAACTTCTGTGCCTTTCCTTCGGCATTGCATAACAGACGTCGTCTTTAAAAAGCTATTTCAAATCATGTTCGTGCACATCGTGAATCAGAAGTAATTTTGTTTCCAACATTCAAACGTCAGTTCGTGTTCGAGGTAGTTGCAATCATTGTTAGATTCTTCTGATTTTAAAGTCACTTCCAAGGCAAAGAAAGAAAATGACATGACATTTTCTCCTCATTCGGAAGTGGAAGGAGTTATGAAGTAATTCAGGATGGTATAGTTCTCCCTTGAACGAAATACTCTGTAACATTCACATTAGATTATTCTGTTGTCACGTTATGAAATCTGCCTCCACTCGAAAGGATGCGATCTCACACATCCCAGCATTCATTCCCAGTAGCCTACTATTGCTCCAGAGTAGCACAACAGTTTTCTCACACTCCCGTTCAAGTCTCATTTACATATTTTACTACGTAATTCACATTACAATAAGCATATAGTTTATTTAAAAAATTGCATTACATTATCCATGATCACCTTTCCAGATTCCAGCCTTCTATTAAATTAAAAATTATCTTGTAATAGTTCTCGTTAAAAATAATAGCTGTTTCAAGTTTCTCAATGTTTAATGGTTGTATATATATATGTATATGTATATGTGTGTATATATATATACTCAAATTCTCTTATTATTATAATACTATTATTATTATTATTATTATTATTATTATTATTATTATTATTATTTCTTACCAATGTTTATTATTGTCTCACTGACATTACTTATCTAAGTTGCATTATTTACCTTTACTTTCATTATTCACTTTTATGTTGTTTTACATCTAGATATTAACGTAATAACAACTACAAGCCAATTGTATTCAATTATAATTAGGGTCTGGTTGTGCGGAAGAGAAGGTCTACTGGTCGTAGCTCTGCCAGATTAAATAAATAAATAAATAAATAAATAAATAAATAAATAAATAAATAAATAAATAAATAAATAAATAAATAATAATATATTATTATTAATATTATTATTATTATTATTATTATTATTATTAAATAATTTTTGTTAAAATCAGGCCCTGTTACAGAACAGAAAGGGCAAAATACAGAATGATATGGATTCACTGCTCTCACGAAATACTATAAAGACATATAATTTGGAAGTACCGAGCAATTATATTAAAATTCCAGCTCTTAATGGAAAAATAAGTTCCATAACTTACTTACTTATGTATAGCTTTTAAGGAACCTCAAGTCCATTGCCGCTCTCACAAAAACCCGCCATCGCTCCGTATCCTGTGCAAGATTAATCCAGCCTCTATCATCATATCCTGAATCTCTCAAATCCACTTTTATTTCATCCTTCCATCTACGTCTCGGCCTCCCCAAAGGTCTTTTTCCATCCGGCCTGCCAACTAACACTATATATGCAATTCTAGATTCGACCATATGTGCTACATTTCCTACCCATCTAAAACGTCTGGATTTAATGTTCCTAATTATGTCAGTGAAGAATATAATGCATGCAGTTCTGCGTTGTGTAACTTTCTCCATTCTTCTGTAACTTCACCCCTCTTAGTCCCAACACCCTTAGAGTCCAAGTTTCACAACTATACAGAACATACGGTAATATGATTGTTTTTCCATAAATTAGTTACCTAAGAAAATTTTTCCAAATGAGTTGCAAATTTTTAATGATTGGACTGCAATATTACCTACGAACACGACAAAATATATGTATATAATAAATTATATATTTTCAAAACTCTCTGTGAAATAAATCATTACACTTTGAAATAATGAGAAAGGAGAATAAAAGGAAATTCTAGCAACATATTTCCTGTATGGGTGAAAACTGAACGTCAGTATAAAATGAGTATTCAGCAAATTAGAGAAATGAAATTAAACTCTCGTTAAGGGGCAATACAATTCCGGATCAACAAGAAGTGTAAGGTATAGGAAATTAATTGAAAGTCAATTCAATTATGAATGAAGTTACAGAATATCGTCAGGAATGGACTGAACATTTAAGGCGAATGTAAAATATAATAATAATAATAATAATAATAATAATAATAATAACAATAATAATAATAATAATAAAATTCTTAGAAAAATATTTGGAGCTAAGAGGGATGAAGTTGCAGGAGAATGGAGAAAGTTACACATCGCAAAACTGCATGCATTGTATTTTTCCACTGCATAATTAGAAACATTAAATCCAGACGTTTGGGATGGGCACGGCATGTAGCACGTACGGGCGAATTCAGAAATGGATATAGAGTGATAGTTGGGAGACCGGAGCGAAAAAGACCTTTGGGAAGACGAGACGTAGATGTTAAATGTTACGTTTTATTTAACGACGCTCGTAACTGCAGAGGTTATATCAGCGTCGCCGGATTTGCCGGAATTTTGTCCCGCAGGAGTTCTTTTACATGCCAGTAAATCTACTGACATGAGCCTGTAGCATTTAAGCACATGTAAATCCCATCGACTTGGCCCGGGATCGAACCCGCAACCTTGGGCATAGCAGGCCAGCGCTATACCAACTCGCCAACCAGGTCGTCTCGAAACGTAGATGGGAGGATAATATTAAAATCGATTTGAGGGAAGTGGGATATGATAGAGACTGGATTAACCTTGCACAGGATAGGAACCGATGACGGGCTTATGTAAGGACGGCAATGAACCTGCGAGTTCCTTAAAAACATTTATAAGTAAGTAAGTAGGCCTAAGTAATAATAATAATACTAATAACAACAATAACAATATTAATAATAATAATGTTTTATTTGCTCTGGCAGAGTTAAGGCCGTGAGCCCTTCTCTTCCACTCAACCAGAGAATAAAAAGGAAATACATGATAATATAGGGGAGAGTCGGTTAGTATCGGACAGCGGGTAATATCGGACAGTGAGTTTCTTTCATCTACCACACGATGATAATACCTGATTGACATGGTTACGTTTCTGTGATGTCGCATAGAGAAACGTAACCATGTCATTCAGGTACTACCATATGGTGGTAGATGAAAAAAACGCACTGTCCGATACTACCCGATGTCCGATACTACCCGATGTCCGATACTACCCGACTCTCCCCTAATGTTAATACAAAAGAATGTAATAGGTATACCTAAGACAAAATCGAAACACAAAAATATGCATAAGCTAGAGGATTATCGAACTTAAATATTTAGCTAAACTAGATGATAAATTAAATTACATGACTACTTTGTAAACTAGTTACAATTGTGAATTATAATACATATCCTGGGACACTGTATGTTCTAAAATAAGATGTTTCACTTAGGACTTGAAAGCGTTTAATGTCGGTCAGTCCCTAACATCTATAAGTAATGAATTCCAAGAACGGATAGGAAATTACCTGAAATATTAATATCTTACTACTTCAGCCCAGGCCCTGGGATTTAGTCAGTCTCTAACAAAACTGAGTACCAAGGGTATTTCTTTGGGTATAAAGGCGACAAGCATCCCTACTACTACTAATGTCGAATATCTGAAAAGTTGGGATCCTCAACCTTCTATTACGCAGTGGGATTCCTTGGCCTATAATACGGTTTACTTTCTATTTGTACTTTTACTATTGCATCCCAAATGATAAACGAAATCAGGAAAGACGCAAGAAAATAATGGTGAAACCGTTCGTAAAGTCGGAAAATGCCTACAGTGTTGAAGTGTGATAGAATAAAAGAGTAGATAAGTGAAGTAACTACAGCAGAAGAGAGAAGATTACCCATGTAGAATCCCTATCAACCCACACACATTCTCTCTTGCCCACTTATCCAAGAAGATAACATCCGCTGTTTTATTAAAAATTGCCCCTTCTCAGAATATGCATTGTGTAGTAAAATGTTTGACTAAAAATAACCTGCTAGCTAATAACTATATTGATAAATATCTCTTAAACTGTTTGTATTCGTTGGTACGAAGTTATGGAAAATGTTTCACTTCCTGTAAGAGCTACTTTACGAAGGAATGATGAATTAGAGAAAATCCTGTCCTGAAGGAATGGTGAAAAAAGACTTGATTAGGAATAATAATCAAAGTAGTAGTAGTAGTAGTAGTAGTAGTAGTAGTAGTAGTAGTAGTAGTAGTAGTAGTAGTAGTAGTAGTAGTAGTAGTAGTAGTAGTAGTAGTAGCAGCAGCAGCAGCAGTAGTAGTAGTAGTAGTAGCAGCAGCAATAGTTGTTTTGATATAAGAATGGGATAAGCCCTTCTTCCATCATTCATTGCAATTGAATACTTACTTCAGAGAACATAATTCATATACCTAGTTTTATTCGTGTTTCTTATGTGACAAGTAAAAATATTGGTATGGGATGACTTTGAGTAATACACCAATATTCGGTAATTTTTCGTGAAGGCTCCAAACAAACCATAATTATTTTCATATAATAAATGTAATATTTCATTTGCGCAATTTCTGAAACAATTGGCTCCTAAGAATTAAATATGAATAATATATCTACTAGTATGTGTGAATGCTATCGCCTTTACTTTTTAACTTCGCTCTAAAATATGACATAAGGAAAGTTCAGGATAACACAGAATGTTTGGAATTGTCTATGCGGATGACGTGTATATGTTAGGAGAAAATCCACAAACGATTAGGGGAAAACGCGGAAATTCTACTTGAAGCAAGTAAAGCGATAGGGTTGAAAGTAATTCCCGAAAAAACTAAGTATATGATTATGTCTCGTGACCAGAAAATTGTACGAAATGGAACTATTACAATTGGAGATTTATCCTTCGAAGAGGTGGAAAAATTCAAATATCTTGGAGCAACAGTAGCACATATAAATGACACTCGGGAGGAAATTAAACGCAGAATAAATATGGGAAATGCATGTTATTATTCGGTTGAGAAACTTTTGTCATCTAGTCTTCTGTCAAAAAATCTGAAAGTTAGAATTTATAAAACAGTTATATTACCGGTTGTTCTGTATGGCTGTGAAACTTGGACTCTCACTTTGAGAGAGAAACAGAGATTAAGGGTGTTTGAGAATAAGGTGCTAAGGAAAATATTTGGGGCTAAGAGGGATGAAGTTACAGGAGAATGGAGAAAGTTGCACAACGCAGAGCTGCACGCATTGTTTTCTTCACCTGACATAATTAGGAACATAAAATCCAGACGTTTGAGATGGGCAGGACATGTAGCACGCATGGGCGAATCCAGAAATGCATACAGAGTGTTAGTTGGGAGGCCGGAGGGAAAAAGACCTTTGGGGAGGCCGAGACGTAGATAGGAGGATAATATTAAAATTGATTTGAGGGAGGTGGGATATGGTGGTAGAGGCTGGATTAATCTTGCTCAGGATAAGGACCAATGGCGGGCTTATGTGAGGGCGGCAATGAACCTCTGGGTTCCTTAAAAGCCAGTAAGTAAGTAAGTAAGTAAGTAAGTAAGTAAGTAAGTAAGTAAGTATGAATGAACGTCATTATTTGTCATATATATCTTCATTATCACTATAAACTAGATAAATATTTATAAAAATACATAAGGCGACATTTTCAAAATAAATCTATTTCTTTTCTAAAGTTGCAACATTCCTGTGACCGAAATTCTCTACGTACAAAACTACAATAACAAAGAAAAGTACCAACCTCAACATCTGACATAGGCTATTTTTAATTCCTGACTCAACCTACAGCCATATATCGGTTTAAATTTTGTCAAAATATCTAAGGTCACATTCTCACATCCATTTCTTTTGAAAAATTGCAATATTGATAATTCCAAAGTCCTCTACACACAATAACAACGAAGACTGCCAACCTCAATAGCTGACACGTTTCCAAGCAGCGACTCAATCCCAGCTATAAGCTTGCTCAGCAACCAGCAATCTGAGAAATTGAAATATCAGTGCCATAATGTAATGTAAGTTATATGTATGTGAAGGGTGGTCACTACGACCCAGTTCTAGTGGATCTATGCGCTTATCCTCCAGCTAGGTGCATCAGCTGACCACGCTGAGGTTTGCTAAGCGTACAGGTTTGAGCAACCCTATTCGTTCCTAGACCCTCTGCATTGGATGATCGGGGAATGCTATGGAATGGAGATCGTACGGAATTATATTGATATCTAACGTTAAAAAACGAAAGAATAACCCAAACTGTTAATAAAAAAATGACAGGTTTGACCGGGACTCATAGGCGAACTGTTTGTGTGACAGGCCGTAAATTTAGACAACTTAGCCAAAGCACTGTACACCGTTTGTAGTTAATTTTATTAATCTGATATTCGAAAAATACTCATAGATGAAACCAATTACAATACGCTTGAATTAATTAATTTTACTTTCCTCATTGCATGGAAAACTTATTTCTATAATACCAAGAGAAAGATATCTATACAAAGTTAATTTTATCTGATTTCAATTATAAATAATTGTAAGATTTAAGGAGACGTTATAAAAATTAATTTTGCTGAAATTCACACAAAGCTTGGTACATTATACAAAGCGTTCAGTTCATCTATCGGCAGGGAACACGCGCATCAGACATGCTAGCGTTAATGGCTCGATAACCCAGCAAATTCAGCGTTATACTGCTCTCAAGGTCAGGGCGGACACGTGTTTAAGGCAATTGATTTCCAGCTTGCAATCTGATAAGTTGATAATAATCTTTTAAAATACAAGTGCAGGTATGTGTTCATTAAATTTTACAGGTATTCGGTACGATAATATAATTAATAAATCACTACAACACAGAATTTTTATGTTTGAACTAAGAGGCAATATAAGACGAGAATTTCAACCATTCCGCAAATAGAATAACGATTTCATCAAAAGATGTCGGGAATGTGTGAATGCAGGCGGACACTATTTTGAATGACTTCTACAACACAGGTTAACACTCATTACGAAATAAGTGTATATAATAATTCTGTCCGGAATATGTATGATGAGACTTTCCTGTGTTAAACTTCAACGTACCTCGTTTACATGTTTCGACCTAATTATGTGTCATCCTCAGACCCATAAATAGGTCGAAACATGTAAACGAGGTACGTTGAAGTTTAACACAGGAAAGTCTCATCATACATATTCCGAAGTGATACAATGTTAAAAGTTGTGTAATCAAGATGAATAATTCTGCGCTTACCATTATTAATCAAAGATGTATTGGAAATTACGCGAGGTTACATATTTATTAAAATATTGAAGTTTTCAGTAGCTTAAAATGAGATACCTCTATAAAAAAATCCAGTAGCAATCCTTTCCAAACAATTTAGTGCATTACGAGGTTTGGCCGACATTAGAATTTCTCTTCCATGATCTTCTTATAAGAATGATTTTAGAATGGTTTCTCGTAGCTTTTAATTACTCCTTGCAGTGAGAAAGAAATGGAGACACTAAGAGAATATTTATTTATTCTACAGGAAGTGATCTTTTCACACAAAAGTTATACTGTATATTTATTTTTAAATATATCGGTAGTATACGCTATAGTTAACTTAGTTTCATCAGTTACTTTGTGTAGGTAACTTTAATTTATAACATTTTAGTCTGAATAAATGTTCAATTCGAGACATAATTTGGTAGATAATACATTAATTTTTGTATCTATTCTTCGGATAATTAAAGCGAAAATGATTATTCACCACAGCAGTTGGTAGTAAAAAAGAAAATAATATGATATTTATATGGTATATAGATTTAAACATTCCGATTTCTAATGACATGAAAACTTTAAACAAGGGTTTTTTTTATTCAAGAACTGTTTCCGGATTTTAAAGGTCTTTTAATGTCACTTTGAACTTTTTTATTTTTATTTTTTTTTACAAAGACAGGAAAGCTTCCAGCAAACCATAACTTCAAAGCCATTAGTTCACACTTTCAGTTTCTCGCTCATTATATGATGCTGGAAAAATCTATTTAGAGATTCTCATATAAATACACATTTTCAATAACCGTGACATGAAAAGTTATTTTTGGCATGTTGTCTGAATGTATACGAGTCTTCTACTAAGCTATTCAAAGTACGTTGTTAATATTTATTTTCTAAGTGATAATTCGTCTGAAAATTTTGTTTTTTTGTTTAGTTAACTGTCTGAAGACAGGTCTGAACCTCACAAGTGATACCAAGAAGGCACTACTTATGAGGCTACTAGACAGGAGATAATGGGGTAGGGTGGCCAATTCCTTTCCCACTCCATTGCATACATCGCCGACTAGTTACTTTACACTAGTCAGCCTTCAGATGTATACAAGCAATTTATCTTCCTCTGACTCATATCTTCATTAACACAACATTTGAAAGAATTGATGATTTAAAATACATAGGGCACAAATAAATTGCATTAAAATTATATAAAGCGAGAAATTAGCATTAAAATTCAGAATAAATATAGATGTTATTATATTTCATTACACATTTTGAGAAGTAAATCGGTTTCAAGAAATTAAAAAAAAAATCATGTATGCAAATCTATGATCGCGCCTATACTGAATTACACTTCTGAAACCTGGAAAATTACGAAAAGAGATAAACATAAATTGAAAATATTTGAACGTATAATTTTGAGTATCGTATTTCGTGCAGTATTTGTCCAAGTCAGCTTAGAATGGAGAATAATAACAAAGGCGAAGTTTATAGTATATATAGGAAAACCAACATGGTTGCAAAAATCAAAGCTGAAACGCTAAAGTGTTTTTGAAACATACAGTAGGATCCCCAGGAGTAAAAACTGAGAAAGTTTTGGAAGAGCTCCCAAATAGACACAAGCCACTTTGAAAATCAAGACTTCCATATTCAGTTATCCCAGGTAATACATTAAAATGTTAACTATTGTGACTGGAAGAAGACCTGTACAGATATAGTATGATGGCTTTTGTTGTCATTCATCGGCGAAGCTTTTACAGCTTGGAAATATATTAACAGTAATAATAATAATGATAATGAACAAAACATTTTCATACCCGTTACAACATTCAGATCTTTCACAGGCCACTTTTTCTACGACATGAAAACATTTTGATTGTAATAAAATATTGATAAAATATTGTAATGTTTAATGAAGTACATAGTAACACACTGTTATGAGATTTAACATCCAAACTAATTATTTCACATTAGTATGATGTACCGAAGTACATATGATATTTCTGTGCAGGAATTCTGCGTTACTATATGATGAAGGATGGATAGATGGAGAGAAAAATTCTCTCTGGCACCGGACTCGAACCCGGGTTTTCAGCTCTACGTACTGACGCTTTATCCCTAAGCCACACCGGATTCCAGTTCCGACGCCGGATCGAATCCCCTCAGTTTAAATTCTACCTCCCAGTTTTCCCTTTGGTGGCCTACCTTCATATACTGTGTCACAATGTCCAACGCGCTATGTACAGAGGTGCACTCATTACGATCCGGGATCCGACGGGATGAGGGCCGTCTCGAATCACTAAGTGATTACTTAAGCGTATCATATTATGATGTACCGAAGTACATATGATATTTCTGTGTAGGAATTCTGCGTTACCATATAATGAAGAATGGATAAAACAGAGAAAAATTATCTCCGGCATCGGGACTCGAACTCTGGTTTTCAGCTCTACGTTCTGACACTTCATTCATCATTCTATGCATCCTTCATCATATGGTAAAGCAGAATTTCTGCACGGAAATATTATATGTACTTCTGTACACCATAATAATATGATATGCGTAAGGAATCACTTAGTGATTCAAGACGGCGCTCATCCCGTCGGATCCCGGCCACTTAGCCACTCGTAATGAGTGCACCTCTGTACATAGTACGTGGGATATTGTGCCACTGTCACATATTCTGTGACACAGTACATGAGGGTAGGCCACCAAAGGGAAAACTGAGAGGTAGAACTTATACTGAGGAGATTCGATCAGGCATCGAAACTGGAATTCGGTGTGACTTAGTGGATAAAGCGTCAGCACGTAGAGCTGAAAACCCAGGTTCGAGTCCCGGTGCCGGAGAGAAATTTTCTCTGTTCTATCCATCCTTCATCATAATTATTTCACACTTTCTGAACCTTTGAAGACTTCAAGACTGAAAACAAAACTGCATTACCTTGTTGTTCAATCGACAGCTCTTCTCTTGAAGAACTATCTACGAATATATGCGTGCAAATAATAATAATAATAATAATAATAATAATAATAATAATAATAATAATAATAATAATAATAATAAACATAGGGCTATTTTATCATATCAGATTCTCATGTACTCTTGATTAGCAAGTGCAGTAAAAAATCTAGATTAACAATGTAAGGATAAAGTAGGTACGAAGCTAATAATAAGAGATATACACATTACATATGTATATCACTACGTTAATAACTTTTTATTGACTTTACTATTCATATGATAATCTTTCAAGCACCAAATTTCAATACTGGCGCGATGATCTTCATAACCTTTCGGCTTTCCTTAAAGATTGATTACAGCCTATATGTGGACCGTTATTTCAACAGTTTGTACGCATCATCTAAAGTGTGCTCCAGATGTTTATTTTCCCCGTATTATCCTCCGAGCCCTCCTTCATCGTGGTCTCCCCAGGAGGGGCGGTCCCACAGCGTGGGAGATTCTAATACCGACTGAATTATTAAGAAGAGGTTTCGATGCCATGCGCAAGATTGCTTTGTCAATTCCTTTGGAGTGCCAGCGTAATTTATAGTATATAAAGAGTTGGAACGTTATATTATATTTTCTGAAGTGTGTTCAGAAACTTATGATTATTGTTTGAGATGAGGAATTTTACAATCGTGTGTTTATTCCTTCTACATATGTCTACCTTCTACCTTTTTATGTTATGTTACTTTTAGTAGATTATTTTACGACGCTGTATCAACATCTCAGGTTATTTAGCGTCTGGATGAAATGAAGGTGATAATGCCGGTGAAATGAGTCTGGGGTCCAGCACGGATAGTTACCCGGCATTGTTATGTTATGTTATGTTATGTTATGTTATGTTATGTTATGTTATGTTATGTTATGTTATGTTATGTTATGTTATGTTATGTTACCTTGAGGGGCTAGAGCGAACCCTAGTGCTGTGAGTGTCTGAAAAAGAAATTACGCTGATCTCCAGCTAGGAGCATTTCCATATCTTTTGAGCTGAATAAACTGAGGTTCGCTGAGTGTCCATGTTACTAGCAGATAACCTCAACTTATCCCTGGACTAGCCCCCTCCATGCGTCATCACTCAGCTATGGAATGGTAATGGGATGGAGATCGGACGAATTATGATGTTGTCTAATGTGTGAAAACGGAAGAACCTTCGGGAAAAACTCGAACTGCAACATTGTTTACAACAAGTGTTACAACAGATTTTTCAATGAAAAATCCCAGGCCAACACTACTTGCTTTTAACCACATATTACACGATAAAGCCTTGGGAAAATAATTTACGGAAATTACGTAACATTTTTTAATCATGTATGTGTGCGGTACTTTAGTTTTTATAAGGAACTGCTGGTATCGATTTAACTCATTTCCGAAACTTTGGATTGAGAAATAGTGAAAATAGTTGTCATACGTGTGTTTCGAAAACTTAACTGTTAACTACTGAAGAATACTGTATTGTTTTTTATTCTTTATGTATTTGGAGTAAGGCATATGTGTGTGATTAAAAGGATAACATCGTATAAATATACTGGCCGCCATAAGAAACGTCACTTCTTCATGGTATAAATGGGATCAAGTTTTTGACTGCTGTTGGCTGCTCCAGCTAGCACTCTGGCCATTTTGCTTTGACCTCGAAATGGAAACAGCTGGAATGCTAGATATTTTCTGTTGTCGGGAACTTGATGCATAACAGTTCATGCGATGACCGCAGGATGTCGGTCAACATTCGACTATATAGTTTCATTGTAAACTGTCACAGAGAGAAACAAAGTTTTTAGTGCAATGTGTGGAACAAAGTCTAAGCATCTGTAACGCTTCAGTTCACTATTCTGTCGTAATTTAACTTTGTTGAATGTTGCTTTATAAATCTAAAATCCAAAATGTTTTTAAATCTAAACCTGAAATTAGACTAATGTTTAGAAAGATATTTGCCAGTTTTATAATTAATATTACAGTAAAATTATGTTAATGAATTTGAAGGGACGCCGAAAATTAGTTCGTTACAACGAAAATTGAATAAACTGACATTAGCATTGATAAACAATAGTTTTAAACAATGTAGTAGGCCTAACTGGAATGTAGAAAAAGCTTTCCTTTGCAGTGTTATATTGACTATTACACTTTTACTACGTCACACTACTTTCGACCAATAAAACGGTACGAAAGGACGTCTTTCAACCAATCATGGCCGCTTATCGCACAATTTTATCGCGTCCCTAGCATTTGTTTAATTTTATCGCGTCCCTAGCATTTGTTTATTTTTATCACTACCCTAGCATTTGTTTCTTTGTTTGCCAACATTTCAAACTGCACTGGTCTGGCCGTCAAAAAAAACAGAAAATTAGAAACCACTCCAGTCGATGCACATCACTTTCAAATATGACTCGCATTTTGGCATTCAAGAACAAGAATTAATAAAGATCACTGGTCATATATGAAGAGCACCATTCGGAAATCCTGAATGAGTTGAGGGATACACCATGTACACCAACGAGTTCACTTCTTTTACGCACACGTCCAATATAACATCAACTGAACCACCAAAACATTCAAATTTGAAAATTGTACTTTCAATAATTGTTCCTTTTAAAATTATCCATGTTTATTTTTTATTTCATCATCGTTAATTAAAACATTTCTTGTTTATTTCATCATCCCTAATTAAAACTTTTCTAACACTTGTTTATATTATTTAGGTTATGTTTGATATAGCTTCTGCTGTATATTATGAATAGTCACGTAAAATTTATTGAAAAATCATCTGTCAAGTGAAGTTGATTACTGGGATCCGGGTGATTGAAATGGAATGCAAATGTTTTAATAAAAATGAAACTGAATCAACAAAGCCTTCTTGACTAGTAACAGTCCACAGAGTTCAATGATGATACCATAGTTGGCACAACTGATACCGGTAACAAGAAAACACTACTGCCATCTAGCGTAATGTTGAGATGGTACAATAATACATTTGAAGACAGTTGTATTTTCGTAAGCCAATTAATATTTTATTGTACACTTTGTTACTTCTAATCTTTATATAGCCTACTTTCTTCTAATCGTGTAATAGTCAATTAAATCCCACTCGAGTTTTGATTTTCTCTAGATAAATCAAAACCTCTAGTGAGATTACTGTTGAATATCAATCACCTCATTTAACTCATACCGAACGTAGAAATGCAATTAGAATTATATTTACAAGTAAATACATTGTATGTAGTATTCCTGGTGAGTGAGTAATAACATACACAATTTAAAATAATCGAAAATTTTGTATTTTAATACAAACGCATATACACAAAACACTTCACAAACCGTCTCTTTACAGCAGTGGTCGTCAGTCCGCGGGTAAGGCCCGTTACACACTTGAAGAGATTTTGCTAGCGAGAAATGTGTTGCGAGAAAGAGACACACACATTTAGCGAATTCTCGCTATCACAGAACACACCTCGCTATGATCATCTATGCACTGTCTTTATGCAGAGAATATTTTCTGATTATGGTAATCACTCGTTGGGGAAAATATTACAGGTATTTACGTATATTGTCGTACTTAAATATATAACCTGTAAATATGTTGTCGTACTTTACAGATTATGTGCAAACGCTATGTTGAATCTGAATCTTCAGATGATGAGGAAATGGGAGTTTCATGAACATATTTTGTTAATGAAAAGAAAAAGTAGGTCCAAAATTAAAGCCAGAAATATCTGGAAATCACGAAGATAAGGGCGAGTTTCGGTCACTGATTTTGATTTGGATGATGATTCGTTTAGGTGTTATTTGAGATTGAATAGACCTCAGTTTTTTGCCAATCAAGATATGATAGAGGATTCTTTGCCATGTTCTGATTAAAATTATGTAAACTGTTAAGACATATAGCTACATTATTTCAAATATTATAATTAATAGGCCTACTATTAAATCTCATAAAAATAAAATATGACCCTATTTATTTTCTGATATTTGCCTCCAGATTTCTTATTTAAGTTTCGTGATTTTATAGTTTTCATCCCGTGTATCATATAAATAGGCCTACGGGTGACATCGTGCAAGTTCGATAAGTTTCGACTGCAATTATCAGCCATCTTTTCTCATTGTCAATAAAAACAATACAATTCACTGCCACCTATGGTATTACTTCATCTTTTTCTACATTCAATCGTCATAAAGAGTATAAATGTTTGATAAATGTGTCAAGAAAATTCACTGAGCTACCGATTCCAGCGGGAAACTCGTTCGAGGTTTTCGCCTCGAACGAGAATCTCTTCCAATGTATGGATATCCGTTTGAATCCATGTTATCAGTCTTTAATTTTTCTCGCAACACATTTCTCGCTAGCGAGATCTCTTCAAGTGTGTAACGGGCCTAAGACACGCTAGCCCGAGGGTGCACTGTGCTGATGACCTCTGCTTTACAGCTTTATCTTCATCTTGAAACCCTGACGTCATGATTTTTATTTGTATTGGTTTTAAAGAATCGGTCTCGAGACTTTCTTAAATTTTTTTCCTGTCACTGCACTAATCCCATACCTTCTCGCCACATCTCACTTTTTCATACCTCTGTCTGTTTTAATTGTCTTACCGGTTCTTTCTCAGGCATAAGTCGACAAGAGCCCAGCATTGGTCTACACATCAACAAATGAATACAGTGAAGTTCCATTTAAGAATTGATAAATATGTTATGTTATTTTAATACAGGCATTATTATTATTATTATTATTATTATTATTATTGTGCAGAATTATAGAATTGGGTAACTACAATAATTATATTATATATTTATATATTTATGAACAAAATTAGATCTATTGTTCTGAAAAAAATATTCTATATGAACATGTCGACAGCATGTCAAAAACTAATGAAGAGATACAATATATCTCGATATGTGCTTTTATAATCACAATTATTTCTCTTTATAGACCTACATCGTATGTTAAGATGATAAAAGAAATTTTGCGCCAACACATAGGAGGGAACATTGCGCATAAGGAAAGATATGCATGATAAAATTGTAGTAAAGGAAGCAAGGTACAGTTACGGAAGATTTTACAACGAAAAGTGAATATTACGGTAATATCCACACACGTGAAATGCCTCAACGTTTCTTTCTCATTATGCCGCACCCGAAATGTAAGAAGTAGCAACCAACTCTGACGAGTTCCGAGGTTATTGCGGAAACCTTCGTTGTAGCACATCCCCTAGTTCGTACAGTGGGAAGATGATACGGCCTAGTTATTTCTCGCATTATTGCATAGGTGATAGAAATCATAACTTTATTAATGTATTCGAAATAAGAATATTTTCCATACGTTCTTCTTACCTGGAGAGCAGACAAATAAAAGACAAATAAAATGATGCCTCTATGTTTTTGTGCTTGAATATATATGATCTAAGAATCACTTTCATACTCTCTCTCTCTCTCTCTCTCTCTCTCTCTCTCTCTCTCTCTCTCTCTCTCTCTCTCGCATAATAACACTTTCGAAACGCGCAGATTATTAGAACTCTACAAGGCTACAGGAGCAATCTGCAGTGAGAGGTCCAATATGAATAGAATGCTGACTGTACATGCTATTTGCTTAAAAATTGTGCTGATACGTCTCACATAGCATTAAGCTGTGATTAGATGTGTTATTTCTCAAGAGTTCATTGTTTTGCCCGTCGATCAGTATGTCTGCTGTGTGTAAGTCTACAATTTGGAAAGCAAGATTGAGATGGGAGAACTCGATGAGTCGATTTAGAGCCCAAAGATACTATAGAGGTAGATTCAGGCAGTTTCTTAACACCGGAACCTGAAGACAATTCCCTCTCGAGCTAATGTACCAATGGTTCTGCGACATCGTGTTTACCCTGCGTTGGTACATAGTCATTATCGACATACAGAGAAAGCAGTACAACTGGTTGACCGTCACTATGTGAAACTAGGGCTGAAAAAAAGTATTGCTTATAGGTTACGCTGCATCGTACGTAGAGGTCTGTGTTTACAAAATGCTTGTATGCATTCACGGCTAGTTACTGTAGCGGCTGCTTGTACAGTCCGCTCCGTATAAATGAACACATAATAGAATTTACATTTACAGGATTACTTGTGTTTCAAATTAATTAACTCGGAACAAATAATAAATTTAGGAAAGACATCATTATCAATTAAGTCAAACACAATTTCCTCGTGTTCTGAATTCAGTTCTCCTATTATCTGTTCTTTGTTGGATTTTTGTTTCGGCATTCTGATACAACCTCACGTCACTTAAGCAGGTCTACTATTGAGTTGAGTCGGATGTTCACTTTCTCTGCTCCTTCAGACAGTAGAGACACCCGGCAACGCGACGCATTTTGTAAACCATGCATATAGAAATTATTTATTACCCTGATATGAATACTTTTCTTCAGCCCTAGTGACAACATCTAAACTCTAATGTTACCTCATCTTGAACCATATTATTTTGTTCAATGGAATGAAAACACAGGATGTGAGGAGAAAGATAAGTGACACAAGTGATCAAGTTTTATCCATAAGTGTTACTATAGTGAACGTCGGAAATCCAATCCGAGTTCTCGGAAAGGATATAACAGCACTTTTAATGCGAAGTTACTGAAAGGGGACGTAAGTCACATGATAAACATTATTTTGGAGATTTCTGGAAGTCTTTGTTTAAAAAAATTAATCATAACTCGAAATTTGGTAGTAATAATAATAATAATAATAATAATAATAATAATAATAATAATAATAATAATGACAGCCAATCTATGATTACTTTAATTGCTAATTATGTTTTCCCTTTGTAAAAAATGTGTGATCTTTTTCGTATTATTTTAAAATTATATTATTGTGCTAATTTATGGCTGCAATTGATTTCTTTTTTATTGTAAATCCTTTTAGTACGTATGTAAGTGAAATTCATTAGTATACTTGTAGACAAATTTGAAATAAAGTAAAGTTTTACTGTTAGAACATTATTACACTTCTAATCCACCAAATGAATATTTTCTTTTGAACAATGTAAAAAAAATTATTTACTTCAAGATATTTGTCTTGAACACTAAGTAATTTCCTTTGAATTACGTTTTAGGGAATCGAAAAAGAATGATATAGAATAAAACAAACATAAGCGTGGATCTCTTTTACTGAGAAATGAATCATTAAAAGTATCTGACGGTTTTTACACTGTTGAGATATTCGTTGAAAAGTTGTGCTCTTGTTAGATGTTTTGGAAAATTTGAAATTATCATATTCTTACTGTTTATTATTAAGTTTGGGGCTATGAAATAAAACTACAAGCATTATGTTTTATGAATTATTTTTTAAATTATGCTTCATTAATTATGATTTTGAGGACTTTCTCTTTCTAGCCATATAAACGTCGCGATCAAAGGTGCTAGTAGTAATAATAGTAGCAATAATAATAATAATAATAATAATAATAATAATAATAATAATAATAATAATAATAATATATTAATATAATCATCATAATACATTCCCAAAGGATTTCACCGATGAACCAAAGCTAGATGGAGTCATGTGGTCATCATGTCCATAAGTCACCGGCATGACCGCGGCATGTAGACCCTATTTATTAGCGCAAAAGCTTCACAACTACCCCTTAACTCTTTCTTGAGTGAAAGGAGATTATTATTCCTAAACCTCAGAAATAAGAAATGCAAGAATATTGTCTTGCCTTGGATGTAGATTTCTCAGCTTCTCAAATATATTCTTTTCGAAGACCGTATCTTTATTTTCAAAAACTCAATAATCAAATGTGCACACTTCATTTAATCTTCAAGTATAAAGTTGATGCTTATGAAGGGTACTTATATCCTAAGTTGAAAACAGATATAACGATTTCTGTAACTTATAGAAACTTTTATGTTTACTTAGATAAGAATTGTATTTCTCTTTCCCCTGAACATAACTGGAACATTCACTTTCAAGTCTAAATCGAAAAATCATTAGGAATCACCCACACTGCTTCCTATAACGCTACAGCGCAAAATATCAAGTATAATGGTTTTCTTTTTCATAAACAGCATGCAGTTAGTTTGAAAATAACGCCAATGCAGCATGTCAAGCGTACGTGTCTGTGACAATAAAATTCGTGGCAGCGAGTTTGTAATTCGTAACAAAATAAAAGACTTGGTTATGTTTCTTCTATCTTACTTCTTAAAACATTTAAAATATTGAGATGTTTATATGACAGGAGAAATTATTGAAAATATATGCTTCTACTGATTACCAACTTGGGTTTTATCCGAAGATTTCCCCAGCTGTAAGGCAAATGTCAGGTAATCTATTTGCGAATCCTCGGCTCACCTCGGCAAATACCATCTTGTTATCACCAATTCCATCGACGCTATATTACCTCGTAGTTGACAAAGCGTCGTTAAATAACTAACTGTAAAAGAAGAAAGAGAATCAATAATTTTGAAAATACGTATATGTATATCGCTCTACATTCGCTTCCATCAGCAAAGCTGTTATAATTTCCAAACTCCCTGAGTGGTTAACTGGTAAATGAGCTCGCATTGATTGAAACGCTCGTGTAGTGAGGTGACCTCTATGCTGATTACACTCTGCTGTACATTTTATGTTCAGACCTGAAGAATGAATGAAACGTGACCCTATATGCAGTCAATTTTAAGCCAACTTTATGACAGTAGATAAAGCAGGAGCAAATAGCCAATAGACTGAATTGTGTGCTTATTTGTGGTCTTATATAGCTCCATAAACTGAATTTCCAGATCAAAATTCCTGTGAAATAATTTACCTTGAAAACGTTCTCCAAACGTTAGCTATTTTTACAAGCTTTACAGTAATACTTCATTTAGTCACAAGTCAACGTCTCGCCATGAAACAATACTAACAATACCTTCCCATCGCACCTCCTCATATTTATCCTCTTTCACAATAGTCCTATAGAATTCGCTACTTGCTAGCATCACGGACTGTCGAAATAAAATTGAATTCAAACGCAAACTTACTAGTCATTTGGTCAATAAATAAAACTCGTTTGTTGTAAATACTTCTCTACTTCTACAATAAATTGTCTAGCCTTTATTAATCAGATACTGTAATCTTTTCGTACTTTGATTGTTATTGTAATTGTAAATGTAATATTAATTTTAAAATTGTAATTATTCGTATTGTAGTTGTAATCTCCTGGTAGAGAGAAAGAGAAGGCCTACCACCACCACCACCACCACCACCACCACCACCACCACCACCACCACCACCACTACTATTGCTGCTGCTGCTACTGCTATTGCTATGCTGTAATTTAGCCTGCTATATTGTATTCATCACCCTATCCCATTATCTACTGGCTTAGTTGCCACATGAGTGATGTCTTTTTGTTGTCACTTATGAGGTTCAAACCTCTCTTCGAATAGTTGACTTAATAACAGACAACAATATATTATTGATATAATGTAAAATATGCTTATATATAAGTATGTGTCAATATGTTGCAACTATAAATGAAATTATTTGTATTTCTAATGCGCTCAAATACTTACAGGCATTGATTTAACCATTCATTCATAGACTTCTGTTCAAGGACAGATCTCTCATTGTAAATCCAGCATTCTCCAATCTTCCCTATTTTCCGCCTTCTTCTTAATCTTACTTCATCCACTCTTTCTAGCACAGATTCATTTATTTTCCATCTCACTCGCTTCAATTTTTCTCTTCTTCTTCTTCTTCTTCTTCTTCTTCTTCTCCTCCTTTTTCTTCAACTGCTTCTAGTCGCTTCGCTTTACTTCATTGAAATGTCCATGTTACTGCCCTATATATTGCCAAACTCCACACGAAGCATTTCAGTATTCCCTTCCTTAGTTATTTTTCCAGAGATTCACAGAAGATGCTCTTTTTTCTATTGTAAACTTCCTTTTCCATTAATATCCTCCTTTTGACTTACTGGCAGCAGCTCATGTTACCACCGTACTTAAGATAGTACACTCCAAGTATTTGAAGTTGTCCACTTGTTCCACACTGCATCATTTCGAATTCTCAAGCTAACCTTTTCTTGTTTTATTCCGACAACCATGTCTTCGTCTCGTTTGCATTTATCTAAATCCCATACTGTCCACAGCTGTCATTTAGCTCCAGTAATATGCCCCTTAGTATGATCTCCTCTTCCGCTAAGAAACCCATGTCATCAGGAAATCATATGCACTTTATTCTTCTTCCTCCTATTATCACCCCTCCTATGTTCTGAAAACAGTTTTTCACTAAATATTTTAATTACAAAAGACTTAATTAGATATGTAATTTTTTTTTTTCCTGTACCGCTACAAACCCACAGAATTCGAAATTATTTTTTTTTTCAGGAAAGAAGAGACTTACTTGTTACACGAACTTGGCGTAGGATTCTTTTATTTATCTTGTGTTGGTTAAACTGAAGCATATGATCAATCAGCTTCGCTACTTGTTAATTTTTAGTGGTCTTTCAGAATCCATACGAAAGTTAGGACGGAATTAGCCAAGGACTCAACTCTTCAAGTAACGGCAAAAAAGATTACTCTTATGTGTACTTCAATAGAGTAATACAGATAATAACTTACATTATATTGTGTTATTTTAGCTATAAATCTTTGTAATTTTACAAATATAACTGAATTTAAATTTAAGAAGTTCGTATCTTCCTCCCCTCCTGAATATTTGTTTCATTAAGACTATTAAGACTGTATTAAAGCCCTATGGTGGCTGCTGTCTAGACCACCAGACTGTCCACTCAAGCGGTCCAGGTTTGTAGGTGTAAGGTTGCAGTTGAGATTTTTCTTGAGGTCCGTATTATTTTTCAAACATTTTCTTAAGATTTCAATTTAGAAAAAAAAAATAGGCCTAGTTCAAACAAACATTGTCTGATTTATTGAGGAGAGACAGAAAACAATGAAAAATCCATTCTACTCAAAATATTAGAGCTGCCCCCGTACCCCATTAAGGAAACCCATCGGAATGTCAGCTATGTCGTAGTTTCAAAGGTCTCTCCCTCTAATGAGATTTGGAAAAATAGGCCTACATATACGTACACATAGTCTATACAATATAGGTATAGGTCCAAACTTATTGTACATTCAAATAACGAAGTAAAAGTTTCACCTGATAATGAATGCATCAGTTGAGAGCGGTTACATATGAATTAATGACGAACAGTCAAGTACCTGCCATTAATATAAAAAATAATCAGCAAAGTCGGTCACATTTTGATTGGGAGGTTGGATGTCACCTAAATCCTCGATAAAAGTATCTCCGACTCCTTTTGAATTCAGAAATGATACCCAGTGCAACCATTTACCGCTTTCAGTTTTATTTCCCTTATTCTCGGAAGAATGAAAAGATCCGCGCGGAACTGATGTATTTATGTAGAAGTTCGCGTGCAATTGAAACGTATAATTCCTATTTTCGCAACTGATGTACGTCCCTTTTGCACAGTATAGAAAGAAAACTTTTCATAAAAAAAATAAGACGTTATTTTAAATATTATATGATTGACTAGAATTGCGTACTAAATTTCGTAAGTAATAATTATTCGTATTTGTATGTTGTTTTCTGTTCTAATACCGTATGAGACCCTATTTTCAAAGATCGGTACTTATAACAATATTATACTTAATTCGCTTACTCATTAAGTAATCGACAATATTGTGGAAACTAATAGATAGAAGTTGTAATATTGTATGATTCGCACATCTTAATAACCTTACTATAACTTTCTTTCATGAATAGTGTTGGGCAAGCCCGTGGTCCAATTAACTTGTGGGTTTTCATCGGGTACTCTGGTACCCCTGTAACATCCAAAGAATTCTCCACCATCATCATCATCATCATCATCATCATCATCATCATACGACTGTAATATCGATCCATCGCCTCTGGTGCACTCTAGATAGACTCTGATGAACTAAGTGATCCACACTTCTTGTTACAAGCGACATCTATGAGCCACGCTCGTAGAATCGTGGCGAATAACGGCAAGTTAAAGGTCCTACTATTATACAAAAGAAAGAAATTTTCTTCCATGATACTATTACAAAAACGACCTCAAGTGATCTTGCCTGGCTTTTAAACAGTTCTTGACAAGAAATAATTTTAAATTCGGTCAATACATCTTTAAGAAGTAACTGAGAATATCAAAAACAGTTTGATTTAAAGCGAAGTAAGATATAAGATATAATACGAAGACGTTGTTGATGATGATGATGATGATGATGATGATGATAGTGATGATGATGATGACGACGACAACGATGACTTACTTAGTGATATGTTTTATGTAAATGACAGTTGTAACGACTAATGATGATTACAAATAATTACAAGCAAGAAAATCTAGCCATGTTTTAATATATAATCTATGCACAAAGAGACATAATAACCATGAAAATATTCGCAAAAGATAAATGGGCTTTCGCATCAAACTGAAAATTTCAGGAGTAAGGAATGAGAACATTATCTTATGGTGCTTTATTCAGCACATTTTGTATTTGTACCTACCTTGTGTGCTCACAGAAAGGACTTCAAACAGATAACGTTGTGCGTGAAGTTTCATTCTGCACCGTCAGGTCGCTTTACAAAATTTCAGGGTGCTGTGAGTATGAAAAGTTTGCGAGACATTCTGGTGAAAGAAACGAGTATATTTAAAACTTACATCACCATTAAGAAATAAACTGAATCAATTACGAATACTTTTCGAGGAATTCGTATTATTTCATCTTTGGTTTGCAACCGTGATGCTAATTGTTCGTACGCACTGGAATACAAAAAAGAGGAGTATATTAAACAGCAATTCATCACGCTCTATTTCTAAGTGAAATATAACCTTATTTTCTCCTGAATAACTTTACAAATGAGATAGCGAGGAATGTATATTAAAATTTTTCCACAATTGCGTGATAGACAAAAAATACAGAATTAGCATAGATATTTTAAATTGTGAGCTTCCTTGCCGCTTTCCATGAAGTCAGAATTTAGTGCCTTGCAAGAATGAGGAGCTTTTTTCCTTGCCATTAAGTTAGTACTCAATCCGTGTCTTCCTTACGAAGACAAAGACGTCGATAATTCTCCCAAATAATAGCGCGAAGTTATAACAGCGAACAGAATGGCAGCCTGTGAATATATGTATAAAGTATATAAATGCTCTGTGAACATCCGGAATTTTAGAGAATTTTTGTCAGATATATCTATACATTTATCAAATTATTAGTGAACTTGAGTTTTATACGTTTTTTATTTATTATTAGAGCCGGATTTCCATGCAAATGCATGTTTGTATATAACTTAAGCTGGTTACACTTATCAAACTTTGGAAATATTCGTTTTATGACTTTTTGATTAAAATAACCACACTTTTTCCGTATATTTTTGTATGTTTTGGCCTTTTTGGAGAGTAAATTCATGCATAATGTATATTTTGAAGACTTTAGATTTAATAGCACATATTTAGGCTTTCAAATTGCATGTTATGCCCTTTTTCTGGCTTTACTGCATATATTATGTTAACTGGCATAATAGTACACAAAAATTGCCGTTAGAGTATTGTATTGTATTGTATTTATTAACATTCCATGGTATTCATACATGCTTACAGCTAGAATATGGAACAAGTCAAAAAAGTTAATACTATTATAAAATCTTAATTTATAGTCACAGTCTAGATGAAATATATACAGACGAGATTTACAATATAGTCTACTAGTACAACACATAGTTTTAGTATCAATTTCATGAAGTGTTATTGAATGTCATGAATTCACCTACAGAATAGAAGGCGTGAGAAATTAGGTACTTCTTTAATTTGGCCCTAAATAACTGTATGTTTTGAGTTTCATTTTTTATATCGATAGGGAGGCTATTAAAAATTTTTACTGCCATATAAAGCACTCCTTTTTGATAGCACCATAGACTTGCCGATGGAGTATGAAAGTCATTTTTTTGACGTGTATTTATGCTATGAACTGTTGAATTAGTTACAAAGTTTTCACGATTACATACGAGGAAGACTATTAATGAAGAGATATACTGACAAGCCATGGGCATTATTTGTAGTTTTTTGAAAATAGTCCTACACGATTCCCTAGATTTGGCACCTACCATTATTCTAATTACTCTTTTTTGTAATAGAAATATATTGTTACTATCTGTGGAATTTCCCCAGAATATTATTCCAAAACTCATTACCGAGTGGAAGTATGCAAAGTATATTGTCTTTAAGGTATTGATATTTACTATCTTTTGCATAGATCTAATAGCAAAACAAGCTAAATAATCTACTAACAGATTTTAAAACTAGTAACACAGGTGTACAGCAGGGAGTCCTCTCTCGTCTCTGCTTTTCATGATCTACATGAACTCTATGATATGTAAATGGCGTTTCCAAAACCCAAACAGAGGCTATGTTCCCATAAACAGACGGACGAAAATAGGTACAATCCTCTTCGCACATGACTAGGTTCTATTGGTCACTTCAGAAGATGATCTCCAAAAGTCAATATATTCATTAAACACAGTTACAAAAGACTATAATATGACCATTTCTGTAAAAGAGTAAAAATTTATGGTTTTAAAGGTAAATATCAAATAAGAAGTAAGATCTATATTGAAAACACAATTCTAGAACAAGTGAACACATTTAAATATTTCGGGCACCGTTTTCCATTAAAAAAGAAAAGGATATCGATACTCCAAATAATTAATTTTGTGAAAGTTACCTGCATTATCAATTCTATTTTCAAACCTAATTTAGTATAGAAACATACAATATTAAAGATGTACAACATTTTAGCACGACCTACTTTAGTCTATGGATCAGAAGCCTGGATTTTAACCAAAAAATATGTTCAACGTATAACTACCAACGAAATGAAATGATGAGGAAAACGGCGCGATACACACTTTGGGATAAAAAACGAAATACAGAAATTTTGGAAGAATTGAACGTCCAAACTATATTAAATTTTCTTCATATCTATAGAGTTAATTGGAAACAGTAATTATGTCGAGAGAATGCCAACAAAAAGATGGTCAAAGGCAGGGCTACATTACCGCCCTTTTGGACTTGGAAGATCATTAAAAAAGATGACATAAAACCATTCAGACCGCAACAGATCACTAGTTCTAGTGCTTGAATTGGATGATGATGATGATGGTGATGGTGATGGTGATGCATAATACTGTCTTTTATGAATGTTGCTTCGTAGAATTTGGCCTTTTCACGTTATTGAGAAAAATGAAAGAAATAGGCTATATCGGTAATGTTTCATATAACCCTACTTGACAACTAGTCTTTGGATTTTCCACTAAACTTCCTCTTTGTTACACTGGAATTTCCAACCTCCAATTCTAACTCGTTACAAGTCAGAGGTTAAAATATTGAAAGAAAAGACGGTAAAAGCAGTATGCTTGTAAATTGTAATTTACTCGTAGTATACTTTTGTGTCGAATTGCGAAGTATTGTTATAGCTCCTGTTAGAGCTGTAAGAAGAGATCTTGTGACAAAAGTGATTGAGGAAAATAACTTTCTAAAGACGGACTGTGATGTACTTTATTGTGGTTGTTGTAATAAAGACGTAAGTACTCGTGTATTTTGGGGCGTGCGATAGCTTCGCAGTTAAGGTGTAACGCTGCAAAGTCGGAAGGTAGCGGGTTCGATTCCCTATGGGGTCATGGTAATGCGGAAATCCAAAAGACAATTCGACCTCATTTTCTCCAAATTCCTTCGATTAAGTATTCACACCTGTCACTTCTTGTGACGTAGAAAGATAATTCTCTGTGTTCAAGAACGTGCTTCAGATAAACACTAGAACCGAATGAAGAAAATGTTGAGAAAGTAGTTTGTAGTACGTTGTTTCAAAATAAAATAAAAATTTAACAATGTAGAACTCCATTTTGATAGAACTTACAGTATTTTTACTGTTTTTTTGCAGCATGTTTTGTCATATGATAGTGCATGAATGCAAGCATGTTTTAAGATTTGTTAATGCAATGTAATCCAATCTCTAGAAAAAACTTCTCTCTCATCATGTCATACCTGAAAAACTAGGAGTCAACGGTGTCTGTGAATACATGTCTGTGGTTTCCTGCAACTATAACTCTTTTCATGCGATTTAGTTCATGAAGGTCGTGGCATTTTATCCGCCCAGAACAACATGAGCCATTCACGCTCAAACAACGTTGTCTACTTATAATGTTAAGACTCAGTTGCTGTTAGTTATGGTAAGTTAAACATTACATGCACTTAGACAAAATATTGTGACAGCGACGTGAGATTCGAACTCACGACCAGCGTCCCGCAAGAAAGCAGATCGCGCGGAGCACGGAGGGACGGCGCGCGGAAGAGTAGTGGGGAAAGGGGCCTACACGCGAGGGGAGGCTGCGCGCGCAGCTGCTACTTAACGCAGCGAATGGGAAACGGACCTTCCCGACCCTTCGAGAAGTCCGTCGAAGTGGAGATATCCTGATAATTCTCTATACACCTGTAGAAATTTCTCGCAACTATGATTTTGCTATAAAAGAAGAAGCGCCAGCGAACTCGAGCAGTTTTCAGTTGCGAGAAATTTCTACAGGTGTATAGAGAATTATCAGGATATCTCCACATCGACGGACTTCTCGAAGGGTCGGGAAGGTCCGTTTCCCATTCACTGCGTTAAGTAGCAGCTGCGCGCGCAGCCTCCCCTCGCGTGTAGGCCCCTTTCCCCACTACTCCGCCGCGCGCCGTCCCTCCGTGCTCCGCGCGATCTGCTTTCTTGCGGGACGCTGGTCGTGAGTTCGAATCTCACGTCGCTGTCACAATATTGTACCCACGAAGAAGATGAGACGTATGAACTAAATTACGTGAAAAGCATTATGGAAATATTAAGGATCCCAAAGAGTTAGTCTTGTCGAATGATGACACAGTGGAATTATTTGTTGCTACCTTGTGATAATGCCGCGTGTGAATTAATAATAAACTGAAACCGGAGTGCCCGATAAAACTTGTCGACATCTTCCAACACAAATCATGCTTAGACTCGACAGTATTAACTGCACCCGAATCTGAGGTGTGAGGTGTTTACCTGTAGTAGTTTGGACAACGATTCAGTTACGTAGTGAATACTCTAACCTACGGAAAATATTAGGGTTAGGAAAATACTAACAACCAAATGTGATATTTCACAAATATTTTAGTATAACTTGATATTTGTTTACTTATTTAAGATTATTCAACTTTTAATCAGTCGCAAAAAACTAAACATAAAATTTATAAATCAATTGTTAAAAATACAACTTTGTATGTGCAAAAACTTATTAAAACTATTTAAAAAACTAAGATTTGGTATTGAAAATGGACTACTGGAGAAGATCAGCAATAATTGTAAGAGTAGATAAATTAAGGAATGATATAATAAGAGAGAAAATGAAAGTTAAGAACAACATTGTAGAGGATATATCAACAAGACAACTAGGCCTAATATGGTACGGGCACGTGATGCGAATGAATGAAGAAAGATTGGGTTCCATCAAGGAGAAGGAAAAGAGGAAAACCAATGGCAACATGGAAAAAGGGCATTCTGGAAGAGATGGAGAGAAAGACAATGGTTAAATAGAGGAGAGTGGTTTCTTGCAGTACGAGAAATTTATTGATTTGGCTGTCAGAAGATGTTAATATGCACTGTAAACTGATTGAATAATAATTTAAGATTATTTTTGTAACAAAATTAGTGGTAAAATGCATTTATCTGATATTCTTTTTGGCATATTTCCATGTGAACATTCTCTGTGCCGTATCCAAAATCTTCCTCCTTACATCCGTCAAGGTATTTGACTCTTCAACTATACAATTTGCAACATTGGTATTCTTCAGTAAGGATTCTTTCATAAGAATGTGAATCCTATTCACAGCCATCAACTGGTAGACGGAGATTTCAAGATAAAATGGGAGTGTCTTCCTTTAAATTATTAATTAGTATGTTTGTGTGTGTACGAAACACATTCTGTAAGCAGATCTGGTAAAAGAATGTTAAACACTTTCAAATGTAAGGTTGAGGAAAATATTTGGAGCAGTTACACTGGATTGGAAAATGTTTACCATACATACATACATACATACATACATACATACATACATACATACATACATACATACATACATACATACATACATACATACATACATACAACCATACATACATACATACATGCATACGTACACACATACATACATACATACATACATACATACATACATACATACATACATACATACATACATACATGTGTTCTGCCCATGAGCAGGTCTTTCACTGCAAACCCAGCTTCCTCCAATCTTTCCTATTTTCTGCCTTCCTCTTAATCTCCGCATATGATCGACATATCTTAAAAGTTATGTTTTATTTAACGACGCTCGCAACTGCTGAGGTTATATCAGCGTCGCCGGATGTGCCGGAATTTTATCCCGCAGGAGTTCTTTTACATGCCAGTAAATCTACTGACATGAGCCTGTCGCATTTGAGCACACTTAAATACCATCGACTTGGCCCGGGATCGAACCCGCAACCTGACGTATCTTAATGTTGTCTGTCATCTGATATCTTCTTCTGCCCCGAATTCTTCTCCTGTTCACCATTCCTTCGAGTGCATCCTTCAATAGGCAGTCTGTTCTTAGCCAGTGACCCAACCAATTCCTTTTTTCTCTTTCTGATCAGTTTCAGCATCATTCTTTCTTCATCCACTCTTTCCAAAACAGCTTCATTTCTTATTCTGTCTGCCCACTTCACACGTTCCATTCCTTTCCATATCCATATTTCAAATGCTTCTATTAGTTTCTCTTCATTTCGTCGTAATGTCCATATTTCTTCCTCATACAATATCACACTCCACACAAAGCACTTCACTAGTCTCTTCTTTAGTTCTTTTTCCAGAGGTCCGCAGAACATGCTCCTTTTTCTATTAAAAACTTCCTTTACCATTGCTATCCTCTTTTGACTTCCTGGCTGCAGCTCATGTTACTGCTTATAGTACACCCCAAGTATTTCAAGCTGTTCACTTGCTCTACTGTCTCAATTAGAAATGTTTACCATATGAAAGAAAAATTCAATTAGCATTTCATGAATTTCCAAGAAGATGAACTTCAGGCAGACTTCAACTAATGTGGTTATTCAGAAAATGATTCCAAAATTCTCCAAATTACTACGTGAGAGATAGAGCTTACCAAAACATATTGCCTTGGAAATGTGTTGTCTCTCACAGCAGCCAAGAGTCTTATAGCTTATGTGTTTCACGACGAAATTGTCTCAGAGATCATTTCATAGCCTATATCTGAATGTAGTTCTACTTCTCTATTGGAGAGAAAAAAGAATACAGCTTATAGATGCTTACTTTATTTCTATATTGGTGACATTGAACGATCTGACGTTGAACAATAACTCAGCCGCCTTACGGCTTCTCGACAAACATGAAACGTCCAGGGGTTCGATTGTGGGTAGAAGTTTTGATAGTTTTGGTCTTCTGATGCTCTCTTAAAAGTACTTGTAATTTAAAATTTAAGTCTAGGAATTGCATTACATTATTATTTTCCTGACAAGATCCCTATGATTGCGTATTTCTCAAGATTCTCTTAATTCTCTCTTTCTCTCTTCACTCTCCTTCTCTAGCTCTCTCTCCTCTTGCCTGTCTTCCATTTCCCTGCGTATCTTTCCTACGGTAGTATCTCTGTCTCTTTTGCCTTGTTTGGGATCCAATTTTAGCTTCCGCACAGGGAATACTTTTATCGAAGGAAGACAAAAATTTAATTAACAAAGCCTGACAGTGAAAAGTTAATACTCTCACTTACACATAGAAATAAATTATTTCGTAATGTTAGTCATGTAAAGATTTATTCAACTAACACAGTTATGTAGCATCGATATTACGTAAGGATAGTATTGGTTAGATCGATCGAAGAGTACACAACAGTTCAGGCTCCAGTTCAGTGTAAACCACGCTCGAGTGTTTGGATTCCGCTTAGGAAGTGATGTTCGTTGTCGATGTGATAATGTACGTTGTCTTAGGCGGAAATTCGGCTTGCTGCCCCCGTACATAGTGTTACGTCGAAACAAGTCCAGTTGTGGACCAAGGAAACTGATTGTTCGTAGAATGGAAAGGAGCTTGCAAAATGTGATCGTAATCTCTGGATGATAGATGTTGGTGAGCGACCACCGGCCCACCCATAAGCGATCCGTTTCGGTTGCTATGCCTTTGTGTGATCTGTTGGAAGCATTATATACAAAGAAGTAGTTTTAATAATTGCGAACTATGATGTTCTTAATCATAACCAGTGATGTTTTCAAGGGACGTTTGCGGAATTCTGCATTCCTGAGAGAAAATGTATTTCCTCCCGAATATAATTATAATTAACTAGCTTCAAATATTGGTGTGGATTGGAAAAAGAGAGGACTGTTCAGTAATCTTTATATGAAACAACAGTCAAAGTCAGGATAGGAGAAGAAATGTCAGAAGAAAGTGAAATTGGGAGAGGAATATGTCAAGGATGTCCTTTATCACCTACCCTGTTCAACATCTACCTGGAGGATTTAGTAAAGAACTGATTTCAGAACATGAGAGGAGTGGTAGTAGGAGGAATACGAATGAAGTGCATAAGACTTGCTGATGATATGGCGTTGTTAGCAGAAGAGGAAATGATACTAAAGGATATGCTACTGGAACTAAATGGCAGCTGTGAGCAGTATGGGATGAAGATAAATGCAAATAAGACGAAGAACATGGTCATAGGAAGAAAAATAAAGAAGCTAAACTTATGAATTCTAAGAGGCAGTAGAGCAAGTGGACAGCTTCAAATACTTTGGGTGTAGCCTACTATAAGCAGTAGCATGAGCTGCTGTCAGGAAGTCAAAAGGAGGATAACCAAGGAAGATTTTAATAGAAAAAGAAGCATCTTCTGCGGACCTCTGGAAAAAGAACTAACGAAGATACTAGTGAATTGCTTTGTATGGAGTGTGGCATTGTTTGGGACAGAAACATGGACATTACGACCAAGTGAAAAGAAACGAATAGACGCATTTGAAATATGGATATGGAGAAGAATGAAACGTATAAAGTGGACCGACAGAATAAGAAATGAAGCTGTGTTGGAAAGAGTGGGTGAAGAAAGAATGATACTCAAACTGATCAGGAAGAGAAAAAGGAATTTGTTGGGTCACTGGGTAAGAAGAAACTGCCTACTGAAGGATGCACTGAAAGGAATGGTGAACGGGAGAAGAGTTCGGAGTAGAAGAAGATATCAGATAACAGACGACATTAACATATATGGATCATATGAGCAAACAAAGAGGAAGGCAGAAAATAGGGAAGATTGGAGAAAGCTGGTTTTGCAGTGAAAGACCTGCACTTGAGCAGAAAACTATAAATGAATTCATTGTATAACCGCGGATGATGGCACAGATTTTACCAATAATAAATCAAAATTACCAAATCAAATTCTCAATTAACTGAGGATGACAAAATATACTGACTGAATAGGAACAAGGTGTAACGTGTAAGTCCTTTTCATTGTAAAACACAGTCGTTATTAGATTTATTTATGATAGAAAATGACAATTTTTTCTATGCGTTAAAGGAAAAGAGTTGAACACGTACATTAATTTTTAGAGGCCTAATTTCGTATCATTTTATAACCAATGGCTTAATCTCCCATCTCTTATGAATTTTTATTTCCCCATCGGAGGAAAGTGCCTGAATTCGACAAATATTATAACAATTAAAATCATAATTTGTGTGACAATTTGGAATTGTTGGTAAAGTTTCCAATTAATTCCGAATACTTTTTTGAAGGTCCAAATTTTTTGGCCTACTTGTGCAGATAGCAGCTAACTGGGTGGTGCAGGCACACAAATACGAGCCCACCACGGCTGTGAAAAGGGAAAGAGATGGCCGAGAGGGATGCCCAGTTTTCGTGAGCGCGGTCGACTGGGTGGTTGCTTGCTAGGGATGGGAAATCGATAGCATAAATTCGAGTGAGACAGTGGCTGAGAGGTGGAAGTAGAATCAGGGATAATCGTAGTAGAAGGTGGGGAAGAAAAAGGACAGTGACGTCATAGAACTCACGTGGTCGATGTGGGTTCTGGTAGTGGTTTTACTGCCGCTTCTGAGGTTTAACCCGAGGCTATAAGAAGTTGAAATTAAAAAAAAAAAAAAAACTTCAGACGTTTACCAGGAATTATCGTAACTATTTCTGCGCTGTGAAAGGCGCAGTTTAACTGAGTGTGCAAGACGGCGTAGACATTAATGATGTGTTAGGAAAACAGCGAAAATAAAACAGACTTCATTCCTACTTTTTCTATTGAACAAATATTTAAAGCTAATAGGCTATACATGCACAATTAATTTAATTCAGGCAAAATCCGTAGTTATTTTTTACTATATGCAGTAATTAATATTGTTTCTAATTTTTAAACCAAAAATCATAGCACCTGCCATTTAATATTTTTATACACTGAAAAGAAGAAAAGGCCGATCTACATCTTTGGGGTTGAAGGTAACGTTTTATGGATAGATTTACTCGGATATTGCACTCATTTTCGTTTGCTTTCTGAATCAAATATTCAGCTGATGTGCATACAGTTTTCGTTCCTTTATTCTTTCCATAATTTTCCTATTTCATTTTCACATTTATAACAATTAAGTACATACTGTTTTTCTTTATTGGAAGAATTTTATCAATATGATAAAAGTTCGATTTCCCTTCCAATATCTGAATCAATAGCAATTCTTTAGAAGAAAATTAAATGAAATCTTAAATGCAACAAATTGTTCGGAAAACTTAGACCCTTATCATAAAGTTTTTTTTATGCAAATTATCTTAAAATACCCAAGGAAATATTGCCTATGAAGTCAATGAAAATAACAAAACACGACTATGTATGTATGTATGTATGTATGTATGTATGTATGTATGTATGTATGTATGTATGTATGTATGTATGTATGTATGTGTGTATGTATGTATGTATGTATGTATGTATGTATGTATGTATGTATGTATGTATGTATTTATGTATGCATGTATGTATGTATGTATGTATGTATGTATGTATGTATGCATGCATGCATGCATGTATGTACGAATGTATGAACATACGTGTGTAATGTGTGTTATATATGTATGTAATGTAGTCTATGTGTATATTTATCCATGTCGTTGTATACAATACTACAGTGGCTTACGGTCTCAAGAAGAAAAAGTTATAATTTGAATATAATAATAAATAATGTCAACGTATTACTACTACTACTACTACTACTACTACTACTACTACTACTACTACTACTACTACTACTACTACTACTACTATTATCATCATTATGTCCTTCACGTGTTAGACCCTAGTGGATTCGTTACGGTCTCATGTCATCATTTTCGTGGTCTTCCCAAATTTCTCCTTCCTCTTGGTACCTAGGCAAGAATTTGTCTAGGCCATTTAGTGCGATCCATTCTTTCGACATGTTTCTTCCACTGAAGTCTATGTTGTTGAACAAAATGAGCTATAGGACCTATTTTTAATTCTTTCAGTATGTCTTCATTTTTACGGTATTCGAGCAATGAACATCCCGCTGTCCGTCTCATGAACCTCATTTCAGCTGCTGTTAGCCTTTACTCATCAGGTTTTCTGATTGTCCATGCCTCACTGCCTTAAGTTAGAACTGGTCGAGCTAGTTTTATAGACTTTTAGGGTGCTATTCATAGACATTTCGCAGCACGCGCTACGAGCGTACTAAGCTAGCCCCGGCTATACACTGGTTACTAGTACAGAATTCAAATCATATCCTATCGCTAACACTGGTTTACGAATACGAAAAACGCTGATCATCCACCGGAAACCCGCGCTAAAAATGTCTATGAATATGGCCCTTAGCCTCGTATGTTTTTGAACTTGGGAGGGTTTGAAGACGGTGTTGATTACTCCAGTGATTATTATAAATTTAGATATTTTGCTTGTCATATCTTCATTAGTAATATAAGGTAAATTATAGCCTAAACAGTTAAATGAATTGACACGTTCGATTAGTTTATTGAACTAACAGTATAATAATAATAATAATAATAATAATAATAATAATAATAATAATCACTTATCTTATATTATTATTATTATTATTATTATTATTATTATTATCATTGTTACTAATATTACATTTAAATATCCTAATCTTGTCAATTCTAATAGTTCTAGTGTTAAATTTAAAAAGTTATGTATGGATTTTATAAAAATTGAAAAATTGTAAATTTAAATTTATATATTCTAATTGCATAGCAGACATAAGACAAATTGTATTATATACTTCTTGATTTCAATTCAGGAATCGCCCCTGAGCACGAGCTCTACTCTTTCAGGAGTGAGCTAAAGTTTTTTTGTAGCCTATATATTATATTTTATGTTACAAATTATTAGCAAAATAAATAAATATATATATATAAATAAATAAATATATAAATAAATAAATAAATAAGTAAATAAATAAATAAATAAATAAATACCACAATTAGCATGTACAGTAATTTTCGGTGGCGGAATTGCATGTCGTATGAAAGTGATCACATTTTTCATTGCTGTGTGAAGATTTGATCTCTACAATTGTTGGTATTATGACAAAGCAATTCTGCAACTTTTGAATGTCCTTTTTTACCTAAAAATTCCCAGAATATGACTATAGAAAGTGCCAAAGAGACTAAAATAACGAAGTTTCGATAAAAGTTTGACAGGTGAGTGCATCTGTCTGAAAAGCTGTTGTAGAAATAATGATAAAAGAACCAGTGCAGTGTCCCTGACAAAAATCGAACATGGGACGTCTAAGCGGAAGTCTCGCTCACACTCCTCACTAAAGATGGGTGCGGCGTATTTGTGATAACGCGCTATAATAAAGCGGCTCTAAGTTACATCAAAAGTTGGATATTGGCAGAAGAACAATTTGAGGCGAGAGAAACGGAAGATTACTTCGCCCGGGGCGTCACACAGTCTAGCGCGGCCTTGGACGGCTGCCACTGCTCTATTTGTTCATAAAGCGAACGCTCTTTCGGCGAAGTTAAGAAGTGACAAAGAGGAACCAGTTGGCCGCTTTGTTTAAAGCCTGGAATGATAGACACGCCAGCTCCACGGTCACAGCTCGAATACACATCATGTATTATTACTGTGAGCCTTTTATACATAGGCATCGAATGTAAATAAATGCGTAATTATGTTTAGATTGATAGTAATAATTAGTTTACTTGCAACATGCTGTCAAATAGTCTACAAAAAAGTTTATCAGCTGAGTTCTCAGTTCGGAATATACTTATTCTTCACAACCATTTTATTCAGTTGTGTTCCATTTTCATGATAATCTAATTTTCTTTCCGAAAGTAAATATATAAGTATTTCAGAAGGTTTTTAATCGCTTATTTTACGACGCTTTATGAACTTCTATGGTTATCTAACGTCTGGCAAGCAAACAATTTGATGGGGGCAGATAAAAAAGTTATTGTTTTTCTTCCACCATGTCAATAATGTCAACAGAAGTGATTATATAAATTTTGTCCACTCGACCACAATAACGAGGCCGTCCAGAAAGTGATTTTCCCTGGGGCAGTTTACAGAAAAAAAGCACAATTGCATGGAAAGATTTGTTGAAACAGATACAGATATTGTTTCGCTATTTGTCAACATATCCCCCACTGGAATTGAGACATTTGTCATACCAAGAGATCAATTTTGTATCCTTGTATCGTAGAAGTCAGGCGCCTGGGATCGGAACCAGCGTTTGACAGCCATCTGCACACCTCTGTCGATCCTATGATGTCTCAATTCCGGTGGGGAATATGTTGAAAAATGGCTCAACAATTGCCGTGTCTGTTTCCAATAAATTTTTCCAATGAAATTGTGTTTCCTTTCTGTTAACGGCCCCTGACGAACTTATTTTTAAGACCTTCGTAATTGCGGTTGAGTGGTCAAGATCTGTATAAGCACTTCTTTTGATATTATTAACATGATGGAAGAAAAAAATTTAACTTTTTTATCTGCCCCCATTAGAATGTTTACTTTTGAGTGAGATGAAGGTGATAATACTAATGAAGTGAGTCCAGGGACCAGCGCCGAAAGTCAACCAGCATTAATTACCCGTAATGAGTTGGGAGGAAAACCACGAAAAAAAAACTGAACCAGGTAACTTTCCCAACCAGGATTTGAATTCGGCCCTGCTGCGGTGGACTTCAAATGGTCAGAGGCGCCATTTAAGGAGGACAGGGGGACCAATTCCCCTCCCCCCAATCGAATTTAAGATTTCAAAAATTTACAGTTGAGTAGTACTACTTACTTACTTACTTACAAATGGCTTTTAAGGAACCCGAAGGTTCATTGCCGCCCTCACATAAGCCCGCCATCGGTCCCTATCCTGTGCAAGATTAAGCCAGTCTCTATCATAATATCCCACCTCCCTCAAATCCATTTTAATATTATCCTCCCATCTACGTCTCGGCCTCCCTAAAGGTCTTTTTCCCTCCGGTCTCCCAACTAACACTCTATATGCATTTCTGGATTCGCCCATACGTGCTACATGCCCTGCCCATCTCAAACGTCTGGATTTCAAGTTCCTAATTATGTCAGGTGAAGAATACAATGCGTGCAGTTCTGTGTTGTGTAACTTTCTCCATTCTCCTGTAACTTCATCCCGCTTAGCCCCAAATATTTTCCTAAGCACCTTATTCTCAAACACCCTTAACCTATGTTCCTCTCTCAGAGTGAGAGTCCAAGTTTCACAGCCATATAGAAGAACCGGTAATATAACTGTTTTATAAATTCTAACTTTCAGATTTTTGGACAGCAGACTGGATGATAAGAGCTTCTCAACCGAATAATAACACGCATTTCCCATATTTATTCTGCGTTTAATTTCCTCCCGAGTGTCATTTATATTTGTTACTGTTGCTCCAAGATATTTGAATTTTTCCACCTCTTCGAAGGATAAATCTCCAATATTTATATTTCCATTTCGTACAATATTCCCGTCACGAGACATAATCATATACTTTGTCTTTTCGGGATTTACTTCCAAACCGATCGCTTTACTTGCTTCAAGTAAAATTTCCGTGTTTTCCCTAACCGTTTGTGTATTTTCTCCTAACATATTCACGTCATCCGCATAGACAAGAAGCTGATGTAGCCCGTTCAATTCCAAACCCTGCCTGTTATCCTGAACTTTCCTAATGGCATATTCTAAAGCGAAGTTAAAAAGTAAAGGTGATAGTGCATCTCCCTGCTTTAGCCCGCAGTGAATTGGAAAAGGATCAGATAGAAACTGACCTATACGGACTCTGCTGTATGTTTCGGAGTAGTACTACTATAGAAAAAATGTGAGAACTCTATTCTAAGTATTAAAATAGTGCACTTTTATAAATCCTTAAGAAACAAAAGATCGGCTATTTAATAAATTTGCACAGATGAAACCAAGGCGCTACCTTTTTCTACATCAGTGGTTGTACCTATTGTAAATAATATAGTCCAAATTGTTATCAATTGAAATTAAAATTGTTTATCAATAAAGTTGTGTGCGTTCGTTTGTTCGCATCTACACCATATTAGCAGCAAATGCAAGTTCAAACAAATTACGTGCAAATTATATAAGTAGAGTAAAAAGTTACAACTAGGTCTGTGTGTAAAATGGAAATGTAGGCCTACTGTAAAGTGGAGTAAACTTAACCATAAAAAATATATCAGCCCAATTTGTGGCTTAAAATAAAAAAAAAGTCTAAAGGAATGTAGGAAAAAAGTCTTTAAAAATATTATCAGTGCATCTGATATAACGATTTAATTTGTTTATTGCCTAGATTTACCTCAGCGATCACGTTTGTCCCAGTTTACGGTAGGAAAATAGTTTATTTCAGAGGAAGTAGGGAGGGAATATGCAACTCTATATATCCTATAAGATCTTCCCTAAGAAAACTTAGGCCTACTCCCCAAAGCAAAAATTGAAATGATCTTAATGTCATTCCAAAATAATGTTAGATGTAAAGCGCCGAAACTGTTGCATAGGGGTATATTTAGTCGTAGATGTTGCTCGTGGTGCACATGTAGGTCAGAGATGATATTACGACGACATGGATGATGATAATTATGGTAATAATGTAATGAACGGTGTAATGGTGGAGAGCTGGACAGGAAACTAAAATTGCCGAAATGCCGTCTTTGTTCACCACAAATTTCACTTTTACATTTACTGAGATTTGAACTCTGTTTTCTGGCAAATAAAGCTGAGGTTTTAGCAGTTTGCATAACTGTGCCTCAACATTAGACACAATATCAATAAAAGTCGATTTACCATAAACTGTAAAAACTATTCTTTCACCGAAGAATACTCTATTAATAATATGTACGTATTTTATTTTACAATTAGTCATTTACTGGTCGAGTTTCTTTACATAGCCGGAAAAGATATGTCTTTACATTTACTCGTATATTGTTAACACCATGTGTGAAATAGCGTTCTAATATGTTTAATAATAATAATAATAATAATAATAATAATAATAATAATACTAATAATAATCATAATAATAATAATAATAATAATAATAATAATAATAGTCTAATAATAATACCATAAATCCCTTCAAGCATTTGTGGTTTTGCTATGGTTGGATTTATTATTTCTCAGTGGATTAAGATTTGTGTGTCCACCGCTGTGGAGTAACTGTTAGCATGTCTAGCCGTGCAACGAAACGAGCGGGTCCGGGTTCAAGTCCCGGTTGAGGTTCTTCCAGGGTTTTCCCTCAATCCATTAAGAGCAGATGCTAGGTAACATTCGAAGCTCGATCCTGGACTTATTTCACTGGTATTATCACCTAATTTCACTCAGACGCTAGATAACCATTACAGTTGATAAAGATTCGTAAAATAAATTGAATAGAGAAAGATTAATGTAATAATCTTCGTCCTTTTCTACTTCGCATCCTTTTTCCTCGTGACTTTCTTTAGTCTACTTAACAATCTTGCTGCCCTGTATTTTCATAATGTAGTCCTTTTATTTCATTGTTACATTTCCGTAAATTGTTTTTCTTAATCTCTATACTTCTTGCTTGTATAATTTATTATTATGTCTCCGCGAAAGCCTTGCGGAACGCCTAAAGCAATCCATTTCTGAAGCTAATAAATAATTCATGTTTATGTCCCGGTGACCACGTCTTGGGATTAGATATCGACGGTGTTTAGGTAAAAGGGCTAACGCTCATTTTTAAATGTGGCTTTTTGCTGTAATTACTGTAATTAGTTAAAATATAATTATAAAACGTGAGGATATGTTTTTTGACAATATTATGTTCACATTCCTTCATATAATGTACGGTAACTAATAATAATGTGTTAAAATTTAATTATAGCTCTTTCTGAAAATTTATTTTCTTTTATAGGATAAGCCTTTTACCTGAACACGATCGATATGTTTAGCCAACAGTACGAAGACTGGTTGTAACCTCGTAAGTGACACCAATCGGGCAACTATCACTCATGAGGCAACTAAAACAGGAGATAATTGTTTAGGGTGACCAGTTCCTCTCCCGCACCATTGCATACATCACTGACTACTATAGTACATAATATTTCACTAATAAGACTTAAAATGTAGACAACAATTATTATTCTTCCACTGACACATCTCGTCAAGTGAGATGTATAATAGAGGAGACAAGACCTGTCCTGTGACCTTATCATGTGCCGTGGCTATTTCATCAATGTGTGTGGAGGGAGAAGACAGGTTTTAGTCTGAGATGAATTTCCGTGTCGGTGGATTAGTATAGCCTAATATTAACCATGATGAAACAAACTATATTTCTGATAACTCATTCTTTCTCTTCTCGCAAGCTCACATGCCAAGTCTCGTCTGCTCATCTGTACTGTCTGATAATAGATCTAGGCCTATCAGCCAGAACTTCAATCAGAGGTATTCTTGGACTTAAATATATATAAAGCATTTGCAACCAAGCGCCCAATTATCGGCGAAATACTTAATTAAACATTTTATGATATTTTTTTTTTAATCAGAACATTAATATCAGAGTACCATAACACGAGAGAGAAAATGCGGAAGATAATTTGATAGGTGATTATTTATAACAACAATAACAATAATAATAATAATAATAATAATAATAATAATAATAATAATAATAATAACAACACTTAACTTTTTAATGTTTCATGAGTAACATGTAGTATAATGCTGTTTTATGTTATACAACCGTTTTCCTCGTAATACTTCTCATCATATTGTCAGCAAAAAAAGTGCGTACTTGAAACTTCCGTTTTTGTAGAGATACATGATTTCGAGAGAGACATTGCGACGATACGCCACTAGCAGGTCAGAGACAAATACAAATGGAACGGAGTTTGACTCCAGTGAGTGAGAGGGTGGGGGTTGGGGGAGGTAGGAAGCAAGAGAATGGATAGCTATCATTGAGAGCCACAATGTGCTCGCGAGTCACATTTTTGCCACGGCTGCTCTACTGGGACTATTCGAGGACTGTGACGTGTGTCGTCGATTTTCACATGAGGGACTGTGCGACGACTGTACGTGAACAGTTTCCCTCATATTTTGCAATTTACATAGGCCTCTTCTTCTTGGCTAGTTGTAATCATGGAAACAGTCGAGGAAGACGTCATGGCTTGTGCATCCTACCTTGTGTTACAGAAGCGAGAGAAGAGAAAAAATGTATGGATTCATGATTTGTGGAGGGCACATGATGAGGAGACGGGAGTTCCACACCATCTTTCGTCTCTCAAAAGATGATCCAATGAAGTGATCATGCTCCTCCACCAGTATTATTAACTGTTCTTCCAGTCCAGAGTTGCAGTTTGCCCTTTCGGAACGAAGGGGAAACAAGGAATTCGACCAACAGATAACAGAACAACAGAGAAATGCAATATGGAAGCTTCGGAAGCTCCAGATGTCTGGTGCTATACCCGAATGGAGAGCGGAAACACTCGAAGTTACCTGAAGGCGGTCTGTGAGCGGTTTCACACATTTTTACATAGAGGAATGTGCGCGTACTGTGTCGTAACCACCGGGGATCACGGGACCGAAATCGTCCCGCCAAGTGATTCCATCCGCGCACAGTCTCGTATGTGAAAACCGAAAACAGCTTGTCAATATAAATAACGAGGACACGATATAGTCCCCGTACAGTACCCAATGTGAAAACTGGCATTTAAGGTCCGTTCACATCTACAGACATTAAACGTGTAAGATACTATACTCGTACTATACTATGTATAACGTCTTTGGTCTTTACAGTAGTGGCAAAAAAAAAAAACCGGAGCGACGGAATAATCAAAGTCCCCGAAATGAGCCACTGCGCATGCCACGCCGGCATTCACGAGATAGCGAGTAATCTATTGAAATTGTTGTAGTTTCGACTGCTGACGTAGCCCATTTCGAAAGCCATTAGAAAATAAGCTGGTAAAATTCATGTTCTGGGAATAATAAGTTAATTAAGTAGTAAAATATGCTGCAATCGAAAAAGTATTGGGAATAAATTTGAATAACAAACAAACAAAAAAAAATTCCCTTCCCAGGCAGGATTCGAACCACGAAAGTCTTAGTTACCAGTCTATCGACGCTCTGGAGTGAAAAAAGATTTGAAATCAGCTACAAGGGTCGGTCCGGTTTTTTTTGTCACTACTGTGCAACGTCTTTGGTCTGTACATACCTGTGCGCCTACACAACTCTAGATATGAACGCTCTACACATAATGCACTAAAGAATATGTTGTGTCTGCCACGCTACGCGTATGACACGCTCAATGTCTGTAGATGTGAATGTATATTAATACTTTAGTACTGTAAAGATACCGTACTCGACACTCACGGATATACGATTAAGTGAATGACAGTAAGTCAATTGACATTATTTCTTTAATGTGCACCACCTGTTACGCTAGTCATATTCCTCAGTCTTCGACATTGCGGAAGGTAGGTATGAAGTAGCTACAATGTTTGTTTATTAAGTGTTATGATGATAATAGTATATGCCTCTTATTTAATGGTTTATTTTTCGAGAAAATAAAATACAGATTCTTAAAGAAAGACTAGTGTTTTGCTTCCATGCGATAATCTGTGAAATCGCACTGAAGCGTATGCAGCGAACCTTTGAATGTACAATTAACGAGAAAGAGTAAAGCACGAGTAGAGGCAAAAACCCAGTTCCCATGCACGTGAGGTGTATTTAACTAGAGTCCATTATCCTTAACTTAAGCCAATTGTAACCGATTTAAGGTCTGCACGGAAAGTAGGCAGCCATGTGTAGCACCGCGTTCCCATCAGAACAACACGTGCAATTAAATTGTTTCGAAACGATCTCGTTATCTAACATCGAGGCTAGATTCAATGATGAAATTATTGTTATAGGCCAAAAATGTATGTTTATTTTGTGAAGGCATGCAACAGTTATTTTTTTCTTCTCAACTCTTAATCTTCCCTGTTTCTTCATCTTTTACATATCGTTTTCTTTCCTCGTTTTTACTTCATTATATGAAGTGCGATAAGCAAGTGTTGTATTAATTTTCGCGCAAATACACATTTTCACTAGCTCTGATTACAAAATAATTTGGTTTTGGACACGTCCCTCTCTGGACATTGATTTCTTTTCAAACTATTGAACTACTTATATTCTTATTCAAAATCTATTCGCTCAGTGAACTATCCGAGAATAATGCATATGAATTATTTTTATTTTAGTAAAAATTAATGTCTCTTTGTTTTAAATCGAAATACACAATGGAGATTTACTCCAAATAAATCAGACAGTTTTCTTAGTGATTATCAGGGAACGGATTTATATGGACTAAAAATATATGAAATATGTAAATATATATGTAGTTATTTTTACCAAAATATGGAATTAAATATGGATTTTTACCAAAATATGGAATTAAATATGGACTTAAAATTATAAAAAAATGACTATGTACGTTAAATATTGGTACATTTTAATCAAACTAAACAAAAAATATAATGGACGTACCTTATCTTCCAATGTAGTTTCAACAAAACACAATTTTTATTGTCTGTTACCATAACAATAGGTTACAAACATTTCTTTCAAGTGCTGAAAAGTGAATCTTCTTCTATTGTCTCTGAGGATAGATTTATACTGACTAAAAGAGCGTTCGACGTCACAAGAAGTAACTGGTACATAATTCAATTTCACAATGTCTGCTGGGGATAAGTCCAAGTTAATCTTCACTGTTGATTCACCACTCATCACAGCAACAACCTTTTGTAGTTCTTCATATCCAGGGTTTTTTTAAAGTACAGTGTCCACCTTAGCTCTTACTGCATCTGCAACTTTACCTCTACCACGATTCAGTTGTTCCACAGTACTATTTATAATTTCAAAACTTTCAGATAGTGAAAGGTGCCTATTTTGGAGACTTTTGAGCGTTTTTATGATGCATGAAAATGTATGCTGAATGTGAGCTAAGTCATTCTTCACACTTATGTCACAGGTAACTGTTTTCGCAGTATCAATTGAGACTGCATCTTCAGAGTCCAATGCAAGGAGAACATTGTTAATAGAGTCTATATGTTCGGCATAATATTCAACTGCTTCTAGCCATGTACCCCATCTAGTTAAAATTGGCTTTGGTGGCAATGGAATTTCAGGGTACATTTCTTTCAACACGTTAACTCTACTGGGAGCTTTGAGAAATACTTTTTTCACTGATGAAATCAACAAATCTACTTTAGGGAAATTGTCTCTGACCACTTCTGCCACACGATGAAATGCATGCGCCACACAAGTAAAATGAGTCAATTTAGGATATACAACAGATAATGCTTGTCCAGCTTTGACCATATAAGGGGCAGCATCGCTAATAAAGAATAACACATTATCGTACATAATACCCTTTGGCCACAGGATACCCATAGCTTCGTTGAACAGTTTAACTATAGTTTTGTTATTGCACTTTTCTAGAACATCACAATGTAAAAGAATTCGTTCAGAATATTGTTCACTTAACAAACCGATAACTACATTACCAACAAGTCTACCTTCTTTGTCGGGAGTCTCATCAATGGAAACCCAAATTGAACTATCTTTAATTTCATCTCTTATCTTCTGTATTGTCTCATCGTAGATGGATGGAGCATACGTCTTCCTAAGTGTTGACTCATCCGGGATTGTATGTTGAGTATATTTTTCAAGGAATTCCCTGAAGACCTTATTCTTTAGTTTGTAGAGAGGAATATCAGCAGAGATGAGAGAACGGCACAGGTCGATGTTAAACTCAGATCTTACATTCGATGTTGTTGGTTGTGTTAAAAACAATTGTCTCTGCTTGGAATTTAGTTGTTTGTTGGCCTGATGTTTACTAGTTGTAATGTGTTGTTGCACCAGGAACTTTTGTGTAGATGATACTGCACACTGACACAAATTACAAAATAATATTTTATTGTCAGTTGATAAACCATCTTCTTTAAATTCTGAAATGTAACTTGTTAGTTTTGATTTTAAATTGACTGAATGACGTACTTTTGGCATATTTACCGTCTTTATAGTATGATTTACAAAACTGAACCTATGTGTACTCTGACTGGCATTTAACTGTTGAGCTGCACAACTGAAGTCTGTTAAAAATTTTAAATTAAAGTAATACAGTTTTGTAACTTACTTTCCCATTGTTGATAGGACTGCTAATTTTCAAATAACTCTGATGTTAAAGGGATTACTGAACATGTGTTTAAATCTCTATTGTTGAAATGTATTTTTAAAAGTTAATGGAATTTTGTTTTGTTTTATTGTTAAACCTAATATAATATGGACTGTTTTATATGAAATATGGAAAATATATGGAAATTAACGAAAATATGTACTAAACTCTAAAATATGGAAAAATATGGAAAATAAAAGTAGGATTTTTCAACCCTACACATTGTGAAACATAAAGATAATGCAAAATATAAATTATATTAGCTTTATAAGTAAATATGTATTTACATATAAATCCTTTCCCTGGTGATTATCTTATACCATGAGAGATAAGTTAACAAATGAGTCTTTGGAAATCCATATCTACTTAAGGAAGCTTTACTACGAAAATTTTATTTCGTATAGAATTATTTTTTTCCTTTGAAGATATTATTCAATAGTTGAATTGTCCCTTGGCTGCGTTACGGGCACTGCGCTGAGTTAACTCTAGAACAGCGATGACCAAACTGGGTATCGTGATTACATCGTGCGATCAAAAACATTCATACTAGTAAGGGGAGTTTTCTGTACATTGCTCTCTGTCTCGCTTACGTACTGGAGGTAAGCAATGTCGGTACCATGTTGCTCTACAAACCCTCTGTCTCTAGCAGGAACAGAAGGTTTCGTACAGAATGGGAAGAGGAATTTATTCGCTGTTCTGTCGGAGAAAATGTAATATGTTGCTTTGCTCAACGGTTCAATTAGTAATAGTATATAGAAGCGACATTATAAAGCATTACTCTGAATACACAGGCATAACAGGTATTATTATTATTATTATTATTATTATTATTACTATTATTATTAGTATTATTATTATTAGTATTATTATTATTATTATTATTATTATTATTATTAATCAGCAAGTGTTACCATAATTTTTATATACGTGCCTGAATATGGAGACCTACATCTTCCCTTGATGGATAAAATAATTACTAGACTACGCTATATCTTTATTTTTTATTATTTTTTAATCTTTTGATGACTATTATCAGTTATTTACTAGTTATTAATTTAATAATAATAATAATAATAATAATAATAATAATAATGGTAATACTAATAACAATACTGATAGCATTACCAGTAGCAGCAGTAATAATAATAATAATAATAATAATAATAATAATTATTATTATTATTATTATTATTATTATTATTATTATTATTATTATTACTATAGAGAAACTGATTGAATGTTACGTGCTAGTGTAGTAATGAAACGAGCTATTAAACTCCAAGAGCTGAAATAAGCCATAAATCATCATCAAGAAAAATATGACATAAATAAATATAAGGAAGCCAGCTATCTAGTGGCGAACGAAATAGCTCGTTCTCTTAAGCCAGTAGTGTCAGAGTTGTAAACTCCGAAACCGGTTGTGGTGCTAGAGACGTCCAGTCGGAGCGTGAACTTGCTTATGTCTGTGGAAGCACCGGAGCTCGCAACGAGTTATAGTGGAGCGCTCCGCTCCGTTTAGGCTGTGTCTGACAACGCTGTCTTAAGCCTTCCAACGGAGGAGAGTTTTTTAAAAGCGTAATGATCATGGTGGCTGAAATAATTTGTCCAATGAAAATTGTTAATTTATTTTGAAAAACTGCGCTTTCTCAGCAAAATATCCAGAGGAGAATTCAGTACATTTTTTATTGTGTTCATTGAGAAATATTAAAAAAAATGCAAGAAAATTTGTATATAATTTTTATTGGCTCTTGATGATAGACAAGATCTAAACATTTTTAATCTTAACAGAAAAATTTCAAAACAAAAACAAAATTGGTTTCAACATATAACAAGAATGGAAAATAATCGACTACCTAAAATGTTGCTAAATTATACACTACTGGAGAAGAGATGTTGGAAGACCCAGATTAGGATGGTTGGAAGGCATCAACTTTGAAGACGGAACAGGCCAATAGGACTAATTCTTGTTGCTGAAGAAGAAGATTATTGTTTCCTTTACATTGAGGAAGGGCCCGAAGACTAGCACCGGAACCCGAAATGGTTTGTTTTCATCACCACTTGTTTTATGTAGGAATAGTTGTTGAGTCTTCTTTCTCTCTGCAGATATGCAGTAGAACCTGGGTTATAGACTACGTTACCCAATTATGCGTAGTTCTGATCTGTAGGTAACTATATACAGGTCCTGGCAAAATTACATTTAATTACATAAAAGTTAAATCTGAAGTATACATAATTATTTTGCACATAATTTGCTTTTGTAAGTATGCCTAGTATTTTTTTAAATGTAATTTGAAGTGCACATATTTTTGCTCCCTTTGATACGTAATACAATTTCATTTTAACCTCACACAATTTGTCTTACGACTTTGAATATATTTTAATCTATTCCCACAATTCTCAAGAGCAGCCGCGGGATATGGGGAACATATAAGTCATGTGATAGTGAAGACCGATGTGCCTTTACGTCAATTGAATACTGAGTCAGCATGCTACATCTTTATGTCCTATATCTTAACTTTTTTTTTTACGAGATGTTTTCCAAACTCTTGAAAATAGTTGCAGGTCAGTCATTATCTGTCTAGCAATCATGTGTGACAGTAAAGGACAGAGTTACCCGCTAGAAGACAAAGTTAGGTTTATAATAATAGAAGTTGGGGCAAATTCCCTTAAAACAAAATCTGAAATTGCGAAATGTTTGTAATAAACATGTAGGCCTATAATGTAAAAAATTGATTAATACAGTAATTAAGATGTCTTGTCTGAGTTCATGACTGAAGAAAAAATTTCACAGTAAATATTTGTAGTGCATTTAGCTTATATTAAGCATTAAAATTCTAGTCACTTACTAATGATTAAACACATTTGGACAATAGCTTTACTGACAATGTACAACGAAATATTATGATACAGTTAATATTTACGTAACAGGTAGAAGCATATATAGCACCACCGTCTCCAGTTTTCTGAATGTTTATTTGTCTTTATAATTTTATAACAATAATTGAGGGAGTTCGGTTCAAAATCTGTTTAATGCAGGTTTTTATGAAATTGAGTTAGGATAGGCTGGGAAAAAGTGCGCACGGGACAAAGATCCGAATGTAGATTCTTCCCTACTTCTGAGTGTGGCAGTTCTGAATCTCCAGTTGAGAGGTCTTATGGTGGAAGAGTCAGACGTGTTATGTCAGTGATTTGTGCTTTCAAGCTTTCGAGATATGAGATGAGTTACTTTTTCGGAACGTTCTATCTACGAATAAATATTTACTATGTATTTGATGTCTATCTGTCTGCTATAATAAAATCCCAAGAATTATCAATATCTCATATGTAAGTATATAACTCACACTTTAAGCTTAGTTGTTAATAGAAGAAATTACTATAAATGGCAGCTGATACCAGAAGTTTAGAAATCAGCGCCATGCGGCAAAGATCCTACGTACTAGGTAGGGCAAAGATCCTCATGCGTACCTTTGCTGGCATTTATCACCTTCACCTCAGACGTTAAATAACCATGACAGTTGATAAAGCGTTGTAAAATAAACCAATTAAAAACTGTCTTGAGATGGTGCCGAATTTGTCTAAACGCGCAGTAAACTGTAACAAACTTAAAACTGCTAACGGGGTTGCCCTTGGACGATTGTTCGATTCCCGCTTGCACTGATTACATGGTTTGGATTTTTCGTGTGTTTTCTCTAACCGTAAGGTGAATATCACGTAATATATAGCGAATCCTCGGCCTCATCTCGCCAAATACCATGTTGCTATCACAAATTCCACAGTCGCTAAATAACCAAATAATGTCTTCAAATAACCAACTAAAAACTGATTTAAAAACATTGCTTTAGAGTAATCTGCACATTATCGAAAACATCAGATGGCACAGTGTGAACTATACCCATGTAAGAGAGAGTTGACATTGTTTTATTATCTTAAGATGGTTCAGATATTATCAGTGGCATTTTTGTAACAGGCGAGGTATAAAAAAGCCAAATTCCTAGGCGAGAATAGGGAATTATAATAATTTATCGCAGAGAGTTCAGGATGTGCGAGATTCCCCTGAGGTATATAGCGGCTATTCTTGAAGCTCTTGCAACATGTCGGGTGACACCCCACTTAATAACTAATGCCTTAGCAACAGGAGACTGAGTAGAATAAGGGAATATATCGCTCATTAAAATAACTTTGCGTCTTCAATGTTTACAACTACGCAAAACGTATTAGATCATAACTCAGATTATTCTTAATTACGACCATTCTCTCCCATAATAGTCAAAATAATATATTTGTTATATAAAATCTGTCTCTGAGGTATGGAATTAATCATAACTATAGTTTTATACAGAATGGGTCTAAAATATAAGGGAAAACTAAGGGAGATGAATTCTGACCATAGGGCTAGATAAGTTTTGAATTGCAAACTTAACCTACAATACAGTATTTACAACACAAAACAATATGGCATTACATGTATCTCTGGCAACATCAATGTAGATGTTTGAAGTATACCAATCTCAATGGAGGAAACTATCATACACTGACAGAATTTTCGAACATACCGGTCTCTGCCGGAACAACATTTGAGACGGCATGCACATGTTTTTCTAGAGTCGGCTCGTCAAAAACCGGATCATTGTACACAATACTTTTTAGACGTCTCCACAATTAATATAAAGTGGTTTTAAGTCCTCTGACCATGCGAGTCATGCTACAGAACCTAATCAACCGATCCATCCCTCTGAAAAGGTGTGTCGGCGATGTATTATAGAAATTGTTTTATAAATTCTACTTCGGTAAATTAATTTCTACAATCTTAAAAATACCATTAAATCCAATTCCTTACCAGTAAGTATTTTTAAATAAATAGTTTTAATAATACGAGTATATAGGCCTACATTAATTTAATGTCATAGGTGCTCAACAATTTTAAATATCACTGAATTTTAATTTCTCTTATTAAATGCAGATACGTAACTGTTTTAAATATTACTTACATTTTATTTCTCCTATTAAATGTAGATGCTCAACAATTTTAAATATTACTCACGTTTAATTTCTCCTATTAAATACAGAAGTGAAATTACAATTAGCTTTACACTGGTGATGTCAAACAGCGTATTCCGAATCTCACCGGACCGGTGGACAATAATGACGTTACGCTGCAGCGAAATAGGAACAAAACTGCTGGAAGGTTCGATGGCTGTCATGGCGGCTGTATAAGTTGTTGTCTGTGCTACGCTAGCAAGATTTTGCGAAATTTCCGTACTGTCATCTCGTTCAAAGAACAAGAGAGCATAAACATTTTATTTCTTAAAACGGTAGTAATAAGTGGTCCGTTGACATGTTCGCTCATAAGCCATTAACATATTGTTTTTACGTTGTGCTTATTACAAACAATACAGCAGAACCAAAGCAGAACACACCGCCATGACACAACAATGCACAATGTCATTCGTCTGCTAATTCCCGCCCTATACAAGAACCAATCAGATTCATTGATGGCGGTTGATGGAGACTGCCACCACCTCTGCAAGCTGATGGAACTGCTGCGACACCGGTGGAGCATCAGTGCCGTCATCGTTGAAATTCGGAACACCGTGATGCCATCAGATTGCTCAGCGCTGAGATTCGAAATACGCTCAAAGCAAGCGCATTTTTCTGACTTTGACGTCGTGTGCGGCCATCAAGCGCTAGGTATGGAAGGAGGAATAAGCAGCCTGTTGGATTAAGAAAACAGTGGTGCACAAACTTCAAGTAGAACGCGAAATTTTGTTATCTATATTGTCTGTAAAACAAAAGTACTAACACCAATTTTTTTTATATTGCAGTTGTGTTTTAAACGTTAATAACACAATAAAGGAGTTGAGAAGGAATATTCACATAAATTCCATAGTACTATAACTATACTATACTAAGTAAATGAAACACATCATTCTTAAAGAAAGTGATATCCCTAAAAAAGAGATTGAGTATGACATAAGTTGGAATTGATATTGATAGTATCTTTAGCTTTATAAAAGTAGCTAATCAACAAACTAATAAAAACAATATTACAGTACAAAGTAAAGTTACCTAGGCACCGTATATGTTTAAGTGTAACTAATATTCCGTAACAAAACTCTTATCGCATTATGCTTTTAAGGTTATATTGGTCAGCAACTTCCTATCATCAGAATATTAAATTATTTTCTCGAAACCTGCTGAAGCTATAGAGCTGGCATTTTTAAAACATATAGCACATATCTTTTACTTATAATGTAACAGTGGTTGCTTTGTTAATTCATTTCCTTACAAACATTTTCCATGTGAATGTTTTCAAAATTTGTAATTCTCTGTCTTCAGTAATACCTATTTACGGTATATTAGATTTACGAAAACATTGTTTCAGGACCTATAAGGCTGCTAAATAAATAGGCCTATATCTCAAAATTTCACTTTTCTACTAAAAAAAAGGTGAGAAAAATATTCCTTTTAAATAAAAAAACAAACTTTTAAAAAATGCGGATTAAAATAATTAAAACTTACATTCTTATAATGCACTTATACTTCTCAGACAAATCTAAAAATTTACATGGATACAGTTTTAATAAGTTCTCTTCCCTTTATCTATTGAATCAGTGTTGGTCATCCCTGTATATAGCTCGACCAAGTGGCATATACTATCTCTTTCGACTGTTTCTTTCCTCTCCGGTGTAAAGCGCTCAGGCTCTCCTGAGTTCTAAAGCGCGCGCTTGCGCCTATGGGCATCAATTGACATGATGACTTGCACTATAATAATTAGGAGAGGCAACTCAGAAATATAGCCCATATATTGTCGTGTCAATATACAACTCTAGTACTTCTCACAATCAGGTCTTAAAATCTGCGAGATGAAATAGTTAACAGGCGACATAATATATGAGTAGCGGAGGGAGTTTACAGTTCATGCCAATAAGAGAAGGTATGCTTTTATTAGAACACTGGCAGTATGTAAGTTTACTCTATACAAATATCCTGTGTAGTGCGCCGCATCGTCTCTGCAGTGAGATGTTGTATGTCTTATTACAGTAGGCCTACAGTTGTTTGTTCTCTCCAACACTTAACTGTTGAAGTATCATGTCATCTGCATTCTTGTCAGGCTTATAGGCAGGGGCACCAACATAGGATATATTACGATAATTTCAGGTGCAATAGCACAAAAATGCGTAAATAGTGATGTACGTAATAAGAACAGCTTCAGCTTTATGTGGAAATATCCGCTGGATTGGAATATCGCCCAAGACTTTTGCCGTTAATGAAATTTAAGCTTGAAATTGCAATAACCTTATGTTACAGTTGTATAGCCTACTATCCAAACATGCGTAGTCTAGAAAAAGTTCTGAAGCTGATATTTGTCTGTAGCGCTGTAGTAGTATTAATAGAAGAAGAAGAAGAAGAAGAAGAAGAAGAAATAAACCCATGGATTTTACATTTCGTAACTTCGATACCTTAAAAGTTGCGATGGGCCCTTATTCCATTGAGGCTTGCAATTTCTTCCAACGTTGATCGTATCATTATGACCTCTCTATGGTAAACACAGGCGGTTAAGGAATTACGACCCAGTCACATTTAAAGATACACTCCCAGTAACAGCTTCATTACCGCGAATCTTGGGTACGAAGGCCAACCTATTGTTACAAGAATTACCACAACCGGTAAGAGGCAGTCTTACCACTTCAAAATATCCACCTAAGGCGTCAACACTTATAAACCATACATTTTCATATGCACGCCGATCTAATTTCAGTAGACTGCGATTGTAAGGCGATAGTTTGATAGCACATTAGTAACCTTGAGACATATTATTTGGGAATATCTTGCAGTGAATCAAGTCTGCGAATCGTGTGAGTACGTGTTAAGAAGTAACGGCTACTAATGATCGGGCAATAGCGTTCTGTTCACATGTAATGAGAGCACATAACAGGGCTACGGCGGTAAAATAACGTTTTTCTTGGTCCCTACGTGATTGGCGAATCTGAGAACAGTCATCTATTAAAATTTAAAGGGAACGTGTAAATATTTCCAACCCAACTAGTTTTCGTAGCAACGATGTACCATTAACTATTACTGTTTGCTGGTAAAGAAGTGAATTGTAGAACTTCTTTGAGGTAAGCCTTCCTATTTTTATATCCTTCTGGTCTATAATATGTAACTATGTAGCCTTGGTAGCTTAGCTGGCAGAGCACTGGCTTATGAACACTGCATACCCGGAATTTAATTTCGGTAGGCCTAAATGACACTCTGGAGGAAATTATATGCAGAATAAATATGGGAAATGCCTGTTATTATTCGGTTGAGAAGCTTTTGTCATCTAGTCTGCTGTCAAAAAATCTGAAAGTTACAATTTATAAAACAGTTATATTACAGGTTTTTCTGTATGGTTGTGAAACTTGCACTCTCACTTTGAGAGAGAAACAGAGATTAAGAGTGTTTGAGATAAGGTTCTTAGGAAAATATTTGAGGCTAAGAGGGATGAAGTTACAGGAGAATGGAGAAAGTTACGCAATGCAGAATTGCACGCATTGTATTCTTTACCTCACATAATTAGGAACATTAAATCCAGACGTTTGAGGTGTGCAGGGCATTTAACATGTAGGCTATGGGCGACCCAGAAATGCATATAGAGTGTTAGTTGAGAGACCGGAGGGAAAAAGACCTTTGCGGAGGCCGAGATGTAGATGGGAAGATAATATAAAAATGGATTTGAGGGAGGTGGGATATGATGATAGAGACAGGATAAATCTTGCACAGGATAGGGACCGATGGCAAGCTTATGTGAGGACGGCAATGGACCTGCGAGTTCCTTAAAAGCCATTTGTAAGTAAGTTCTAACAGTGGAGTCGTATTTGTGGTGAACAGGGTTTCCCTCAGTTTTCTCCGTTTCCTCTATTTTATAGTCACTCTCCCTATCAGTACTTATTAACAAAATTATAATACCATTAACAAAAACTGTGTGCTCGGTCGAGGCAAGTTACCTGGTTGAGGTTTTTTCCGGGGTTTTCCCTCAACCCAATACTAGCAAATGCTGGGTAACTTTCGTTGATGGACCCCGGACTCATTTCACCGGCATTATCACCTTAATATCATTCAGACCGTAAATAACCTAGATGTTGATACAGCGTCGTAAAATAACACAATAAAATAAAAAATAAAAACTGTGTCGGCGTCATATAGTAATGTGACTGGCGTACAGATGGCATCAGACATACGGTAATACCACAGTCTAGTATATACAGTCACGAAGCTCAATACGTAGTAAATATGCATCCATAGATAGTTGCTAACCATTAGGATCGCTACTATCGCCTCATTACAGACAATGCGAAATGGTACCTGCACAGTCTATTGTTCCTAGTACCCTCATAAACTCAAGCTTCGTGACTATATATACTATACTGTGGCAATACGATGTAAGTCTGCTTATTAGTCTACCACGCTGCGGTCGGGACTTCTGAGACCTCGGTGATGCTCAGTGAGGGACTGGCTGCTACAGATCGTTCATCAGTCCGTCTGACTAAACAGTACCTATTCCTCGTCTATTTTATTAACATCCTCGCAATACTTTTGCCATTCTACGACATCATAGAGGTGATATATGCACTAGAAGTGTATCGCAGTGGTATATTACCGTCTACGATGCAGTTAAGCAATAGGTGTGGTACGCTTTCGGAGAGTGGAAGTGCATTATAGTGGGACTCCATCGGGCCCTTAAGCCTATATGGTTGAATCGACAGACGAAATCGTATACGTAGAGCAGCTGTGGGGAAAATGTGACTCACGAGCACATTGTGGTTCGCAATGAATGTTGTGAATTTCTCTTGCTTCCTACCTCCCCCAACCCCCACTCTCTCACTCACTGGAGTCAAACTCCGTTCTATTTGTATTTGTCTCTGACCTGCGGGTGGCGTATCGTCGTAATTTCTTTCTCGAAACCATGTGCCTCTACAAAAACGAAAGTTTCAAGGAGGATGGGAGGACGCATTTTTTTGCTGACAGTATGATGAGAATATTAAATATATGATTTGTTCACATGTATTACGAGGAAACGATTGTATAACATAAAAGGCATTATACTACATGTCACTCATGAAACATGAAAAGGTTAAGTATTATCATCATCATCATCATCATCATCATCATCATCATCATCATCATCATCCTGTACATCGATCCTTTTCCAGCAGATGTACGAATAATGCGGTTGGATCTTCAATTTAAACTCAAAGATTTGCTATGTGTTGTTGAATGAAAGCTAGATGTAAGGACTTGACAAATGTTGAACTTTTAAAATCTTTGCCAAAAAATAAATATCCGAAGCTTCGTTCTTTCGCTTGCTCTGTTGAAGCCATGTTCGCTACAACTTGCGTTTGTAAAAAAGTATTTTCAATGAAAATAGTAAAAACTAAATTTAGATCACGACTGACAGACAAATACCTTCGTGATCAGTAAGTGGCATAATTCCTGATTTTGAAACTCTGTCTCAGAGACATTCTGAAGATAGTTTATAGATTGTGATAATGTATCCTATGTTTTCTTATTCATTCTTTCTTCGTTATACGTACTAAACATTAGTTTGTAACCTTATACTGCATAAAATTATATTTAAGTGCTTGACGTAAGGAAAAAGAAAATCCGTTAATAAATCAGACAGTTGCTTCACTTCCCCTTCGAGTGTCCGCCCTCCTCCATAGGTGCTATGCACGTTGCAGGTTACACAGTGGCTCGGCCCACGATCACATTTTCGCCACGGCTGACGTAGAGTCACGATATCTACAAAGAAAGCTGCCGTTGGGGCTTCACAAACACAACTATAAGTGAAGGAGTGTCAAGGCACAATGTCATTCGAGGCTGCGGTTCTTTCAGGTCCCTCCTTCGTACGCAAAGGAACAATGGATTTAATGTAATTATGGATTTAAAATCAGTGTTAGATATAGTTGTTAATGCGATTCCAATTTATCGCGATTGTGTTTATCAAAATTATTGAAAACATTATGTAGGCTACCTACGTACAATCCTCCAGTAATGTTACAGAGATTATTTGTATGTGGTCATGAAATATTATCGTTCGATAATTGCAGCTAAAACTTCAATATGTATTTTAGAACAACATTTCTAGTCGCCATGTCTGAAATGTATATTATAAACAGTGAGAAATATCGCATGTTTTATATACATTTATTATTTGTTTCAAAATTCCTCACTATTTATATTTCTGTGGATCTGATATTAACCGACACAAAAGTTAGAAGAGAATTACAAAGTTATAATTACTATATTTTCAATAACTGTAAATGGTACTTCATAATTTGCTTCTCAAATATTGATATTTTATAAACTTCGACGTTCTGTTTTTTATAGTTTCAAATTATAAGTTAAGTTCTTTATTGAATGAATAGTTAGAGAAGTTTAGTTTTTTATTCAACATTATTATGTTAGACTGTTTGTCTTAATCACTTGTGGTTAGAACGAGACATTCTCATTCGTTTCAATTGTGAAGCCATCGAGATGTTAGTGTTAATTCATTTTGTAAGCCTTATCGTGACACCTAATATTTAGATACAGTTTTGTTATTGTTATCATCATCTTCATTAATAAATGCAAAATGTCTCCCAAGAAGATAAAAAAATATATTCATATTGTTTTAAAATCAGTTAAATAATAAAACTTTAAATTCACTATAGAAGTAAAAAGGTTTCTCCAACTATACACGAAATTATAGTTTTGTCAATTTTGTATTTTGAAGTAAGATAACATTTTTTGCCACTTAAGCTCGAATAATTCTACTGAAAGATCAGAGGTATTTTGTGATCATATTGTTCACAAGACAGAAGGATAAAGACATGGATTATTCATAAACTTTTCTAGTAAAAACCATTACTCAAGCAACACTTAAATGTATATATGTACATTATGGGCTCAATTTTTAAGTCGACTAATATGGTTTAATTCTGATAGCGAGAAGAATGACAGAATATAACGTAGAATTTTTATCCATGCTCTCATTATTGCTATCTGGCTTATCCAAGCTCTGTATTTTTTAATAGAAGGCATTATTTTTATTTCTTACAATTTTAATATCAGTGTTTCTGCTTTATTGTATGGAGGAGAAATCTGAAGCTTGCCGCCGCAGGTTCGACTGGGCTTATTGTACTTAACCATTCCTTTACTTAATAATGTTTGTTGAAGTTCGAACGGCCGCTTTCTTTGTAGATTTCTTGACTCAGCTATGTTGTGCTACCTATCGATTAAGCTATGTAGGCTTTAAGATTCCGATGAAGTCCCACTAGAGTATCTCATCGAAAGCATACTATGCCTCCTCAGACTGATAGACCTATCATCTTCACCCCAGTCACACTAGTAGGCTGCACCATGCCGACATTGTTTTGGTTAATATTATTATAATGATTATGGAAATGGAGAGTGGCTGTGGAAGTGTGGAATGATAAGGGAAACTGTAGAAAATCCCTGAGGAACTTGGCTTTGCCAACACAAAAAAGACTTCGATGTCAACGAGGTTCAAACTTGGGTCCGCAATCATCGTGAGTCAGTGCTGTGTCAACTGAATTAGGCTATATAGGGTGCAATGATTCTGTTAATAATAAAATGCATTAAATTCTTTCCTTCTTTAAATACACCACTTTATTTAAGATAGTCGGACCATTAGTCTTACTTTATTTACGATACACAAATTGATATAGGCCTATTAGTTTAATTAAAATATTAAGTAGCCTATCACGTTAAAATATAGCTCAAAATACGAGTATTATGAAACAATAATGTTTACATTCATATAGCTATATTTTTCATTTCAAGTTGATAAAACTCACTGACTCTACTAATATATTTACATCGTATTCACTTCTGGAATACGTAATTTTATATTTTAAGGAATTCAGTCGTTAAATTATAAATTATACTGTGCCTAATGAACTACTTCTTATTGAAAATAAATAGGATACACACGAGTTGAAAAGAATAAGTTGGAGTTATCAACCATTTCTTCACATTTACTATCTCCAACTTTTCGTAAATAGGCCTATATTTCATCATAAAGACCGTAAACCTCTGATTGAGGTTCTGCATGATACGTCTATTACACAGGATTGCCATGTTTTGGCGTTTTACATGAAGAAAGGTCATCTTGAATTACTTCTTTATGCTCTAAAAAAATGAACTAAAATTTAATTTCGCAACCCTGTGTTATCAGGCAGTACATTTCATTTGGGGCCGCGCGGTAGCGTTGCGGTTATGATGTTACGCTGTAAGCCGAAAGGTCGCTGGTTCAATTCCCGATGGATTTATGGTTTTTTTCATTTTACCATGCCTTCCAGTCGCAGTATGGCCCTGGGGTCTACTCAGCCTCTAACAGATATGAGCACCAGGGACATTTTCTTGAGGTAAAGGCGCGGACACATAAGACTGACATCCCTACTGCCATTAAATGCCGATTTCTTTGAAGGTTGGAGCCTTAACCTCTCGCCACCCTCTATGACGATTTGACCTGTCATGGGGTTGACTTTACCTTTACCTTTTTTACATCTCACTTGACGATATATCAGAGGAAGAACAATTGTTCCACACATCTGAAGTCTAATTAGTGAACTGTGCGATATATACAATTGAGGGGGAAAAGAAATGGCCATCCTACTCCATTACGCCTATCTCCTAGCTTTGTTGCCTCATGAATGATGTCGTATTGGTGTCACTTATGAATTTCCAACTAGTCTTCGAACTGTTGATATACGTAAGGACCGTATTGCCATAGACCTGTAAGAGGATCCCCTATTCTGTTTGGTTCATTATACGTCGTGCTCAAACAATTGGACACATACCCTTTCTATCTGTTCGTACAGTTATTGCTAAGCTCACTATCATTAAAACTGATATCGGATGAACTTCTGGAAATGTACTGTAAGAACAAATGTATAAAGTAAATAAAAACTACTATAATAGTTCGCAACGTACTAGAAAATATGTCTTGAGTTACGATTGGTGTTCTCAAATTATTTTTCACAATCTAATTGCAGTGAAAACCTCATATGAATAATCAAAACTCTACTAAGTAATTATTCGCTACATTGAATGCAATGAAATACTGGCCAAGTGATTTGAAAGTCTTTTCCAATCCTTAAAACATCATGTTTAGTTTTATTTTCTTTGGTCACTATGTCAAAATATATTTGAACTACCTGAAAAAAATAGTAATCATTTCAATTGTCGGATACAAATTATGATTTTATAATAAGGTAATTTTTCTTTTTCAGGATTTCTTACCACTGAAGACTTGCGAATCGAATGCATCTAACAAGAAATCACTCAGTATCCCGTTGACAGAAGGAAAATATTAACCCAAATGTAAGTAATTTAAAAATATTAATAGAATATAAAATAATTTAATTAAATTTATTCAATATGTAAAAAGTTATGAGACATAGACTACAAATCATATATCAGTTACTTCAATTTGAATATTGAGATAAAACATAACATGAACTGTCAATTTTAAAACAATGAAATAGATATGTTTTTAAAAAAATTCTGGGGAACTTGACTTAGTTCAGGGATAATATATTCCAAATAAGATTATTTTCACTTCCCATAAATGTCAAAGAATATTGAAGAAAATGCACAGATTTCACAATTCATCAATTTCAACATAATTTAATACTTTTACTGTAAATTGAAATAAACTATTAGAAATGGCACATTACCAAAATATGTCCATAGTACTCCATACATCGCCAACATTTGAATTCCTCGTAATATTCTAACTCATACCTTTCTTGCTTTCTCCTTTCCAGAGAGGAGAAAATCTTAGTCACCAAGCAATTAAAGTCATATATAAAACCTTTATAGTTTAAATGTAACAAACACACGTGTTTTAAGAAGTCTAATTGTCTAAGACAAAAAAATTATACAATTTTATATAAAATGAACGTATTTGTTACATGCTATGAGAATAGTTTTATATAGCAACTGTTGAATTTGAATACTCTGTATGTAAAGTACGAAAGGATATAGTATCTGTAATTGACCACAAACGTGTTCAGTGTCCTTTTTTGTGCAGTACTATGTATGTATTACCACCTACCAAAAGCTAAGTCTATCTCAGGCTAGTACTGAAAATTGAGACGAAGGCCAAAAAAGAATCCTTATTGCTCTGAAGGTATGAAGTCGTATACTTATTTTCTTTCTTTTTATGGACTGGTGTAACTCATATGATTGATTGTTCATACTTAAAGAATCCCATGAACATTTGAGCTCTGAGGTAAGTTCGTTTCGCAGACAGGATGAATATTACCCTATATCCATTAGCACTCAAAACTTGGCAACCGTCAACATTATAGACTTTGAGATTTTTCCTGTACTTGAAATTATATTCTTGGAAGATTCAGTGCTGGAACCAAGGATTAGGTGCAATTTATTGCCGTAACCAGCTTCCTGGCCTCTACCATCTGTCCTTAAGATTGGTTTATTACTCTAAGGTTGTATAGTAGAAAAACTGAATGGTTCTTAAATAGTTCTGATATAAAATCTTGCCCATCTTATACCTGTAGACAATTTTTTTTCTGCTGAGACACATTTATTTCGCTACAAGCTAGTAAGTTAAATTTATTATAAAGTAGTGCTGATAAAATACTAAGAGGCCTGTCTGTCCACTCTGTGTATTAAAGTTGCTCTAATGTGTTTTCTTAGATCTCTGATTATTTATAGTTAGATAGTCAATGGATCGTATACAGAGTCTAAGGATATAAGTGCCGTCCTTTTTACAGTCGTCGGGGACAGTCTACAGGATCAAAAAATCCCCATACAACATATTGTCAAAACTTGATAATTTTCCCAGAAAAAAATATTTCTGCTCTTATTTTATTCGCATTATACTGCTTATATCGTTAGTAAAATTACGAAAACAATTACATCAGCAGGTACTGTATATCTTGCAAAGAGTTAATATTAGTTTAAATACCTATTTGTGTTTTCTATTATATTTTCGTGAAATTAAAAAAATTGCGTACTTAAATTTCTTAATATCCTGGCGTTAGAGACGTGGCAACATGTTAAGCAGGCAGTAAGCCTACTCTGCTCAGACGTACGTACATGTCAGCTGAGTTCTCCCTGTCCATAGGTCTACTGCCGAGCGGATGGCAGTTCGGTACAGGGTATTCGATAAACAACTTACAATCTCATTCACAGTTTAAGAATAGACCTGTCATATGTTATTAATTTATGGAGAAAGTCGTCGTAATTCGAGTGAGGCAAGAAGGATGTACCGTCAACGTTTTCCGTAAAAAAGGCTACCTAATCCGCGAACTTTTGTAGCAGTTTCTCAACGATTATTAGAAACTGGGAGTCCCTTACCCCATTTCGAAAATCACACAAACAGAAATGTCTTCAAAAATGATACTGCTTTGTGGAAGCAGGAGAGATTAAAATGTTGCATTTAAAAAAAATCGTGTGATTTTGTGCAGTGAACCATTATTGTTTATTTTGTAGACGTATAATAAAAATATGGACCAATATTACCAATATTGTTAAATAAAATTGAAATTTACCATAAAGTTCTATTAATGAGATTGAAAGTTTGTATTTGATGTTCGTTTTATGTAAACAACGGTCCGCCCCTGCATTAGAATAGAGTATCTGTTTTGTAGCGGTATGTCTGTATCTTCTTGAGCTGTACTGTGTACTTGTAAACTCTATCCTTTCCATCCAGCAACGTTGCCAAACGCCTAATATTGTAAACTTTAATAATTAGTTAAATATTGCAGTTAGAAAAAAAAAATATGAGGATATTTTTTCTTCCTTATGGCATGAACGATCAGCAGTTAAAATAATGGTACTTACATCCCTTACAACCTGTATAAGCCTTCATATTAGAAAAAACTGCACATAATAAGTTTGAATTTTATTATGCATCAATACCGAACTCAAAGGGGAGGACAAATATTGAGAATAAATTAATTAAAAGCCACAAAAATTGTTATATTACGAAGTACAGGCAAAGAAAACGTTAAACTAAATTAATATTTGAGGAGAAAAATTCGCTCCGGCGCCGGGGATCGAACCCGGGTCCTTGGTTCTACGTACTGACCACTGAGCTACGCCGAATTCAATCCACAGCACCGGATCGAACCTTCCTCCTTCAGAGTTTCCTTTTGTGGCCTGACTCCAAGTTAGGCATATATGTTGACGTTTAAATGTCTAGTGTCAACTGCCATTATACTAGGAGCGCACTCAGTTGAGTGACTTATTTGGCCGGGATTCCGCAGTTATGATGTACTGCTAGCTATGAGAATATTATGGATTTAATAATTTGTCCTACAGAATAATATCTGTAATGTTGACAATTAATATTTGAGGAGAAAAAATCGCTCCGGCGCCGGCGTAGCTCAGTGGTCAGAGCGCTTGGTACGTAGAACCAAGGACCCGAGTTCGATCCCGGCGCCGGAGCGAATTTTTCTCCTCAAATATTAATTGTCAACATTACAGAGATTATTCTGTAGGACAAATTATTAAATCCATAATAATGTTAAACTAAATGTTCGACGACCTAAGAAGTAGTGCGGAGATTCAACTATTTTAACAAATAGCCCATGTACATTTCCATTAATATTAGTAAAACTTTAACAAAATATTACAAATCACATAAAATCGCTAAGACTAGGATGGTTTAGTCATAACAATAGAATGCAAGGACAGAGATTGGTTAAAAAATTTTGTAAATGAAAACCGATTGCTACCAGATAATTGGGTAGACAAAAAAACAGATGAGAATAATTATTATGTCGTAAACAATTTGAAATTGATGAAAATAACTGGATGCAAATTATACAGCATGGAAAGGAATGGAAGAAAGTTGTTGAGAAGGCCAAAACTCTATTAAGAGTTGTTGTGGCTAGTGAAGAAGAAGAAGAAGAAGAAGAAGAAGAAGAAGAAGAAAAAGAAGAAGAAGAAGAAGAAAAGAAGAAGAAGAATAAGAAGAAGAGATTTGTAAAATTTGAACCAAGGACCTTAGTCTTATTCTTATAGTATGTGTTGACAGTGATTTTTACATATACCTTGATTGAATTGCTAAAGAAATGAAATATAATTTGAAACTGCTCGGATATTAGCAAACAGATTTTGTTATTTGACAGTAACTTGTTTTGCTTTTATCCCAAGCTTTTTATTCCATTAATACATATACGGTAACGTAATTATGGTCCAATTTAGAAAACGATTTTTCTGGGCCTCTTAACTTAGCAGTTGTTCATTTCCCACACAGGAATGGATTTTTGTAAAGCAGATCCGATCTAACACGATTCCCAAACATTTCCCTCGTCGGATCGATCTGCGGTTCGTTCACAAGATTTAACTGGAAACCAATTACTCCAGGGGCTTGAAATCGTATATTTACTGGCAGGAAATGTATTATTTAGTGTGCGCTCAACCTGCTAGATCCATGCGATGCAGCATAAGGGTCTCGTACTAGTGTGTGTCGAAACATTTCACGTGGGGTTGAACCGTGTTAACCGAGGGTTGAATGTGGGGCAACGCACGTACTCTACACGCACAAACTGTCATCATATATGGCATATTTTGACCGATGATATCGATGTTGTAAATGGGATGTTGGAGGGAAAGGGGTAATCGCTTACAAAGTTATAAACAAACAGAGGCGTACATATACACTGACCAGAAGCTTTGTGATGCCAATAATGTCAGATGACAGTCGCTGGTTCGGCCACAAATCAAATGGAAACACACTCAATGGGTTTACGGATCTTATTGAGTAACAACGAATGTAAGATACGTATATAGATGTAACTCTTTATTACCGTTCATTTGTGTTTACAACCGTCATTTTCTATTTTTGAAGTCGTGTAATTTGTAATGTTAGGTCCAGTTCTAGTCCATATTAATTAGAGATGAGCGATAGCAAGTTACTTGTAATAGTCTCGATTGTACTATCAACTGAAGTTCCTACAATCGATAGTCCTATCGATAGTTGTAATGAAAACTATCGATACTATTGATAGTCATTACAAACTCATTTCTTAATTAGTTATAAACTGAATATATTTCTGAATTAGTATCTCAACATGCAGCACTACTGAATTATTAATTTAATAATAGCTGTATATTGAATTAAATCTGAATTACATACCAATAACATACAATATTAGGCCCATAATCTGTCCTTAATCTTCCAATATTAGCCAACATTACATGTTTTCTAAACACGTGAGCATTACTCGAAGGATTAGTTTTCCACTAAAGTAAACATTTCCACTTTGTTTGGATGCAATCGGTTTCGTCTTCCATTAGTTAAGTTTATAGTTTTGGAAAACAGCTTTTCCAAGAGGGCTGAATATCCTAGTGAGCACGGATACTTCCTGGCGAAATCCCTTAGTTGTAGGTGAATTGTGTATGGTAGGAGAAACGAATGAGTGGAAACAAAATACTGAATTTGTTTAGTTAGGCGTGAAAAATGAGTACGTGCCTGAAATTTGTATGTTAGTTAAATAGGGATGTAATGCAAAAAATGTAGGCCTACTTGATTGAGTTTACAAATTGTAATGAAGGAGCACTATCTTGCATGAAAACTGGTTTATACCAATCAGAAAGAGACCATCCAATGTCTCAGCTCTCATTATACAGGGACTCTATCTTTCCCAGGCATACACTGTCATCTGTGCAAGAGATATAATAGAACATTTTTATTCTATGCTTGGTTGCAAAGGGAAGAGTCGTTCGTTTATGATTAAAAACAATACTTGGAATCACAGACTGGGACGAGATATGAACGAACCGTGAACGAATCGTTTAACAATTCGTAATGTCTGATGGAATCGTTGAAATATGCTCGTGTCGCCCAACTCCAGTTTAAATCCCTTATAATATTATATGGTTCTCCCCCTTCTCTCTCTCCCTCCCTCTCTCTCTCTCTCTCTCTCTCGATATTATCAATAATTGCCTGAAATATCGATAGTATTGGAAACAATTTGACTATCGATAGTTGAAGTCGAACTATTGGCGGTATCGGTAATACTAGTCTATCGACTATCGCCCATCACTAATACCAATTGTTGTATTTTTTTTTTCGAAGAACCATCTGCTATCCAACATTGAATATACAGTAAAACCTGGGTTATATGTAACAGAAGGGCCATGGTTTAACTTACACTCTATTCTACTTTAAATAAAGTTTGAATATACTGTAATATTTTCGAATGACCAGGAATTGAACAAATTTAGAGAACTGGGGGAGCACGTAAGTATTCCTGAAACTTGTCCAAATTTGTTTTAATTACTGTTGTGGGATTTAATCGATTAATCGAGCAATTTCTCTTGTAAGATTACTCGATCAAAAATATGTATTCGAATAATCGAGTCCATTAAAATTAATCGATTATAGTTGATATTAATTATTATTTTGTTAATACAAACTCATACTAAAAATTCCGACAATATTTCTCACTCGAAAATTATTGCTTACTTGAAAGTACAAGCATTATTATTTTCTAACTGTAAACCAGGTAGCGTAGGGAAATTCTTTGCACAAACACTTCAGAAAGAGATGGAGAAATGAGGACAGTGACCTAGTCTACCTCTATTGAAAGCTGGGACACAATGCGAAACCCTTATTAAGTTTTATAGTTTTCCAAGATAACTTCCACCTTGTCAGCTCACCTTCCTAGCATATGAAATACATACTTTTCTGGGATTCGTCCCCCTCATCCCTTATAAAATAGCCATATCTACACTGTGTACAAGTGAGAGCGTAACTATCTTTTTCTCTTTCTAAAATCTGGTAATTTGATTACAATAGGGCCAGTCTTATATTTCGACCTCTGTACTTTTAGTTTCGTACTGAGTTTGTATATGAAGGTTTGTGTTTAGTTTGGTAAAGAAAAAAAAAATCGGTTTTCTGTGGTTTGTGAAAAGTGTAAAATCCATTATGTCATATGAGAATTTGAGAAGTAAACTCGCTGAAACGTTTGGATTTAAATTGAACGATCGTGGAGAAGTACTTCACAGAAAAAAAAGTTTTTTCGTGTTTAGTGATGTAGGAAATATTGTTACTAAACGTAGAGCGGCACTTAATTCGGAGCATGTGAATGCACTCACATGTTTAAAATCATGGATGAAGCAGTATTAACTAGGTGAGTCTTCATACTTTTTGTTATGTATGTTTGTCTCAAAAATTTCCGGAGAAATTGACACAATAAATTATAAACCTCATAATAAATACGTTAGTAAGTAATTAAAGTAGTTGTTTTATAATATAACGATACAATATATACAGATATACAATATTTAATACTTATGCTTATCACCGAACACAAGTTAAATTTAACAATAATTGTGCATTACAGTATATTAAAACATTTTTTCAACTGGATCAAAACTCGATTACTCTACCGATTAATCGATTAAATTCAAATAGTTAATCGATTAAATATTTTGATCGATCAACAGCACTAGTTTTAATCAATAGGAAGTGACTAGAATTTTAATGTTTAATGTAAGTGCTCTTTGTACATTTACTATGTTTTTTTTTTTTTTCAATCATTAATATGAAATTTAAGATGTCTTAATTGTTCTTTTTTGTATTATTGATCTATATGTTTATTACAAACCTCTTGCATTATCAGTTTCTGTTTTGTTGAGTGTTTTCGCATTTTCTATAAATGTAACTCTGTCTTCTAGCAAGTAGGTAGCTTATCTCTTCATTTTACATTATTGTTGGACAGGTACTGAGTGACCTGCAATAATTTTCAAATGTTTGGTTTGTGTCCCATGAGAAAGAAGATAAAATAGCATGAAAAGACAGAGCATGCCGGATCTGTATTCGTTTGGGCTATGTGAGTTTGCTGTCTTATTTGTATTAATCCCTTAATCTTGAAAACAGTGATGTAAAGAGGCAGCCATCTTCACTGACGCATGGCTTTTATATTCCCCTATGCTAAAGCTATAAGACAGTCATGTGAATTTAGAATGAAACTTAATCAGGTATCAAAGCGAATAAAAATATGTAAAATTCAAACTCGATTTTGAACAAATACATATTACAAAAGCGAATTACGTACACTTCATAATTAATGTATATATAATGAAATGTAATTTTGCCAGGATATGTGCATAATTACGTAAAAACGAGAACTAAGGTTGCATATAACTCAGGTTCTACTGTATTGCAAACTAATACTATACGTTATCGTGTTTATGTATGTATGTATTTATTCACACTGCAGTGGGTATATACCCGGTGGCAGTGGTAACTAATTACACTCAATAATGACAATAATAAACTTATTAATTAAAAATACAATTAATAATAATACTAACAATTAATACTAACAATAATTAATAATAATAATAATAATAATAATAATAATAATAATAATAACAACAACAACAGGGAATATACTAAATTAAATGAAACGATCACTTAAAATAACATTTGAAATAAATCTAATTTGTATCTTAAAACTAAGATCGAACTAAAACCCACGAGTATGATATGTTCATATCTGCACGAGTACCTTTCAAATTACACTCATTTCGCTGTCAACTCACTCACTGCAATGGAACTACGACACATTTCACTGATTCTATCCTGATTTCACTAACACTTCAAAAACATTTCACTGTTCAAATACTATGCACTGCCACTATAAACTATAAAGCTTCACTGACAGGAACACGTTTCACTTACACAGCACACTTCACTGACACGACATACTTCTTCACTGATACAACACACTTCACTGACACAACATAATTCTTCACTGATACAACACTTCAATAACAACATATCATTTACACCCTTTAAATACTGTGTATAATTTCTCTTTTGTTTTTTGCCTTGTCTACCAACGATCTTATAGTCAAATGTGTAAAAATAATTGGTGACTAGAATTGGATATTTCTGCACAATTGAATGCCCACAATAATATAAATTCCGCGGCCGAGATATACGTAACAGCTAAGTTCCGCAGAGTTTCGGTGTAGGATAGACGCCACGGATACGGGTTCGAATTCCACTTACGACGTCGACATCTCTTCATTGCTCTCTGTTGTCTTCTGTAGAAGATTAGCATTGTGTTGATTCATGTCACATGAGTTTCACCATGTCAGCTTCAACAGCCTTTGGTACATACATAGTAACATTTATAAATGCACAAAGAATTAGTGTCATGTAAGTGGCATATCCTTTCTACTTCTAGCTATACTCTTTAAACTGAACAGTGTATTTCATTACATTAAACATGTAATATGCTTGACTCTGGTTCGTGATCATGTCCAGAATTCAGCAAACGAGCGAGTGAATAATCATGCTGACTTGTAAGATGGCTGCATGTTCTGATATCGAATATGGATAAGCCAAATTAATATTAAGTTATTTTCATTAAACTATATTATGTTAGATAATAATTGGAATATTCTCTGATCAAATAGTGGTAATGCTCAAATCACGAAATTATTATAATTTCCAACAATACGAAATAGGTTAATTCTGACGAGAGACAAATCTTCATACCTTGTTGTGTACGACGCAATTTATGACTGCTATTTGTAAATTCAAATTGTACTTTGAACAATTAAAAATTAATTCTCTAAATGGTTATGCATGTACTTATATGTGAACATATCACAAAGAAAATTGATCACATACTATTATAATATCTACTACAAAACCGTAATAGGCATTTACTCGAAGCTAGATTTAATAAGTGTATGTAAATCTCTCACACTTCCTTATACATAAATATTTCAAAGACTGTGCTGTTTCAAAAAAACGTATCAGTGACGTCTTCAAGTCATTCTAGAAATTGAGTAGCTCTAAGAATGTATACTAGGATATGATTGTCAGTTTTAGATTTAATTTCAGTTCTTTTTATTTATTTTTAACTTTTGTTATTTTTAGGTACAGACCTAGTATACTTGTGTGAAACAGAGCTACGTTCACTTGAAGATTCAATAATGATATTAATGATACAAATTTAAAGAAAGAATTTGCACCGTTTCATTGCAGTTTCAGTAATTTTGACCATAAGATTACATCACAGATCTTACTTATACAAACAAAATATTCCCACTGGCACTCATTTGAAACGCAGACGTTTCCAGGGTAATTTATTTTATTTTTTTGCTTCCTCAAATTTTAAGGTTGCTCGTAGGCAAAGCATACCAGATAAATGTTATGTTTTATTTAACGACGCTCGCAACTGCAGAGGTTATATCAGCGTCGCCGGATGTGCCGGAATTTTGTCCCGCAGGAGTTTTTTTTTACATGCCAGTAAATCTACTGACATGAGCCTGTCGCATTTAAGCACACTTAAATACCATCGACCTGGCCCGGGATCGAACCCGCAACCTTGGGCATAGAAGGCCAGCGCTATATCAATTCGCCAACCAGGTCGACGCATACCAGATAATAATAATAAATTTGTATAATGCGTTAAATACAATGTTCAATTTTTTTTATTTTAGTAGGTTATTTTACGACGCTTTATCAACAGCTCAGGTTATTTAACGTCTGAATGAGATGAGTCCGGGGTCCAACACCGAAGGTTACCCAGCATTTGCTCATATTGGGTTGAGGGAAAACCCCGGGAAAAAACCTCAACCAGGTAACTTGCCCCGACCGGGAATCGAACCTGGGCCACCTGGTTTCGCGGCTAGGCATGCTAACCGTTACTCCACAGGTGTGGACACAATGTTCAATTAAAGACAAAGTTTACAGGAGTGAAAAATCCTAAAAAGTTCAATAATTAAGGTAAATAATAGCAATGGTTTTTAAAAATTTGTAAGGAACCTCTGATAGTGGCAATAGTTACTGTATGTGTATTTTCGGCCAAATCTGAAAGTTCATTTTTTCCATCAGTCCTAGTTTTTGTGTGCTTCATTGCACGAACAGCCAGAGAATCAGTTTTTATGATATAGTTTAAATCCAGAGCAGTTTAAGCTAAATTTGTGGTAAATAAAACGGTATTATTTTTTTTTCTGAACACTACCCTTGTTGCAGTTGTTTCAACGCTTTTCTATAAATCACTTTCATCTTTTCATCGGTACACAAAACAATGGAGATGTATTGAAGAGAATCATGTTTTCACTGAACCAACAACACGTTATTCTTGTGGTGAGCTTTCTATAGGATGAGTAACAGCAATATGAATGGTCGTAAATGTACAGATTTAAATTTCTTCCAAAGGATGTTGTCCTAAGATCTTTGTCATTCTAAAAATTTCCATTACCCTCAACCGGATTCAAACTCACGAACTGTGAATAAAAATAACTGCAGAAGTACCCGGTGATGATACTAAAACCTGAATCCTCACAATGTGATGATGAACCTGTGCAAGGGGAAAGTAGTGATAGGCTACATGTAACAACAAGTATTTACATTGATTTGTTATTTATTGCTCAGAATACTAGACACAACGATCCTATTATCGAAGGCTACGCCATAAAACTCTTACTCTGTACTGAACTCAGATATCATCTGTTTATACCGCAGCTGACTGTCATAGCGTGTGTGGGAAGCTGTTTTCTTCAGATAAGTATAATGCTCAAGCCGTAAACTTGAATACTGCGATCCTATTATTTTCGTTCATGACTTGATGACTGGAATAAATATTTTACTTTTTTATTTGTCACTATTTTATTACCGGCGCCTCATACGCTCAGGTGACTTCATGAAATCTATCGAATGATGGTATGAAATTACGCCATAAAATAGAGTTTATAATAGTATAACAGTTAAACTGGAATAGCAGTAGTATTAAATCTCTGTTATTACTGCTAGACTAATCTACATAGAGACAGATTCCCTGATTATCTGTGCTAATTCAGACCTATAGTTTTATATGTCCTTTTTTATTTGTAGGCATTCAATAAGTTCTACACTGTCTATGTATATCTCTTCCATTATTTATTTTATTTTCCGTATCTTTCTTTTCTTTCTCTTCCATTTCTTCTGTCATACCTACCCCAATAGTTACTTTCATTGTGATTAGTAAAACAGCATATTATAATAACCGCCATCATCATTATTCCATATCCAGCGGCTCACATGTCAATCCGAACTGTTTGGATTTCCAAAGCTTTTTCACCACGAATTGTTCGCCGTAGAACTACAACAAAACTAGTAGGAAGATGATATAGTACAATAGTTTCCCTTGTTTTTGGGCCGATGATGCGTTTCATTGTGAAATGGAAGGGTTCAGAACCATAGTGGGCCAAGCGCCATATATTAAAAACGGGAAAAAACAAGGGTTAAAATTAAGTGAATATCGTCCACGTCTGTGGAGTAACGGTTAGCACGTCTAGCCGCGAAACCAGGTGGCCCGGGTTCGATTCCCGGTCGGGGCAAGTTACCTGGTTGAGGTTTTTCCCGGGGTTTTCCCTCAACCCAATATGAGCAAATGCTGGGTAACTTTCGGTGCTGGACCTCGGACTCATTTCACCGGCATTATCACCTTCAACTCATTCAGATGCTAAATAACCAAAGCTGTTGATAAAGCGTCGTAAAATAACCTACTAAAAAATTTAAAAAAAAAATTAAAAAAGTGAATATCATAATTTAATGAAACATATAGCAAGTGATATAAAGTATGCACATTAAAACTATATGATATGTCAATCTTTGTTAAACTATGGTATTCACTTAACTTTAACTCTTGTTTTCTCCCTTTTTAATAAATGGCGCTTGGCTCACTATGGCTGTAAACCTTTCAATTGTTGAATGGTTATACAACAATAGTTTTTAATAGTATAACAAATAAATGAAAATGAATGCGAATGCACTTCTGAGATTTGTATGGTTTCTTCTGTTAAAATCTGAATGTGCAATTAACAGGGCATTCACACTCAAACCTCCTTCTCCTCATTTGTTCATTATTAGTATTTTTTTAAATTTAATTACAAGCTGCAAACTTTATATTTAGTAACGACAAATGATAGTAAACAATAATCATATATATTCTCTTCTTCTATAGCCTACTAATTATTTTTTGAACAAACTCGCAGGAGAAACATTAGAGGTCAAATTACTGTATTATATACTAACGGTAAGGATGTAAAATGAAGTCGTGAAATTATGAATATTTTGGAGGAAACACAGATGAGGAAAACCACGCAAAAATGGAAAAAGACATCAAACATTTCACTAAGAACACCATTTAGTCATTTCCATATAACACGGAATGTTGTGAAACGAATTTTCAAGAAATCGTCCTCATATCCACAAACAGAATAACCCCGACAGTCCGAACCCCGCTAATCCGAAATTCTGCATAATTCGAAAATGCAATAAACAAATAAACAAACAATCAAACAAACAAATAAATAAATAAGTAAATAAATAATAGAAGGGTAGAGACAAGTGTAAGAAAAAAGAGTATTTGAACTGATACTCAAAAAAAATTAATCCTATAACATTTAGAAACTCAAAATGTACAATATACAGTAGACCTACAATCTACTAGTGAATGAATTGAACTTCGAAACTTAACAAAACGGTGGACAGTGAAGGGTGGGGAGTGGACAAGGCATGGTTTTCATGATTGCATTGCTTTCCCCCCACTTAATCCGAAATTTGAATAATCCGAATAGGCACTGGTCCCAATTAGTTCGGGCTAGTGGGGTTCCAGTGTAGGCCCTATATAAAAAATCCAGTTTCACCGTCGGATGGATGGATGGATGGATGGATGGATGGATGGATGGATGGATGGATGGATGGATGGATGGATAGATAATGGATGGATGGATGGATGGATGGTTGGTTGGATGGATTGGGTGAAGGGCAGCACAAATTCGTGTTATACCTTATTTTATTTCAAGGAGTGCAGTTCGGTGGCTCCTTTGAACACCCACTTACAGATTTATGACTTCCTACACAAACACCTCTGATAATTCTATCCTGTCCCCTCGTCCCAACTTGCACATTTGCCACAATCCTGGTGACCTTCGAAATTATGCAGTAAAACTGACGGGATTCTTGGAATTCGGAAAAGATGCTACAACTCTGCCTCCACGTGGATTTGACGGGAGCCTGTCAATTCTTCTGAACGAAGGTTGTGATTGGTTACTGACAGGAGAAGACAAGATTTCCGTCACAGTAAGGAAAACATTTATTTATGACAACCAATTAGTAGTGGGCAGTAGAAGGTCTGTCGGCAAAGTCTTTTCTATGAAACTGCACTCCATGAAATAAAATAAGGTTTACATAACCTATAAGGTTTCATTGTGCTATCTCAAGAAATTGACGAAAAATAGCCGGTAAATTGTCCCTGAAAATTAGTCATTGAGATAAGGTTCTTTTATGACACGAGCTACTAAGATTCATTTACGTTCTAGGGATTTTTATTGGCTATGACCCATCGCTCTGTGCCGAGTTTGGACTCTTAAACCTCGGATTGCTCAGCTCCAGTGGCAAGTGTGGTAATCGTTACATCATGAAGGATGACTTTAACTGTGAACTATTGTTTTCCCTTCGTTGTTTGAAGTGCTTAAAAATATTTGTATGGAAATACAGGATCAATTTATTTACAATATGCTAATATTTTCTGTACGAATAAATGTTGTATTTGTTATACATTTTATCATTTATTACTAATTCTTTTACGTCTTATGTCATTACCCACTGCATAAATTGTTCTACTTTAAGTTAATGTTAAAGGTATCTGAATTTCAGTTGCATACATAGAGGACGCTGTATCTGCTCACTTTATTCATGAACATAAATTATATTACATACCGCTTCGAGGTGCTTTCTATGTAGCCTGTACAATATATAGAGTACATACAACATGCTCCAACCCAGGTGTTAATTTTCTCACAATTTATTGACGAGTTGTAAGTGTTAAAAATGTAATCAGATCTTCAACGAACTGGCAAACATAACGAACTTTCAGATTAATAGATGTTCAATTGCATTCAAAAGTGAAAACAATTGAATTAAATCTGAAATGAAATACATATATGAAATTATGCGACAGTTCTTAGCTGGTGCAAATGTTACAGCAATTTAGAGCAATTTGACGCCATGCTATTAGATGAATCAGACTAAAATAATACGTAACTGTTCATTTATTTGTACCTATTAACTGATTTGTAAGGCGTAACTCTTTCCCAAAATATCATTGTTTCACACATTAGTACATATCATTTCTTGCATAAATTAAATTCAATGTCATAGCCTTCTTAAAAACTTCCCCATCAAGCACATAGCGAAAAAAGTCCTAGCTTGTTTCTGATATGGCCCAGTACTTAATTTTCACTGAGACTCTTTAAGTCAAAGAAAACTATTTTTTTGTCGAGGCTCCTGAAAGGCTTGCACCGCTACTCGAGGCTTACAGTGCTTACAGTTCCTTTCGTAGAGATGATTAAGTTCGTAGAACTGTATTCCTGTAAGTATCGTGATTTTTATTTGGTGCCACCTGTAGTTTCAAAAACACAACACTCAGTTCCAACGGATTAACGTCCTTCCGTCCTCCGGAGAATTATAAAGCCTCCTCCTGAATGATATCATCTATATTCACGTCAACTGTACTATATTGTTACATCCTGTGTTGGCCTGAAATTATTGAATAATGATACATGAAATTGAAAATTACCCCCCAATTCTGTTTCAATTGGTTGAGGGGAAAAAAATCCGCAACCTGGTAACTTGTCCCAACCAGGATTTGAAGCCGGGACCGCTCGTTTCACACTAACCGTTACTATATAATGGTGAATGCAAGAACACTTAGCAGAAATAATCTCGTTAGATGTCAAGAAGGCTACATAGGTCTAATTAGGAAAAGAAAACTGGAGAATAAATTGTTGGTCTTCCAGTTTGGTAGCGAAAAAAATTATGTACAATATATATTTATAAATGTTTTAACAAAACCGCTTTATTAGCAATTCTGATTAAAAAGGCGGTTTTCGGAACGCAGTCTGTCTGTGTACAGCTATGTCTATTGGTAAGATTTTGTTTCGATTCAGTATCTTCCTGCCAATTAAATCAATATTTTATTCATGTGAAAAATAATTATCAGTGGGTGTTTATTTTATATAACATAAACATGATGATCTACTGTAAATTAGCTCATATGCGATTATTACAATTTGTTTTCTACGTATGAAAAATTCGACTAATGATTTTTCCTCAATGGGCTTATAACTTTGCGGTCTGCTATTTATACTTCGTTCCATAATGTCTAACAGGCGATGTAAATATTGTCCGCAGAGGAGGAGAGAAGTATAATTAGTATTCAACCAATACAGAGATCTTATTCCACGCTTGTCTGAGCGCCCAACTTCAAGATAATTGTGGAATGAGAGCTCAGCCATCGGTTCAATAGCAATTATCCTTCTCCCTCATTCTGCCGGTAATATTTACGTCGCCTGTCATAAATTAAAGAATGAAGTATAGATCCATTATTTTTTTAAATAGTCACTCCAATTATTTTTGTTTCATTACATTACATTTCATTTAGCGTTTGTGTTCTTACTTATTCTCTACTTTCATTCCTAATGTTCCTTTACGTGGAATTATTTCAATATTCTTAAAAACCTCGATGGTGTTTAGTTAAAAGGGCTTAACCCGCATTTCTTTAACTTTGATTTTTTGTGTAATTAGTCTAATTAGCCTATTTAAAATTTAGTTAGAAAATAAGAGATTGCAATGGTTTGGGTACCTTAACAGAATGGAAAGGGAAAGGATGCCAAAAGAGAATATTAAATTTAAAAGTGATAGGAAGACGACGAATGGAAGACCACGCTGAAGATGGATAGATCAAATTCAGAAGAACTTACAAGAACGGATACAAGTGGGATGAAATAAATAGGAAAAAAGCTTGGGAAGACAGAGACGAATGGAGGCATATTTGGAATCGACCTTCCGAAAGGAGGAGATGATGAGAGGATGATGATGATGGTGATGGTGATGATTTAAAATTTAATTATTAAACGTGAAAGTATGTTTTTGACAATTATGTTTACATTCCTTCATACAAGGCAACTATAATGTGTTAAAATTTAATTTCAGTTGTTCCTAAAAATCTTCTTTTGTGAGGTCATATTTATGTTCAGATTTACATTTATTTACATATTTCTGGTAATGTTTGGAAGACATTTTTGCAAATGTGCCGAAGTAAATCGTACATGATAGGAATACAAAATTGTCTGTTTCAGAGATAACGCCATGTTAGAGCAGGGTTTAATTGGCCGTGTGGATCCTAGCTGTGATTGGCCATGAGAACTCTTAAAGTTTCTCATCTTGCGGTGCCATCGCTTCAGGGATCAATAGTTGTCCACTACTCTTGAAGCCACGTGCTTGATTTTTAGATCAGCTCCACGTCAGGGAATGACAAACTCAGACCTGACAGGAGGGGAACAAAGCAGGGGAAGGACAGTTTGCCAAGACTCCGGGGGTTGCTAAAGGGATTGTCTAAGCAATTGTTTAAATTTTTGCATAATACTTGGAACATGGCTGTGACAGCACGCATTGGTATTCCATAAAGGTTTGGTCAACTAGCGTATAAAGCGTATAGGGGTGGGGTTCAAACGCCATGATGTGAATTTTATCGAGGAACAAATCCGTGAGGCTTTCGGAGCTAAACTCTAACCTACTATCGTCTGGTATGCACAAACAAGCTTTGTTCTTCAACACATTGTTCATATAGTCTACATTTACACTGTTTCACATATAGGACGAAATACTACACAAAAAATTTAATTAAAGTTTTTGAAACAATTAAATGAAGAATGTATTATAAATAGATTTTGAATAGATGCAATTCACAAATAAAATGTGCCATATTCTTAATTTTGTCAATGTTGTGAAATCAAAATAAACTTGCAAATATAATGCAAATTAAAATCAATTAATTTCCGAAATATAAACGTGTGTTTATTAAGTGAAAGTACCATTCAGATATTCAAATAGGAAAAGTTGTTTCCAATATGTGGATTAATGTTAAATATTATAATATGTAACCTTCATAAATTTCACTCCATAACATAGATTTCAGTTAACTCAGGAGTAATCTTATCAAAACTCGTGAATTAAACTTTAAGATTTGGAAATATTCCCTGCAATTACAAGTCTTTTATTTTTAAACGGTTGTGAAAAACGGCTATTTTTCTGAGTGAAAGAGTTCTTTAGGGTTGATTCATATGTTAAAAAAAATATTTCAGTTTTAAACGGTTGTGAAAAACGGCTACAGTCTGAGAGAAAGAGTTACAGTATGTATGGTTGAATCATAAATTAAAAGATATCTGAAAGTTAAAAAAAATTGCCGTATAATAACCCAATCAGCATTTAGACCAGATTCATACACTGCGTGCATGGACTGTGCAAGACTGAAATGGAGTATATAGGTCCTACTGCATGCACGCCGAACCTGTTCTAAAGATTAGCGAGTTGCTCCAAAGGCAGAAACGAAGAGAAATAAATCTCGTATGTAATACGTAGCTTTAATTGTTTAAATATTGAAATTATTTATATTATAGGCTTTTCCTTTAATTTTAAATATCTCAATTAGATCTAAAAATGTCAGTACATTCAAAAAGAACATAAACTTAAAAAAGTGCTTCTTCTAAAAAGAAATTAAAATGAATAACAAATCCTTTCTCTAGAAGAAATATCTCTAATAATGCATAATATATTCAAGATATATGGTAGGATTAAATAAACTTGTACTTCTATTCTAAGTTTATCATTGCAAAGATCATTTAGAAGGCCTTCGCGGTCCACTCTTACGATATCTTCACACTAATATCGTATGATTTGCAGTGGCGTTCTAAATGGAATTTTCTAACAGTGATAATAACTCTTCCACGACACACTGTGCCTCATTTTTTTAACTCTGAAAATAAATAATAACTTTTCCACAGAGGATTCAGTTGAGGTAGTGAGCGACGTTTAATATTACTCGCGCTAGCCATACTGTAACTGACATACAGGAGCTCTTTTTACATACAGTGGCGAAGCCAGTACTTTAAAGAGTGGGAGGCAGAACGTAGTACATTACAATGTTATCAGAGAACATTTTATTCCTGTCGCTAAGGGAGGTTTTAAAAAACTGCTATAGGCCTATTACATTTAAACAATTTACAACACAAAAGTTTAATTAATTTTGCCACTGAAAAATTGTTAAAAGTAGTTAGAGCTAGCTATGCTAAATTGGCAACACTGACTTAAGTGCGGGGAAGTCTGAATATTTCTTGTTGGTCGCTGTGGTTGGTCGTGATACATGCCTCCTAGCGATCAAAGAGCCTCACGCCATTTTCCGTTCCTCCCAAACCTTCCTGTAAAGCCACAACTGTTGAAGAGGCAAGCGAAAATTTTCCTCACTCGTAGATCCTCATTACACTGTCCGAGCACACATCTGTCGTTGACATGTGATCTAGCAGTCGTTGAGTAATGAACGCAGTACAATCAGCTGATTTTCTCAATCACACGAATTACGGCGGAGAAATTTATTGCAGTATTTATAATTTTTAATCGTGAGGATTTTCTTTTTTGGGGGCCCCCAAATAACTTCACCACTGCTTATAGACAACATTGATTGGTTACGTCTTTAGTTCGCTTTTTAAGAGGTGCAGTTGATGTCTGTCGATCGCCGACTTTAGCGAGACAAGAAAATCGAGTGTCTAGAGCAGGGATACAGAACTGGCGAGAGAGGGTGGAAAATATGGTGAAAGCGTTGGTTCCCCGTCCACAGTCCACCGGCGTTGAATGACGTCACTGTGCCCCGTACGCAATCACATAACACAGACATTGAATGCAAATCCCCTCCCCTACCAAGTCAATGACGCGGGGATAGAAGGAAGGGATGCGTGACGTTTCCGATGAGTGACGCAACGCCACAATTGCCGCCCTGTTCTGCAAGCCTGGTCTAGAGATTAGGCAATCTTTAGAACACTGAACACGAATGAAATCACTCACTGCGTGGGGTACAAAGACACGCGAATGTTCTTCTCTGATATAAACCAACTTATGAGCAGAGAAATACAAGATTTTGTGTAAAAACAAGGTAAAATGACTGTTGGAATGGAATGGAATTTCGGGAGGAAGGTAGGCCTACTACGACCCAGCACTGCGATCTTTCAAAATCCATTGTGTTAACCCTCAACCTTGGCGCATTCTCAAACCCACACCGGCTGACTACACTAAGGTTCATTGCTTACCCGAGTTTCCAGCAGGCAAACCCACTCTTCCCTAGACCACTCCCACCGTGTGTTGCCAGCCGACGTTCGGGGAATGCTATGGAATGATGAAATGGAGATATATCGACAGAATGATGTAAATGCCTAATATGAGGGGAGGGAAGAACCCCGAGAAAAACCCCAACTGCGACCTTGTCCTCCACAAGTGTTACTATGGATTTTTCAATGAAAAATTCCAGGCCTGACCTGGACTGGAACCGAACTCCTGCGTGACAGACTGAACGTCTCACCACTCAGCCAAAATGACTATTAATTTTGATCAGATCAAGAATTCGTAGCACTGTTGCTGTTTAGATAGGCCTATCGTTGGTAATTTACATTAATGACGTGACTAAACGCTGAAAGAGACGAACTGTCTTCCAGTAGAAGCAATAGTGGGGAAGAACAATTAAATTGTGATTGAAGTTTATGAAACCAAAAACAGTACCTGGTACTTTCAAGGACTGGCCCGTTCCTCCCCGACTCTTGTTAGGAGTATGAACTAAAACTATACATCCATAAACAGTGCGACTGCGTGGTCTTATTAATTTCCAGGATGTAAATAACACAGAATAAACATTAGATAAAGCGCACACACCAAATCTCTATGATAGAGAGATAAATTTCGGCACTCGAACCAAGATCTACTGGTTTCAGCTGGAAAGGGTATTGCTAAATATATGAAATGAAGTCATATTATAATGTTAGTAGGGAAATCAATTATAGATTAAGCTTATTTTTATGGATCATTAGGTTGTTATATAGTTGCACTGTGCAACTACAAAGGAAACATACTCGGATGTACATGTCGATGCTCATTCGTTTCTGTCGAAGCGGATTGTTTGTCACGACGCTGACATTTAGTCTTACAATTGCATTAAATTACCCTCTCATATATATCCGAACATTTACATAATAAGACAATTGCTTTCTAAGAAAGGTCATGCCATGACCGAGATATAAACCCCTTGATGTAGGAAGTATATTGGCAATATGTTTTAATAGACTTTATTACTAAGACCTACTTCGTCAAGTTTGGAAATGTAGCGGCGACCGGGGCTGAAATGACTCGACCACGAGCGCATTGTTGCACGGCGTGCTGCGTGCCACTCGGCGTCACGAAGCTCCGACGTCGTCCAAACAGCGCAGCAGGTTGTGCCTCTAATTACAGGCTATGTTTCATTCGGATGAAGCTCCGCGCTGTACTGTGTAGATCGATACAGGCTTATTCCTTAGCCCCGCAGAGTTATGCGATCTTTATCACACAGAATTCAGGTCATAGGAAGGAAAAATTATATTAGAGAATTTAGTGTAATGCTATGTTGGAGGGTAGTAATTCTCTGGATATGCTTTATTCCAATATTGTGAGAATTTGATTATTACTCTTAAGAAATTTTCGATTATCTCACCTGAGTGCCAACAGAACCTTCCTTCCGGAACGGAATGTTTCATGGTTCCCGTTCAAAATAAAAGGGGGACGCTCTTCCAAGTAATCTATATCACACTATTTCACTCGAAATGCCGGCAATGGAATTGTTATATACAAGCAGCAGAAATGTAGTCTACAACCTAATATTAATAGCAGCTAACACTGAGTTGTCATGTTACTGGTTGTATTATCAATATATCGCCGAAGTCATAATGTAAAATATAATACAGAGTGATTTATATAGAACTGACACATTTCTTTCTTTAATTATTCCGTTGGAAATTCATTCAATGACCCAATTTTAGCACCAAATTAAGCAGAATGTTCTGGAGTTTCGATTCCTTGTCACTAGATGCGCAGATGTTTATGTTTTATTCCTATTGTTGGCAACCTAAAGCCATATAGGGTTACGGTTGTTCATCAGCTACAGGAACCAGATAAGGATAAAAGATTGAATTATTGTCGTTGGTTTCAGACGTTCATTGTGCAAAATCCTGCCATATTATCCATCACATGGTTCACAGATGAAGCATGGTTCCATTTATCCGGTTATGTGAACTCACAGAACTCACGACATTGGGCCATCGAAAATCCACATGTCATCCATGAAGCACCTATGCACCCGGTTAAAATCGGAGTTTGGTGCGCAATATCCGCACAGAGAATAGTGGGGCCAATTTTTTTTAACCAGACTGTGAACACTGCAGAGTACCGACTGATTTTCATGGAGTTTGTTGAGCAACTGGACGATGTAGAGCTGAGTCAAGGATATTTTGAGCAAGATGGCGCTACATGCCATACATCAAATGAATCCATGGAACTAATTGCAAGTTTCTTTGACGACCGGATTTGACAACCCCGGACTTCTTTCTATGGGGTTACTTAAAAGACAGGGTTTACGCCACACGTCTTCAGACATTGGACGATCTGAAGCACAACATCACACAGGAGATTCAAGCTATTGATAACAGAGTCCTCCAACGAGTGGCCAGTAACATGGAACGACGTGTTGAATTGTGCCTTATGCAGGATGGAGGACATTTTCAACATTTGCTATAGAGGTAAATAATCTCCCAAAATTCCTCTACATTTTAGTTATAATAGGTTGTCGCTAGCACAATTCGTTTTGAAACAATTAATGAAAGAAATGTGTCAGTTCTATATAAATCACTCTGTATTATATGAAGTTCCAATTTGCAGTAGTAGACAGTGTGTCAATAATGTGGCTTTATTGTGCATTTTTTTCTAGTTTTTCTTTAATGCAAAATTATCCCCTGTGGCTCAGCTGATCTTACATTAAGACGGCCCGGGTTCGATCTCCGGCATGTTTTAAACACAATTTGTAGTGGGGAAAGCAGAAGTTGTATATTAATCAGGGTACTCCCGTTTTATTCTTCCATTCCACTAACACTCTCTAATCCCCCTCATTTCACACATCAATACTTTGGTTCCAAAGTCAATTTTTGGGGCTAAAGTGAGATTTTGCGATACATTCTGCTTCCTGATGGTATCTTTAATGTGGCAAAAGAAACCATGCATATCTGTATTGTATTTCTTTCTAACCTCCTGTTGTTTTTATTTATTTGTTTCGTTTCGTTCGTTTGTTCGTTCGTTCGTGCGTCCATTCATTATGGCTATCACATAATTATATGACAAGCTAGATGTCCATCAAAGCATCTTCACATAAATATCAATTAATAATTTAACTTAGGCCTATAATTATTAATGATTTACATGAGCGGCAGATATAAAATAGGAATAGAGACCTACAACTCATTAACAATACAAATAAGAGAAATGAAAACATTAAACAGAAATTTTGCGTATAATGGGTCAGTACTGACAATACATCAGACATTTAATAAATCGATAACAAACTGCAGAAGAAAACAAGGGAGAAATTGAGTTATTCCAAGACAAAATAAAAAAATGTGCTATGAAATGAATGACATAGAATATCAAGCTTCTGAATAACTTTCCTGTACCAGAAAATAAATCAATTTTCTCACTCAGTGAATTCAAGTTTCTTGACATTTCAATTAATGATGAGTTATGAAAGATGATTATAATGATCATGTAAACTTGGTAAAAATGAAAGTGGCCGGTCTCTTGAGCAGTGAAAATTTTCTACGTTCCTTCGAGTGAGCGCTCAGTTCACTACCGTAAACCTCCGTGTACCGCATACTCCGTGTACCGCTTTAGTTAACTACATAATACAAGGCGCTGATTTGGGCTACCTCCACAGCATGCTTCGAATCTCCGTAGAGAATTTTTTGTTTTATCCTTTCTTTTATTTTTTACAACTCCTTTTATTGTAATATAGTGAAATAATTTTGCTTATGTTAATTCATGTTACAGATAATTACAAAATAGGTGAAAATTTGTCGTTATAATTGTGGGAAATCAGGATATATTTTGTCATCAGAATTATGGTTTTTCTTCTTGTTTACAATTACTACGTTTAGGCCCTGTTGATCACGGATTTAGGTTAGTATAATAATCATATTCTCTGTAGCACAACTCGCAAATTAATTATTGCCAATTATTTAACCGTCAACATATTTACTGAATGTTCCTTAAGGAATAGTGTGTAAAGCAGCAGGGATTAATAAAATAATTAACACAGCACTTTAATATCTCTACAGCATGCTTGGCGAGGAGCAGTGGTTAAGCTACTTAACTTTAATGCAGGCAGTTCGAGTTAGAATCTCCGTAGTGATTGTTTTTGTTTTGTCTTTTCTTTTATTTTTTACAACTCGTTTTACTATAATATAGTCAAATAATTTTGGTTACGTTAATTCATGTTACTTACAGATAATTACAAAATTGGTGAAAATTTGTGGTTATAATTCCAAGAAATCAGGATATATTTTGTCATCAGAATTATGATTTTTCTTCTTGTTTACAATTACTACGTTTAGGCCCTGATGATCACGGATTTAGATTAGTATAATAATCATATTCCCTATAGCACAACTTACAAATTAATTATTGCCAATTATTTAACCGTCAACATATTTACTCAATGTTCCTTAGGCAATAGAGTGTAAAGCAGCAGAAATTATTAACATAATTAACAAAGCATTTTAATATGAAAGCCCCTAATTGTCGTCTTTAGTGTTATTTCCATCTAGCGTCAAAAGCTTCTATTAACACGAGAAAAAAATAATAAAGCGAAAAGTATTCTAAGGATAAAAAATGACGAAAACCTGTTATATTTTCACTGATCCATTTAAAAGGCAAAAGAAAGTTTAGTTGCTCTACGAAGATCTGAACTTGCAACCTCGCGAATACTTAGCTAACGCTCTACTGCTACACTAAGAGTTTTACTGCAGTAAGAACGGCATTGTAACTAGCAATCGTCATACTCCACTTGAGAACCTGTTATACAGTATATAGTGTTTGCGTTACAATATTCACTGTTTAAACACTCTGAACGATCTGTCTGTTTTAAATGTCGTATATGAATTATTTTCTCGGAAGATTTTAATGATTAATAGTTGTGTTCCCCATTATAACTACCAGAAGAATATACGCAATCTTTTGAACAAAGCCTGGTTGTCCCGAGCGCTCACGGAAATACTCGATTCGAACTTAGTCTCTCAGATGCCGGCCACTTCCATTTTGACCAAGTGTACAGTAGTTCAATCTTTAAATAAAAAAACTGCAAGAAATTGCATATCACATTTTGCCTTGGAGCCACAAAATTGTAGTAGTTACAAGCAGCATCTGTGGCTCAGCGCTATATAGACAGCAGGGGTTGTATCCCTAGCCTGTTTGTGATGGAATTTATAGTGGACAAAGTAGATATTATATAGTGTTTTTCTCGGGACACTCCTGTATCCCTCTTCCATTCCACCACGACTTTCTACTCGTATCTCCTCGACATTTTTAATCTATCATCTAAAGTAGTTAAAAACAGATTGGGGTGAAATCTTAGGGGTAGTATGTGTCTCCGATATTCAAACATATATAATTTTAAAGATTAAGACTTCGGGCCCTAGAGTATATCAGGTACTTCAGTCTGGAACGGACTTCACTCTGTCAGAACTGAGGCAGATAACCCTCCAGTCAGCATGGATTCAAAAATGTCACCTAGATCACTTGTAGAACTTTAAAAATCATCACATATGTGGAACACAGTGGGCAAAAAGGCCTATATACATGGATCCGAGCGTCGAGAAATTATGCTAAGGCAAGCAAAATGGTTCAGTCTATAGCGTTTCTAGCTGCTGAACCTGAATACGATTTCTAGCAGAGAAATGAAAACCTGTCTCTTCTCTGACGGCTCTGTATTTCTTGTCTAGTGTGATCTTAAAGCAGTGGCCTTGGTAACATTGACCACGTGTCAAGACGTAGCTATTTAGATATCGCACCACATGTGAATATCTAATGCTGATTCATATTTCCCAGAATAGCGAGGACGGAAGGAACCTATGGCCACAATTATTAAGAGGAAATGATAAAGATAATACAACAACAGCTTATAATTCTGTCAATTGAAGACAGAAATCTTGGCAAATATTATAAAACAATAATTTTACATATTTTTATTTATTTTCTTTATTGTTATAACTTTTATCCGAGTTACAAAATTAAAACTAATAAATCCATTCATTTAAATACATAATATAAATTTATAATTACAATTAGCTGTAGGGACTGTGGAAGTAGGAAGCATTTCCTACCAGTTTTCTTGGGCATATAATCTTTATCCAGGTACGAGTATTATGTACGTTACTCTAAAAGAAGACTTATCTATACCTATAGTGCGACTGGGTACGGAAAGGACTATCATGATTCTAACTCAACTAGGAGCCGAAGGTTCTCTCTTTGGTTTAACTCGGAGAATGAATGCAGAGCTCTCGGGAGAGAGCAGAGGGCAAAAATTAGTACTATTACAGTGACACTGATCTCTTTCTAGTGCTGAAATAATTATAGTAGAGTATGCAAGCCTATCTCCGTACATGATAGGCCTATTCTATATGGAATATGTTGTCTTTCGATACCTAAAATTTATCATTGCATATCCAGTCAGCTAATCTTTCGTATCTGATGTGGTTCATTTAGAATAGGATTTATAGCTTATTCATTCATTCTTTCATTCATAGTTTTCTGCCCGAGGGCAGGTCTTTCACTGCAAACCCAATACTCTTCAATATTTCCTATTTTCTGCCTTCCTTTCAGTCTTTGCATTTAATCCATATATCTTAATGTCCTCTTATCATCTGGTATCTTCTTCTGCATCGAACTTTTCTCTCATTCACCATTCCTTCCAGTGCATCCTTCAGGAGGTAGTTTCATGTCAGTCAGTGACCCAAACATTGCCTTTTCCTCTTCGCCAAGTTTCAGCTTCATTCTTTCTTCACTGTTTCGAACAAAGTTTAATTTATTCGGTCTCTCCATTTTACACGCTCCATTCTTCTCTATATCATCATTTCAAATGCTTCTATTCGCTTCTCTTCACTTCGCTATATTGTCCATGTTTCTGCCCCGTATAATTCCACACTCCATACAAAGCACTTTACTAGTCTCTTCCTTAGTTATTTTTCCAGAGATCCTCAGAAGATGCTCCCTTTTCTATTAAAAGTTTCTTTTGCCATTGCTATTCTCTTTTGACTTCTTGGCAGCAACTCATGTTATGCTTCCCTAAAGTAGGCCTATACGTCAAGTATTTGAAGGTGTCCACTTGCTCTACTGCCTCATATAGAATGCGCACGTTTACTTTCTATATTTCTCTTCCGATAACCATGGTCGTCTTGTTTGTATTTATCTTCATGTCATACTGCTCACAGCTGTCATTTAGTCCCAGTAGCATATCGCTTAGTATTTCTCCTCTTCTGCTAACAACGTGAAATCATAGCAAATGTTATGCACTTCATTTTTATAGCTTATATAAAAATACATTTCTTGAAATACATGCTAGACAGAAAATATTTCGAATATATATTGAAAAGTAAACGTCACTTGTGAAACGATAAATAAGTATAGAATAAACTGGAGATGCTACCATGCTCACCGCATTACAACTACAAGAGACACTAGAAGGGCAATACAATACATAATAAACCTCAAGGAAGATGAAGATTGGTATGATCGAATAAAAAGACCAAATACAGTTTTGTAAGTTGGAAGGGACGAATCATATGGATAATCAAAATTATGGCGATAATGATTATGATTACGATAAAGAAAAACCTCACTGATTTGTAAGAGGTTCGAACTAAGGTTCATTCCTAGCAAAATTCGTATTCATATAGCCTAATATTAAAGGTAAAACTGTCACTACACACTTTTATAGCCATTATTTATTTTCTTTTATTCAAGTTTATTTTTACTACGTCCCATAGATAAGACTAGTCAGAAGCCGTGACTTTTTACACATTGTATGCGGTTCCCAAACCAGCAGTTTGTGGTTCGATTGCCGGTATAGACGGAAATTTATATCCATTCCACTGAAGAGGTGTTTGTCCCTTGATTTATGGCTGAACTCTGATGTATTCCTGTCCTATGTCCTGCAATGTGAACTTGTTCAGTGTTGATCAAATGAGATCCTTACTTCTACGCCACAGTGCATTGCAAGAGGATGTAACAGGGAAAAGGAAACAGAGAAAGAAAGAAAGGAACAAAGAAAGAAAGAAAATTCATTTGATTTCCTTTGCAAATCAAACACGCAGTAGAGTAAGTAACATGTTGTATTCCACGTATTTCAAAGTGTTAGTTTAAGGCAGTGGTCATGGTAGCGAAGCGTTACAAAAATTTTGGGTAAGCTGGGCTGAAGGCATGGTGATCTAGGCCGTGCTTTACGTCGCTAAAAGGTAATCTAACGCGGAAACGCTCCTGTTTTTAATTAAGTAAATTATAAATTGATCTTGTCCCTTCTTCGAAAATGTTTGGGAAAGCTCAGCTTACCCTGCCTACCCTGAAGCTTCGCCACTGACTGGTCATCAACTGATTTGCACTGTACATCTCTCTAGCTCGCTCGCTTACCCCTATCAACCGAGTGTGTGGTAACGCAGCAGAGGTTCCGTGCAGTGGCGGTGTCTCTGTTTTTTAATGAGCAAGACATTGGACATGATTTGAATAAATGAACATTAACTTCATTAGTGCATTATAATATTTATATATTACACATGCAAACAGAATAAGACATTAAATAGCGGCAGCACAATTGTTACTCGTAGATATTACTGTTACAATTCAATTAAATATTTGATATTCAAATTAATAAAATCCTTTTATTTAAGACTTTAAGCAATAATTATTATTCCATTACGCATTGATGCTTTGTTTTTCATTGGTTTTATTCATTGACGAGACATTATTTTGATCTTTGCTGGGATATCCGTAAATCCGTATGTTACATTTTCTTAGGCCTTGGTTCAGTTTCGGCCTATTTACTGCATATTGGTTTTTACAACTCACAGTACTATTTTAATCAATTGCATCAATTCTTGAGTTTCATGGTGTACAGAGAGGCTGTAGCGTAGATTTACCCCGCGCTCTACATTAGTTTCCGCTGCCAATCTCATTTTATCATTAACTGATAATCTTTGTGTACCATCTCATTATCTCTGAATAGCGTCTGTTGTTGAAATGTGAAATAATAAATTATCAATTACCACATCATTTCACTGAAGTACTACTACACACAGTAGTTACTGCATCTAATCTAAATTTACATATCGTATATGTAGAATCAGTTTCCAAGGACAAAAGCTTTGTATCCTACGCAAAAGAATGTCGGTGCGTGTCTTGTCATTTATTTGCTGCGAACTACGTGAACATCATCGTAAACCGTTAGAAGAAGTCACAGTACATAAAGTTTGGAACATAAAATGACGTATCCACTCAACCGTAATTTACATCTTCCTGTGGCAGTAGTTGTCTCAATTTCTCTGAACAGGTTGATACAAAAGAGCAGCTCTTTCCATAGACCTTGACAGGCATACTAATGGGTTTTTTCACTGTCGAGTTATTGTTATCTTCACCTTCAGAAATGTTTTAAGGAAATTGCATTCAGAATTGTTTACACTGCAAACTTTTTGTACGTAACACTTGAAACGCCTGATTTTTGGTTAAGTATACTGTACTGAAGGTCTACAATAGGGTTCGTTATCCGTTCTATCAAGTGACTAGAAAAAAAAAACTTGAGAGGTCCATTCGATGGTCTGTCGACTAAATACAATTTAAAATTCGGGAAAACCCGTGAATTTTTTTAACAGAAGGTTTCTCCATGTATTTAAATTTATTCCTCCATTCTCATTCCACCATCGTTTTTAATGTTACACAATTCTCAATTACTTTTAGCATAGTAAGGAAAAGAGTGTAAGAAATTTCTAAAATAATTTTAAAATACTTCCTTATAATTATCCTAAAAGATTTATCTTTCATTCGGAGTAGTAGGATCTCTTTAGGCTATTATTAGAAATTATTATTATTATTATTATTATTATTATTATTATTATTATTATTATTATTATTATTATTACTGTTATTGTTGTTCTTCTTCCTCACACTCTTATAAATTGATTATTATTATTCTAAAAAGTTCAGTTTTAGAATAATATTAAATGTTGCATAAAATGCAATAATATTTCGTTAAGAACTGATCGAATTTCAGTTTCATGCATGCATACCTACCTACATACATACATACATACATACATACATACATACATACATACATACATACATACATACATACATACATACGCACATACATACATACATACATACATACATACATACATACATACATACATACATACATACGTCCACACCTGTAGAGTAACGGTCAGCGCGTCTGGCCGCGAAACCAGGTGGCCCGGGTTCGAATCCCGGTCGGGGCAAGTTACCTGGTTGAGGTTTTTTCCGGGGTTTTCCCTCAACCCAATACGAGCAAATGCTGGGTAACTTTCGGTGCTGGACCCCGGACTCATTTCACCAGCATTATCACCTCCATTTCATTCAGACGCTAAATAACCTAGATGTTGATACAGCGTCGTAAAATAACCAAATAAAATAAAAATAAAAAATACATACATACATACATACATACATACATACATACATACATACATACATAGGCTACTCAGTCGACCTGGTTGGCGAGTTGGTACAGAGCTGGCCTTCTACGCCCAAGGTTGCGGGTTCGATCCCGGGCTAGGACGTTGGCAGGCTCATGTCAGTAGATTTACTGGCATGTAAAAGAACTCCTGCGGGACAAAATTCCGGCACATCCGGCGACGCTGATATAACCTCTGCAGTTGCGAGCGTCGTTAAATAAAACATAACATTATACATACATACATACATACATACATACATACATACATACATACATACATACATGTTACAATAGGCCTATTATGACTACATTAACTGATAAGATGAGGAGGCGATTTAAAAAGTAGTGAAATGTATGGAAGAAAACCGAAATTATGTATTCTGAACTGCTTCAAAGTATTTATATAAGACTAAGATCTGTAAGACACACTTCCATTATGTTTGGACTATTGGTTATCGCGGCCGCTAACGTTCGAAGTTCACAGCTTCAAATCCGACAGTAATAAATTTATAATCACAGCAAAATCTTAATACGACGGCAGAAGAAGAGGTTATCCGAAGAAAATCTTTGAAACTTCTTTGGTTATCCTAAATGTCATCCATACTCCCAGAATCTTGAATAGTGATCTGCGGCGTACAAAGCCGCGCCCTAACCATTGGACTAAATGAGTAGTTATGAATTCCGTGTTACAGATGACCACGTTAGAAACGGAATGCTCACCGCCAGGCATACAGAACCTGTGCAGATCTAATTTGCCATCTTAGGAAGTGTAAGAAATATTTTAGTAATCGAAATTTAATTCCTTTCATAACCTAGACAGAGCTCAAGGTTACAGGAACCAATTATCACCCGTTTATCTATCAGCAAGTTTCGTGAATTAAGCTCCAGCAGTATACTTTTAGACTTAGTTTAGCTTCAAGATAGCTCCAAGGAAGTGAAGACAGGAGACTTCGAAACTGAGGTATCCCCCGTCCGTCTCGTGACGAAGCCACGACTTCCCGATTGGGAGAGATCTGCAGTCTCATTAGTCATTAGTCAAACCGCCAGTGCGCGCTCTTTAACGGTCGTGACGGAGTCGTGTCCTCCGTCGGATGCCGCCGACATAATATTATCTAGACATGGGCGAATCGAATTATCGAACTGCGCGCACGTTACGCGAGGGATCGATGAGATGATGGTACCCCGGTGGTAATCAAGTGCCGTCTCACGGCACGTTCCGCTCATATTTTTGCTTCCTCGAGACCCGCACAGGCCAAGTGCAAGAAGCGACTTCTCTATTTGGCTCGAATTGCACGGAATTATTACACCGTTGCAACAACACTGGAAAAAATGTCCTCGTCTGCGACGAAGATACTTTGTACGTGAAGCTGTGTATGTAATGCAATGTTACGTAGGGTTATTATGTACGTACGCCTACTGTACATTTGTACGTATGTATGTATGTATGTATGTATGTATGTATGTATGTATGTATGTATGTATGTATGTATGTATGTATGTATATTTTCATACTTTGTATGCCTCATTTATGTTGACCTACTGTTCACATTTTATTATGCATTTTCCTTTCTTTCTATATGTTATATTGTTATTTTGTCTGATTTCTACTGACTTGTTATTTACATTATATTATGATTATATACTTCAGTTTTGTGTGTAAAATTGTAGTGTACTTTACTTTGTAAATTTGTAGTGTTTTTTGTATCGTAATTTTACTCCTGGTTGAGTGTTAGAGAAGACAGTATGGCCTTAACTCTGTCAGGTTAAATAAACCATTATTATTATTATTATTATTATTATTATTATTATTATTATTATTATTATTATTATTATTATTATGTACAGCATGTATGTATATTTTGCACACTTCTAATATGTGGTATGTAACATATGTATAAATTAAAATCATAGCGATATTCACAATTTTATTTGGACATTTTCACGAGTTAGATTTTTTCGAAAATTAGTTATTCACAAACCATCTGTCTATTAATCTCTGTACAACCGATTTTCCTAAATTACCGTACTGAATGAATTTTGTTCATAATCAATAAGTATCTAAATATTCAGTTGAAGCGGAAATAATTCACATAAAATTAAACAACTTCATGCAAATAGTGTGTTTTTGTTTGAAATAGTAGGATAGAGCCGTGGTGTTTCACCGAAAGTGACTTACAACGGCTTTTCTACAGGATTCTTTCTTGCAGTAAGTAAAAAGCCACATAATAAGTAGTGTAGATAGAATGTGGACAAAAGATGTGTCTAAGAAATAATAATAATAATAATAATAATAATAATAATAATAATAGTAATAATAATACTAATAATAATAAACAGTAAAATTCTTATTATTATTTATGAGCGACAAAATTTTTGTCCACATTCTGGATATAATTATAAAATAATAATAATAATAATAATAATAATAATAATAATAATAATAATAATAATAATAATAATAACATCCAGTTTATATCATTCTATGACTACTTTTAAGTTTTTGATTCCCGGTCGCTCACAGTTTAACCAAGCTCCATTCTTTGAATTCCTTTCTCACATAGTTCTTAATATAAACTATCTTCTTGCCATATCTCTCTCGGCCTTCAACGAATTTTTCTTCTTAGGGTCTGACAGTAATCATCACTTGCTTTTGTGATGTCTTATCATCTGGCATCCTTTTGACATTTCAAACCAGAAAATTAGCTTATCTGTAAAGTCTCTACAATACAGTAGTATATTATTATTATTATTATTATTATTATTATTATTATTATTATCATTATTATATTATTGTTATTATCATCATTAAAATTATTATTAAATTAATCGTGTAAGATATAATTGAGATGTGTTACATATTTATTATTATTATTATTATTATTATTATTATTATTATTATTATTATTATTATTATTATTATTATTATTTAAAGAAAGTGACAGTGGAAATAAATTATGTTGTCATAGATAATGACGGAATACTTGTTATTTAATGATACCTGTTTATGGATGAAGGATCATGCGAAGATAAACGAGCAGAAACCGTTTTCTCGCGGAGGTTTTTAAATTGAGTGTATCCTGTCGCATAGAACAATTCCCAGAGCTCTGTAGCACACAGGAATTCTAGTAGAGCTATTAAAATCGTCTGTCAGATATGGATTTGGAATTGGACTAGTGAATGTGAAACATTGGTTTTCATTACGGTCATTTGCCTCTGGTTGGAGGAAACCATTTTATCGTCAAATTTCGAACTGCTTAAAGCCAGCTCCTCTCTACAGCTTGTCCACTTTTGCGTGCTTTCATCCACTTTCAGGACGACGACCACTTAATGGGCGGATCAAATGGCTAAGAGGCCACCTTCGATCGCTGTAGGATACATGAGAATGGCATCCGCGTTTGTCTATTGTAAGCCGAGGTAGAGTCAACTTGTAATAGCAGAGCATGTGGGGCTCTTGCTTAATTAATAGCAGCTCAACCGTAAAGCCGTACCATTTCTTCTGAAGTATTTACATGATGTTCCGAACGTCCTAAACCATGTTCTTTGTCTCAGTCCTCTAACATGAACATTCAGTTCTCATTTTAGACAACATACAGTAGTCTCCTAAAATTGCACTCTTGAGAGGAACATAGAATGTTAACTAGTAAAGTGGTAACGAATACAAGAGACGTAATTACGGGAGTGTAACGATATTTAAAATACATAAGCTGAATATGTGCCGTGATTATAATTTAAGAATACGTAATACTGTATTACAGAGCAAACTATCTTGCTTATAATCTTTACAAGAAATGAGAATATCTCTGGAAGTAATAAACTTAACTTTGTCTCTACAATATTATCTAGCTGTTTTTACTTTTTCGAGCCAACTGTAGACTCTCACACCGGGATCCTCTCTTTCCATGTGGTCAGCACGATGCAGGGCCTCGCGGAGACCTCACGGGTTAAGTACAAGACAAAGGACAAACACTCAGTTCTGTTCCGTGGAGCTAGATAGCAGTCTACTTCGGAAATAGAACCATGGACTATATGTTGGAAAATGCAAGCGATATCGGCTGAGCCATAGCGGCGGACATCTTCATTGAATAAATAAATTTAATGTTCAGAAATAGTACAGGGACATCACTTTATTTTTACCAACATTTTTTACATTAACCTGGCTATACTCGGAAACACTGTTGCCCCCTTCCATTACAGGAGTTTGATGTTACTAGTGCAATATGTAAACAAATCATTTTACTAGGTATAGGAGGAGAGAAAAGTAGTGTATCCATTTATGTTGTAGGGAAATACGATATTACGATTTTCAGTTTGATTATCACTTTTACGGAATTTATCAAAATACAGTAGAGTAGTAACATTTTTTTTCAAAAACTCAACTTTTCAGGCGGCTATGTTCGTTATGTAATGTCTACTTTACTTAGCATATTAATTTTGGTGTTAACATACAATATAGAGAGTGCATTTAAATTGAGAGGGTCATAAGTAAAGGGCTGTAAGTGCACTTAAGTTACTTTTGAGAAAATGGGGTTTAAATATTTAAGCTTTCGTAAAATCGGTGAAATTTTTATTTAAATTTTAATGTGTGATGCGATTAAAATATCCCTTTGCCACTAAAATTTTAGATACTTTAGCTTACACTGGATGCACTTAACTCATGTTATTACAAATGTCACTAGCACTCCTTTGCTTCTAGCCACCTCAATTCAAAATAAGCTAATCTGAATTTTTAAACAAGTTGCTGAAAATGGTTGCCGTTCATTACAATGCAGGCTTCAATTCTTTTATGCATATTATTAAAAACATTTTGAAGCATATGCTCTGAAATTGAATTTATCGTTTCTTGAATATAATTTTTTAGTACGATATTATTAATATAGGTTCTTTCTTTCTTCTATAGAGAACGCAACCATATTTCTGAAACACACTGTACACTGCAGTGTTTACTTCAGTGCTTGAAGACTTCGAATGCAACAGCGGCCGTAAGTTTATGTGTCTGACGGGAGCAAGGACATTAGTGAAGGAGTGGGAGTGAAGTACATTCAGAAATGCAGGTACAATAAAAATGCAAGTAAAAATAAAATGATGTCCCTGTACAAACTACATGTAAAAACATAATAAAATTGTACTTGTAATGCAGTTTTCAAATTATTGTATACCGGTACATTTGATTTCTACATCACGGCAGAAAAGAAATGTGAAAATTTGAATTAATATGATATAGATTTTATATAAATATTAAAGAATTCATACTTCTTCAAAAGAAAAACGGAATTATGAGCAAAGAAACAAATTATCTAAAAAGTATAAAAAAATTATACAATACTTCAAACATGAAAAAGTAAAATATTAAAAGAATAAGTGGTGACAGTGTTCTCAAATTAATGAGCAAATTAGGTCTGTCAAGACTTAAGGAAATGTAGTTGGAAAAATCGTATCTAGACTACATGAACACAGAACAGATCTGAAATACCTCATATTTGTCGATAATGATAGTGACGATAGTAGTAAAATTAATATTAATTTCAAATCTAAGGTTATTTTTGTGTGTGATAATGAGTCTTCTTGAAATTTGTGAAAACTCCTATTACAAAGTCACAGTTGTATTGTCCAGTTGCGTAGCCTACAGTATTTGTATCAGTTGCATTGTTAATTATGTACAATTAAGCATTATAGTATTCAAAGCCACAAATAATTGAGTCATTTCGCATTTCCGTTCTCGTGGGAATTATGCAACTATGTAAGTCATATTCACAAGGAGAGAGAAGTTCCATGCTGATTCGGCCGAAATTCTATGAGAACGGTTCTTTATGAAATTAAAATACATGTAATTATTTATACACTTACTGGCATGTTAAGCAACTTAAAGTATTCGCAAGTGATAACATATTTTCACAAATAATACAACTGCACCCACTGTGTAAATAGTACAAGAATTTGTTGAATGAAAGAACAAGTAAATATATACAGAGTGAACCGTAAGTAATGTCATTAACATTAGGGTGTTATTCTTTGAGATGTTAAAAAAATGTAATACAATTTTACACGTTTTTGCTTCCTTTTCGAGATAAAAATTGTTTTATATGAACCATTTCATAGCGTATTTTAGGAAAACGATCGATTGAATTCCCAATATGCTAGTTAATTTAAAAGAGCAGTGTATTATGATAATAAATAATGGAAAGAATTTTAGTTTTGTCCTTTAATGGTCCAGAAATGTAATTCAAACAAATGTAACTTTTCGTTCTACAAAATAATTTTTCAGTGTTACATTTGTTCGGATCAAATTTTTGCACATTTATAGGACAACTCTTTCAGCTATTTATTATCATAAAACACTGCTCTCTTAAATTGACTGAGCATATTGGAAACTCAGTCAATGGCTTTCCCAAAACACGCTATGAAATGTTTCATATTAAACAATTTTTTTCTCGAAAAGGAAGCAAAAAGGAGCAAAATTGTATTAAAATTTTGTTTGCAGTATCTCAAAGAATAACCCCTGAAATTAATGACATTAACATTACTTACGGTTCACCGTATGTATATATATATATATATATATATATATATATATATATATCGACACACACACGTGAACACGTAGGCCTACATGTGTACCTATCTATTACATATACATACATACATACATACATACATACATACATACATACATACATACATACATACATACAGTCGGTAGCGTAGGTCGGTATAGCGCTGGCCTTCTGTGCTAGAGGTTGCGAGTTCATTCCGGCCCAGGTCGATGGCATTTAAGTGTGTTTAAATGCGACAGGCTCATGTCAGTAGATTTACTGACATGTAAAAGAACTCCTGCGGGACAAAATTCCGGCACATCGGTGATCTCTGCAGTTACGAACGTCGTTAAATAAATCATAATTTTTTTACATACATACATACATACATACGTACATACATAATATATACACACACACCGCAATATGGTAGGAAATTATTTTCATGAACTGGCAGTCTTGATTCGCATCTCTGCATTACATATAAGCATGTATATTATGATGAATAGTGCCACTTAGTCACTTACTTTCAAACACGAACGATTAGTATATTCACATAGTTGTAAGATTAACGATAGCTGATAATATGTAGTGTGCCATAGATCCACTGTTTAAATGTGTTGTTAGGCTTTCACGATGAATGTGATTAGAACTACACTTTTGAATATTCCAACATATCCTGGAACGTAAAATTTCTAACGTTTCGAACTACCTACAGTTCCATGCACAGGACTGGTAGCTATGACCAAATGGGTCGCCTATTCTGTTGGACTTATTAGGCTACATCTGACTATCTGCCCTGGTTGTACAGGGACATCATTTTATTTTTACTTCAATTTTTATTGTACCTGAGTTTTTGAATGTACTTCACTCCCACCCCCTTCTACTAATGAAGTTCAACCGTCCTCCATACAGATCCAAGACCGCATGTACAGTCATAGTAGCTTTACGTTCAGAGTAAACAGTACGTTCCAAAAATATGTTCGCGTTTTCCAGTGACGAAAGAGCTTTCAATATTGAGTCATTTTCGCACAGGTACTGTCGTCCATTTGCCTACATCGCATCCCGATTTCCCCCACCAACTTTTATTCGCCAGCTAGTGGCTGGGCTGTCTTAGCTTTCCTGAAAGCATTAATTTCTGTTAGGAATTGGACGTCTACATAATATTATATAACTGTTTAAAATAACTTAAATAGAAGGGCCTCGTTAAGTAATTAAATGTCACGTGATTTCCTCCCTTTCTACGATCCTACGATATAACCACTTGGACGGACAGTAGGTAGCATGTCCGAGTAATTTTAACCTTTCGCATCGGGCAGAAGTGAAGATTGAATTTACAGTACGTAAGGTACTCTTTTATAGAGTAGGTACAGAATTATTTCAACATGAGTTACTAGTACGAAGAACGAAACTGGTAATTGGAATTAGGTACAGACGTCTATAGTGCAATAATATGCACATTATAACTGAAGCTTGTATCGAAATGAACGGCCACCATTTTAAATATGTGTTTAAATATCCATATTATGGTTATTTTTCAATTTAACTTCATTCTCTATATTGTACGCTAATGTGCTGTAGACAGTATAATATACACTGCATAATGAATACGTCCGCATGGACAGCTTAGTTCGTGAGTAAAAACACTCATTGTTAATACTGTACTGTATTTTGATTAAACAAAAACCTAATGAAAATAATCAAACTCAAAAGCGCGATATTTCCAAGTTTACGTAAAGGGATGAACTACTTTTCTTCCCTCCTATACCTAGTAAAGTGATTTGTTTGTATATTACGCCAGTATCATCGAACTCCAGTCGTGTAAGGGGTTAGCATACGCCGTTGATCCAGAGGTATAGGCAAGTTAATATTAAAAATGTTAGTAAAAATAAAATGATGTCTTTGCATAACTTGTATGTAGTTTCCAAAGTTGAAAGTATTATGTTTCAGGACACGTTGGACACCTAAATGTTTAATTTTGATGAAGTGTTTAATATTTTAATATAATTCAAAAATAAAATTGTGGTTAAAGATAATCAAGGCGGTAAGCGAAACTCTGAAAGTGTATCAAAAAGTGTTTGGCGAAAGTTGTGTGCTTTTAAGGGACTTAGCGTTTCGTGTGGTTTGTGCAGCTGAATTCTTTTCAGTACAGAAAGTTATAGCTGCAACATAATACTTTCGGTCGATTTAGAAATAGCCTTTCGAAGAATGTTTTCAGCAATTGTACCAACGCAGTCCTGATCATACTATATATCAGCTTGATCATTCCCTAGTTATAGGATATAGAATCTCCACTGTCGAAAATAATTTTTTTATAACGACGGCTAGACGGAAGTAGCTACTGTTGCAAGCTATTACTCCATGCAATTCCATCAGGGTTATAACGTGACTTCATTTGCGATCGCTAGATGGCAGCATAGTGAAATTAATAAAAGTTGTCTTGAATGTTAATTAGGCTGATCAATCAGTTTGTCATTAGGGAAGACCCAAAAATTCTAACTGTGGAAGGTGGACGTTTCTAAGTTGTTGGAATTAGAGTAGTTCATGAAATTGTATGTAGGGCTACTGTACATATAAGAGAATAAGTGAGTAATTTCTTAATTTTTCGTAGTATATGTTAAGTCACAGAGATGTGCTAAATTAAAAACTCTCAAACAATAGAGCTATTTTTCTATCGATATTAATATCGCTGCATTCATTGAAATCTTTAGTGGTAACATAAGACATAAAGGATAACCCAATAAGATATACAATAAAGTGGATAAAATCTATCAAAATTCCTTTCAAATTCGCATGCGTTGATAATATCTTCCTGAACTCAAATTTGTTTCATTTTTCACATTCTTAACTCCCGTTTTTCTTCCTGCTATACAGAATGATCTTCTAGAAATAAGCTGTAAGTTTGACAAGGAAATAACAAAATTTTAATTTCTTATACTCTTGATGCCAATGTAAATGATCGATTCGTACTCTTGTTTAGTGAACGAGCTTTATACCACGGAATTTAATTAGCTAATTGGCAAAGAGACTTCTTGAGTCCCTGTGGAATCTTTTGCAGTCTAAGAAACCTTCTATTCATTGCCGTTATCACTCGTAACTCATAATAAAACAATGGTATACGACATCCCTAGCGAAGCGATCTTTGTTCCTTAGGATTTCTTACTTCTAAGGAACACGTCTTCCTAGGTGGCCTAGTGGCTATCATGCATTCCGTTCGATCAGGGATTTGAGGATTCCTGTAGAGCAGAGGCAAGGTTCATAGAAGAGCTCAGTGCATGAATGGAAGTCTCTACATATAGATTTTTTGTTGTTTCCCACTCGTGTAAATTTCAGTTCTATTAGCAATTCGCTTGAAATATTATAATTTTGGAAGTAAAGTTATGAGTTTTCCAAATCGGAAGTGAAATATTTTACATCCTTCCATAGAAGCCAGGAAGCGTCAATTAGAAAATCTGAATGTTCAGGAGAAAATAAAACTAGAAAGAGAATCATCGTATTGTGGTACAGTATTCCAGGTACTTTTTTGGCTTCCTTGATGGGTACTTCTGGAAAATATGTAGTGTGAATATTTCATTCTGATGAAGCTGTGTACAGAAAATGTAACTTTAAATTTTGTTCACATTTATTTTCGTTGCAAAGTAAAACATTACTACATAACGTCACAAGTTAGTAATTTTTGTTTATCAACTACTAGGGTATTTAGCGTCGATAGAATTTATAATAGATGGTATTTGGCAAGATGAGGCCAAGGATTCGCCAGGTTACCTGGTACTCGCATTATGATTGGGGGAAACCTCGGAAAAAAACCCACCAGGTAATCAATCCAAGCGGGAATAGAACTCAAGTCCGAGTGTAGTTTCGGAGTAGCAGGTAAACGAGTCTACCTCATGAGTACAACTTAGTAACATAAACTTTTCCCGATATAAACAATATTATATTCAAACCACATACACTTAACATAGGGGACATAACTTGCATAGAATTGGTAATTAGTTCGTATTATTTAAAATATAAGAGTATTGCACTAAATATGACAATATAAGTGACAGACTTCCCCAGTTTTGGAACTACAGATAATTGAATGGGACAAGTTGATGCATATACCATTTCGTCGCATTGGCAATATTTTCAGAGATATATATATTTTCAGAGTTTTCGGCAACTTATTTGCTGTTAACACACAACATTTTAAAACCGGGTATAAAAAGGCTGTAAGTGCTAATATCTTTGAAAAATAGTCCCCCCCCAAAAAAAAGAATCTGTGCCCCTGACTCAAACCACTGAGAAAAATGACAAGTCCCATTGTAATTGTATTTAGAGCCTAGTATCTCCCGTAGATGGGCAAAATGTATGATACTGCGTTACTAGTTGCACAGCAAAGCTCTGTTTTCTACGCTTTGTCTCTTAGACACTTACAGCATTTTTTTGTTCAGTCTTCATTTTATCGGAAAACAATTTTTAAGTTTGTGGACATGAATTATATTTGAAATAACATATTATATTTTAAAGATTTGTTAATTAATAACCCGGCACACTTGCAATGGCACATCCACACAAATTTCCAGACTTTAGATACCCAGAGAACTTGCCTTTTTCAGGGAAAATTTCCTGAATACAATCCGGGAATCAAACCCAGTACCCCCAAATCGCTAGCTAGCATGTTGACCACCAGATCACAGAGGCAGTCAAAATTATAAATATATAAAGCATGTTTCTTGAGCCTAATTCTCTTGAAAGTAAAAGATAACAACTTTTCTGACTTGAAACAAATGTTATTCATGTTCTTCAAATGTTTCCAGTTGATTTAGGTCTACGTCTATGTAATTGGGTGAATGGCAAACATCGGTGAAATACGTTACACAACAAGTAATGCATCATAGCTGTGTGTAAATTGAATCTTTGCGTACTCTGGTTTAGTGATTCTTTTTGCAATTAGTTTAATGATATTTAATAAACACCTTTTCATGTCGTGTGTTATGTGCTTGTAATGTAAGCATGATCAGATATGTTCGAGCTATGATTTAGAAACTGATTTTGTTAGCGAAAGAAGTAAAAGAAAAGACTCTTGGTTCCAATTAAAAACAAAAAAATATAACTTATATTACTTGAACAATATAGGCATATTTCGTTGCAGTTTTTTCTATATTTTTTTTAATTATCGGAATAATAATTATTATTAATTATTGATGTGCATAGAAGATGTGTGTATGTGTGTATGTACAGTATGTATGTATGTATGTATGTATGTATGTATGTATGTATGTATGTATGTATGTATGTATGTATGTATGTATGTATGTATGTATGTATGTATGTATGTATGTATGTATGTAGGCTATGTTTTATTTATTTTATATTAAAATTAATAAAATTTGCTCTCATAAAATTCAAAGTAGTGACAACAATCAAAATGAGAACTTATTCTACACTAATAATAATGTTATTGTAATACTGTAAGTCGAATTGAAGAGAAAAGCAATGCGAAGACTCTCTTTCCGTTGAATGGTTTGAAATTATTGAATATCCGTTTGGAAGAGAGTATGGTAGCAAAGTAAAAAGTACTGCAAAATGGACTAATAAGTGACCAAAATTTATGAGTATGCTGCGAACTTTTCTGGAATGACAAAAGAAACTCTAATCTCTATACACCGGCCTTAACATTGATCCTGAATCACATACTAGTGCATAATAATAGGGAAATAATTTGTTGCTAACATCAGTAGATATGATCAATTAAAATTTTTCTGAACTGTGTCAATGTGAATAATTACATTTCTAAAGTGAAGACACGTTGTAATTAGAATTATACAGTGCATACATCTTTTCACGCTCACATGTGGACAGCTACGCTGTGCACTGCCTCTTACGCTATACCTTCGCGAACGTGGAAAGATAAAATGTATGCACTATATTAATCCAGATGATTGGATGGTGGCCACCACAGATGACATTCGACGTAAATGAGATATGACTAGTCTATTGTGTCTCTATCTCTTTCATTCGGGGACAGTGTTCACTTATATATCTACGATTTAGACATCCAGGCTTTAACTCTATTTGGGTGGAATTTAAGCTAAATATTTTATCTACTTTAAATTCAACGACTTTTAACCGTACATGAAAACCCGAAGCCCTACGCTGTGGTGTCGTGGTCTAAGGCATTCTGCCTATGAGCCGCGTTACGGAATGTTCTCTGGTTCGAGTCCTCACGTGAGAAGAAATTTTTTCAGAAAATTTCGGCCAGTGTATGGAACCGGTGTCCATCCAGCATCGTTATGCACTTGGAGAGCTACGGTAGGTAGCGAAATCCGGTTACGATGCCAGTTTAACGGCTGAGGGGAACATCGTGCTAACCACGCAATACCTCCATTCTGGTTTGATGATCGTCCATCTTTGCTACGACATGTGGCCGTGAGTTGTGGGTTCTTAAAAGCTGTAGTAGGCCTACAACGGATTATATCTGCCTTAAATTTAACGACTTTTAACAGTACATAAAAACCGGAAGTCCCCCGCCGTCCGTAGCGTTGTGATCTAAGTCATCCTACACAGGAAAACATTGGATCTAATGGCATATTCGTGTATCACAGAGGATGGTAAGGAAAAACAGTTCTTGACAACACTGACCACAGAGTGCTTTATGAAGTTCGCATATTTGGTATTCATCAATGAGATGTAGTATAAAAGTATGTAATTTCTTTTAATCAGTGAGTTGTCATAGAGTTATAAAGGTATTTATAATAAAAAAGAATGAAATAAATGGGAATATATTGTATTAGGGCCTACCTTTCAACGAATAGAGAAAATTAGGATAAATGAAACAAATGGGAATATACTGTACTTCCTTTCAACGAATAGAGAAAACTAGGAGAACCACATATTACAATAACGAAAGGTTTTAAACATGTTATGTTGGCAACTGTTCTTTTCTTGCTATATATATATATATATATATATATGTGTATTTATTCACACTGCAGTGGGTATATACCCGGTGGCAGTGGTAACTAATTACACTCAATAATGACAATAATAAACTTATTAATTAAAAATACAATTAATAATAATACTAACAATAATTTATAATAATAATAATAATAATAATAATAATAATAATAATAATAATAATAACAACACCAGGGAATATACTAAATTAAATGAAACGATCACTTATAATCACATTTGAAATAAATCTAATTTGTATCTTAAAACTAAGATCGAACTAAAACCCACGAGTATGATATGTTCATATCTGCACAAGTACCTTTCAAATTACACTCATTTCGCTGTCAACTCACTCACTGCAATGGAACTACGACACATTTCACTGATTCTATCCTGATTTCACTAACACTTCAAAAACATTTCACTGTTCAAATACTTTGCACTGCCACTATAAACTACAAAGCTTCACTGACAGGAACACGTTTCACTTACACAGCACACTTCACTGACACAACATAATTCTTCACTGATACAACACTTCAATAACAACATATCATTTACACCCTTTAAATACTGTGTATAATTACCATCTATTAGTAAAGTCCTTAAGTCTATTTTTAAATACATTTTTGGTTGTTGGTAAAGCCTTTAGTAAGTCTGCAGGTAAAGCATTCCAGTCCCTGATAGTACGATTGAGAAAAGAAAACTTTCCAGTGTCCGTCCTCTGCCTTCTTTCCCTCAATTTATATGAGTGGTCGTTCCTTGAAGAGTAATTTGGTGGCTGCAACCTATTTTTTATTTCTCTCCAGGCAGACTCAAGTCTGTATATTTTGAACAGTATATACATATATATACACAAATATATATATATATGTGTGTGTGCCATTGAAAGACGTGTGTTTATTTTATTTTGACAAAGTAGTTCCTGAAATTATCTCTGCGAGATTAATTTTAGAATAACGTTGAGAAAAGTGTCGTGATCCACGAGAAATACATATACAGGTCTCTAGTTACAATAAAGAACATAAATACCAATCCTCTTCAAAATGTTCATAGGAATGGACAATCTTACCCAATACGAATATTTTTTTTTAATTTTTATGCCAAACTTTCTGTCAATTACACCATTGAAGTGAAATATGTAAACCTTCGTCGCAGGCATATAAACAACCACTGATACCTGTATAACGTTGAGTCAGTCACTGGAATGCATGTAGAATTACCGACATCAGAGTATTTAGATCTACTGTAAAAAAAAACATTATAATAATGCTGCAAGATAATTTCAATCTAAATTTTAAAAGTGAGTTTAAAATCTAACGCCGTTGCTGTGCAGAAATGAGTGTAACAACGCCTCATTAGCTTTCTAGGGCTTCCGTTGAATTTTTCTCTCATTCTGTCCGTTATGTCACGCCCTCTCCAGGTCAGCAATGTGTTAATTTTGTGTCGTTTCAATTTTAGCGAAGTTTTCATTCCGCTTTCTCCCTCTGGAGCATACTAATGTTCTAGTTGTTATTACGTCCTTCTGTGCTCCGATTACTGCAGTGCGTTTATTTGAACTTAACTTCCACATTGTTTTTAGTTGTGGATTATTGTGCAAAATAATCAGCAAAATTAAAGTTAAATCAGACGAAGGTAATAGTTTATTCAGTTAATGTAAATTAACTGTTAACCGAACGATATACTTTCCGTTTACCACGCTGGAGATCCAGAATCTAATCTCGGAATATAGGTAGGCTATAAGTGATTTTCTTTGCTTACTGCTTCCCTGACCCCATTCAGCCATTTCTTCATATCCTCCTTATTTTCATCATTTCATGAGACTGAGAACGTCCTTTTCAGCCTACATTGTAACACATTAACATACATATAGAATGGACTTTATATTTGTCGAGTTAGGATGAAAAACATTTTAGAATAGCCCTATATAGTCCACACCTGTGGAGTAACGATCAGCGCGTCTGGCCGCGAAACCAGGTGGCCCGGGTTCGATTCCCGATCGGGGCAAGTTACCTGGTTGAGGTTTTTTCCGGGGTTTTCCCCTCAACCAAATTGAGCAAATACTGGGTAACTTTCGGTGCTGGACCCCGGATTCATTTCACCGGCATTATCACCTTCACCTCATTCAGACGCTAAATAACCGAAGATGTTGATAAAGCGTCGTAAAATAACCTACTAAAAAATAACCCTATACAAAACTATTACATTTATTTTATGTAACACATTGCACAACGTGATGTGTAGCCTATGTAACGTGCAGAATATTTCCGCTTTTTATCAACCGAGAAACATTATGGATTTGAGTAGCGGTAGTTAATTTGCTTTTCTTAGAAAATTCTCTACGTTACAATCAGACATAATAAACCCAAGAACATAATGTAATGGTAATAATAATTTTATTTAACGAATTTTATATACACTGGTTATACAAAGACTGAGACACGAAGTATGGTGCTAATGAAGAAATTTTTGGTGAGATTGGCAGGAAAATCCTGGACGAAACTCTTCTATGCTCTGCTCAGCTGCAATTTTGATATTATCTCTGATATTTTCCTAAACGCTATTAACATCTAACTCCTCAACTTCGTCGAAACTTCCTAAAGTGGCAAACTATTTGAAATTTCGACCTGATAATGGTGCTTGGTTTCGTCTTTTAATTTCGGAATATTGAATCTCCTAATATTAACATGTTGCTCTTCTCCCTAGGCTACTGACAGTTTTTCCCTTAATTATCCAGTTACAAAATAATGATCAGAATCACAGTCTGTCTCTCTGAAGGACCGAATGTCTACTATACTAGTATGTCTTTGTTTATCTATTTAGTTGTGTTTCAATCAATCTGCAGAATTCCAAGTATATTTATTTATGTATATCGTTATGCGGGAATGTTGTACTTTTCACAATTAAATTTTTGGTGTGGCAAAGTTGACTAATCTAACTCCATTATCAATGGTTGAGTTGTTTGACTTTTCCCATTGCTAATTTTAAAAAATTGTACCACAACATTTCGAAGAGTGAATTTCTCTTCGTCGTCAGGTGAAAACCTACTGTGGGGATCGTTACAAACAGCTAGCCTGTCTGACTGATCCTCCATTATCATTACAGTTACATGTAGGCTCTCTTTTCCAATAGCCGGTTTAAAAATATCCTCCCGTTCTACTTTAGCGTTGAAATCCCCCAATACAATTTTCATGTGTTATATAGATAACTGATCAAAAGAGTGTTCCAATTCCTCATAGAAGCTATTATTTATATGGTCGTCTTTCTCTTCTGTAGGTGCATGAGTATTTATAACTACGATATCGCACCATCCACTCTTAAAAACTAAATACAATAGCCTGTCATGGATAAATTATACTTTTTTACTGCTGATTTTATTCCTTTATGAATAAAGAATCCTGTTCCTAATTTGTGATTATTGTTTCCTTCCCTATAATACAACAAGTAATCTCCTATTTGTGATATCCATTCCCATCTAATCTAACCTCCTGTACTACGACAAAGTCTATTCTATATAAAGCTAGTTCTTTGCTATCAATTTTACCCTCCTGTTAATCTTACTCCTTTGCTGTGATCGTGCCATATAATCAGTTCCATTCCGAGATTTATGTTGGGGTTTCGTAACAAGCTTTTTTTTTTTTACGGCGATGGTTTGTTAGCCATTCATCCAACTCCCAAGCTGGAGGACCACTCCTTATCGGCTGTCCACGACTGCTTGCTCAATTTATTCGCAGCTACCCTCCATATCTGGAGGCCGTCTCCTCTATCCGCAACCTGAAGACGCGGCATGCCGTGGTGATAGGGACCCACAATACAGGGAATAATAATAATAATAATAATAATAATAATAATAATAATAATAATATAATATTAATATTACTATTGTAATTATTTTCATAAAGGAAAGTTTTCTTTTTTATATAATTTAATTGATTTTGGTATGAATATTTCCGCTTCCAAAACTAAATCACTTTTAGGTCGTCCTGTAAGAAATAAAATATTAGTAAAGAATATATTCGACGTAACTAAGAAATTTATTAAAATTACTTTCATTTAGTCTCAAATAGTTGCCATACGCCAAGACATCCTTTAGATTCACCTATCTAGGACGGTAATTATCATATCGAGATGAAGATTTCTAAAAAGACTAATCAAATACGAATAGGTATTGGGAGTGTTGAATCAAATTTTCAAACCTAATCAAGGTTCATAAAAGAACAAAACTTGAAAAGTGTACAACACCTTATAAGTACCAACTTTTCTATACATTACGCTAGCAAAATGTAGATACTTCATAAACAAGATTTAATAAGATTAACTACAGCAGAGACTTTTTTTTTTTTTTTTGGAAAATTTGTTGGACAATGAATGAAATTAATATATTACAATAATATAAAGTATAAAAAAATTACGAGGGAAAATGGGATACAACCAATATAAAGAGTGGATTACAATAGAATTTCTTTACTAATTTTGAATTATAGTTCCAGAGGAGTAGTAAACTTGGAAGAAGTTCAGAACATTTAAATGATGATTTCTTTCATTTTTTGTGCCGACCAGGTGATCTAAAATCTTGAGTAGTTATTACTGATATTAGTATTACCATTATTATTATTATTATTATTATTATTATTATTATTACTATTATTATTATTATTATTATTATTACTAGCCGTACCCGTGCGCTCCGCTGCACTTGTAGAAATAAATATAAAGTAATTACATAATTAAAATAGGACATCTGGTCCAGGGAACATTCGTCTTTGATAGAAGGATAAATCGTTAAATATGTCACTTAAATTGTATTTAAATAATTAAAATGCGATCATTTTGATCCAGAGATCACTCATTTAGTGCAATGATAATTCCTTTAACATGTTTCTCAATTGTTATTACATGCAAATAATTAAAATATGATCATTTGGTTCAGAGAACATCCGTTTTTTTTTGCAAGTATAATTCGTTTAACATTTTTCTAAATTAATCTTGAATGCATCCTTTAATAAATCACTCTAAATTATTAGAGTTGATTGTGTACGAAGATACTGTGCATATTTTTTTGTTAAGTTTACTTTATTCACGCCTTAACATCTGTGGTCATGTCGCGTGTTTAGAATGTGTGGGTATATCAGTAGGCCGTTTTTACTCTTGTTGAGTTCCTGTTTCCATTGTAGATGGCTTGTGTTCGTTTAACTGACTATAGACTTAGATTAATGTTTTTGGTATTGGTAATTGAGGCGGTGATGAATCATTGCATGTATTTTCCAATCCGGCATTTGCCTTTATGACTAAGGAAAACCATGAAAAATCCATGTCAGATTGGTTGCCCACGTGGTTTGAACCCGGAACTTCCCGAATGCGTGTCTCAAACGCTACCGTCTGAGCCAACTCGCTCGGTTGTATATCATTGTTTATGCAAATAAAAATGATGTACCTTACATAAATATTATTTTAAGAAACACAGGAAACGAATATGGGTAAATTATAAGCTCAGGAACGCCATTTCGTGACACCTTTTAAAATAACTCAACTCCAGTGAGCAGCTGTACTTTTGGTCAAGTAAAAATACTCATCTTTACGACAAAACTCTTAACTATTATGTTCTGTGAACAAAAAGAAATTTAAGTGTATAAAATTAGAGTAGGCCTATTTTATGTGGACCAATTAAAGTTGCAATAATCAAGTCATACAATATTTCGACAGAATATCAAATTATCTGTGCGTAAAGATCTATTTTTATCTTACCTCAGTTTTCATTATGTAACATTACATCTATCTAGAGAAATTACAAATTAATATATTAATACTGATAAACGTCAAGGCCGCCTCAAATAGACGGAGTCATTTGTTTTCATTTCATTATAGCCATCGTTGTCGTTCCTGCAATAACTCCTATATGATATATCGATTTTCAGATTTTTTCTCTATTAAATAACGTAAATAGTTATATAGCAAATAGGCTAATACAATCTACTATATGTAATTATATTTCTTTCTTTCGAAAATGTAAGAATTCACGATCTCCTATGTACCACTGCCATAGAATGAATGAATAAAACTGTTTTTCTTCCTACTTAGAATTTTTATATTTTGTACATAGGAGTTACGGAACAACGACGCTATAATCTGAGGCGGCGATGAAAATGTATTGTATTGTTATTTTAAAACTCTTGTATATCCTTAAATATCAGTCTTATCAAAATTTTTCTTGGAATAAAACTTATCGGAAATAATTTTTAAAGAAACTTTTTTATGTAACAATTTTCACAAAAATCAATAATAAGCGAGGTATTTCGGTTTATTTAATTCAGGCCCCCTTATAACCCCCCTTTTAAATAAAGTATTTTGATTCCATATAGCCTATAATCTAAGTTACAACGAACTTAATTTATATTCCAATTTTCATCGAAATCCGTTCAGCCATTATCGCGTGAAAAGGTAACAAACATCCAGACAGAGAGACAGATAGACAGACAGACAGACAGACAGACATACAACAATTAAAAAAAAAACGATTTTCGGTTTCAGGGTGGTTAATTATATACGTTAGGACCAATTATTTTTGAAAAATCGAAAATTATCAGAAAAATTTCGTTAACAGATTTATTATTAATATAGATTAATATTATTCATACGAAATCACTTGGGTACACTTTACTTGCGTGTAACTTTCTTCCCTCGGTGATGAATTAACGGATAGTCTATAACTGAATTCGAAAAATAATTTATTAGCATTTAGCAAAAACATTTCAAGTACATTAGTCTACATTTCCAACATAAAACAAATACAGAGCTCTTAGAAAACAGCTCAGATGTATAAAACAAGTAGTGACAGACAGGACAATAGATTGCAACAAGAAGGATATAATCTTCTTAGACAAGTCCAACAAGAAAACATACCGGTACATTATAGATGTTCCTATTTCCTGCATTGGTAACATAAATAATATACCCATAGGAGACATTAAAGTTTTGTAATATCTAGCACATAAAATTGAAATGGAAAAGTTACAGTTGTTCCAATTACTTTAACTGCTATAGTAGTAATACGTACTGAAATCACTTAAAATACAACTGTCAAAGTTATCTTCGAGAACAATCATACTATTGAACGCAGAGCAGTAATATAACAGACATTTCATATTACAGTCAGTCGGTACTTCAGGTTTAGCATAACGCGACCCCTTAAATAAACCTGCGGAATGGAAATACAATAAAAATCATCATTAACCGTAGTGGTGGTGGTAATAGATATATATATATATATATATATATATATATATATATATATATCCATGTATTGTGGGTCCCTATCACCACGGCATGGCGCGTCCTCAGGTTGCGGATAGAGGAGACGGCCTCCAGATATGGAGGGTAGCTGCGAATATATTGAATAAGCAGTCGTGGACAGCCGATAAGGGGTGGTCCTCCAGCTTGGGGGTTGGGCGAAGGGCTAACAACCCATCACCGTAAAAAACAGCTTGTTACGTATCCCTATAATAAGCCTCGGAATAGGACTGATTCTCTGGCACGACCACAGCAAAGGAATAAGGTTTTGAGATTTGGCACTTGGAACGTAACTAGTCTTTATAGAACAGGAGGGGTAACATTAGTAGCTAAAGAACTAGCTAGATATAGAATAGACTTCGTGGGAGTACAAGAGGTTAGGTTAGATGGGAATGGCATATCACAAATAGGAGATTACTTGTTGTATTATGGGGAAGGAAACAATAATCACCAATTAGGAACAGGATTCTTTGTTCATAAAAGAATAAAATCAGCAGTAAAAAAGGTCGAATTTATCAGTGACAGGTTATCATATTTAGTACTTAAGGGTAGATGGTGCGACATCATAGTTATAAATGCTCACGCCCCTACAGAAGAGAAAGACGACCATATAAAGAATAGCTTCTATGAGGAATTGGAACATACTTTTGATCATTTCCCTAGATATCACATGAAAATTTTATTGGGGGATTTCAATGCTAAAGTAGGACGGGAGGATATTTTTAGACCAACTATTGGAAAAGAGAGCCTACACGCAATTAGTAGTGACAATGGAGTTAGATTAGTCAACTTTGCCACATCGAAAAATTTAATTGTCAAAAGTACAACATTCCCCCATAAGGATATACATAAATATACTTGGACTTCTCCAGATGGATTCACACACAACCAAATAGATCACATCTTGATAGATAAACGGAGACATACTAGTATAGTAGATATTCGAACTTTCAGGGGTGCAGACTGTAATTCTGACCATTATTTGGTGATTGGAGAATTAAGAGAAAGATTATCAGTAGCCAAGCGAGTAGAGCAACAAGTTAATATTACTAAATTCAATATTTTGAAATTAAAGGACGAGGAAGCTAAGCAAAATTATCAGGTCGAAAT